>NC_090648.1:87362872-87685997 GCF_040937935.1 Hyperolius riggenbachi
GTACTTTGTCATTCTGATACTCTGTTGCCGAACCCCGGCTCGTTCCATAGACTCTGCATCTGCCTTCTGATTTTGTACCCCGATATTTCTGATACCCTGTTGCCGAACCCTGCCTGTACTTTAGACTCCGCCTTTGCCTTCTGAATCTGTACCTTGTCTGTCCGTGTGGTTACGACCTGATCTGTCCGACCTCGAGAACCGACCTTACTGTTAGAGGCGGTTCCCAGTCCTGATAGTGACACTTCCTCTAGAGTGTCACTCTCGTTCTGTCACTCCTTCTCTCAGCCTGACTCCTCCCTCCGGGAGAGTCCAGTACTCCTTACTGCTCTGAGGCCCAGTCCTCTCATTATTACTGTTTGCACCAAACACTCTACTCAGGTGTCCAGAGGTTAGCTTGTATATCTGATTATCGGTGATACTGCAGATCATCAATAATCAGGTATATATCTGTATTTCCAGTGATACTGCAGATCACCGGTAGTCAGATCCTCTCTGTGTTACACCGATCATTACAGGCATGTATTATTTTAAAACTATAATGGCTGAAACTGAGAAATAATGAATTTTTTCCGTTTTTTTCTTATTCTTCCTGTTAAAATGCATTTACAGTGAAGTAGCTCTTAGAAAAATGTACCCCCCAAAGAAAGCCTAATTGGTGGCGGAAAAAACAAGCTATAGATCAGTTCATTGTAATAAGTAGTGATAAAGTTATAGGCTAATGAATGGGAGGTGAACATTGCTCGGATGCATAAAGTGAAAACGACTGAAGGCTGAAGTGGTTAAGTTCGCCAATAAATATTATCCAGATTTAAATCCTCCTGCTTTTACTGATGGCTAACACACTACTAATACAGTACTAATATAGGCTGGATAGTGTGCTGGTTAAAGTGACCCAGAGAAAAATAAAAAGCATGTTTTTTACTTACCCTAGGCTTCCTCCACCCCCGTAAGCATGGGTGCGTTCTTCGCCATCCTCCTTAGCGCCACCGTTCAGCCGCAATCTGCTCCGGTAAGCGGCTGTGTGACGTCAGCAGGGGACCTTCTGCGCAAGCGCAGTTGGTCCCGGCTGACATCACTCGGTCAGACTGAGCCCGACTGAGCTGTCTAACGGGGTTTGATTGCGGCTCAATGGAGGATTCTGGCTGTACTGCTGGAGGCACGCATGAGGACAGCCAGGGACGCATCCATGCTTATGGGCCTGGAGGAAGCCCCGGGTAAGTAAAAAACAGGCTTTTCATTCATCTCTTCTTTTCTTTAAGGGCTCTGCCTCTGACACAGGAGACCAGGGTTTGAATCTTGGCTTTTCCTGTTCAGTAAGCAAGCACCTATTTAGTAAGCAGGCCTTGGGCAGGACTCCCTATCACTGCTACTGCCAACTGAGCATGCCCTAGTGGCTGCAGCTCTGGTGCTTTGAGTCTTCCAGGAGAACAGTGAGATATAGCTGTTCTGTGTCTTGTCTATAATACAACACATCTAACTAAATTATTATTGCATGAAAACCAGGATTAAGACAATACAGTCTGAACACTTCTGTGCAGAAATATGGGTTATTGATATAACTGGTATGAGGTAAAGAGCTATGCTCAACATAAACATGGAGTCTGTATTTAAAAAAAATGTCTAAACACTTCAAAAACAGGAATTTTAGTCATATTAATCACAGTCACATAATAAGCTCACCAATTTCCACTGTGCTTGGTGTTGCGCCACTGGCATCACCTGCATTGGTATAGAAATAAATGATGTTATCACTATACAATGGGTAACATACCATAGTTATAATATTGTTATAGGACCACTATAGCGAAAAAAGATAACATTTAAAATAAATGCTAACACATACAAATAAAAAGTATGTTTCTTCCAGAGTAAAATGGGCCATAAATTACCTTTTTGGTACTTTTACAATTGTCAAATGCAGAAAAGTTATTTTAAAAAGGATAGGAAAAATATAATATAGAAATTATATTAATTTACATTATATTAAATAGAATATAAAAATGATCTCCATGGAGATAACTCAGGAGAATTGCATATGGGCCAGTTTTGGAGGAGGGGATGACAGGTGACTCACTGTTTGCTTTACAAATGTTATTATAATCCAAATTCCTGACCTTGATGGAGTTTGGGACTTGCATAAAGCCCGGCACACATGGCGTAACTTCTGTTGTAACTTCTGTTGTCCAGCAGGGATCGATCGGTACACAATCCCTCAAAGTAAACCTGAGATGAAAGCAATCTCAGGTTCTATACTTACCTGGGGCTTCCTTACGCCCCCTTGAGGTCAGTGGCGTACCTAAGGAGCTATGGGCACCGGTGTAAGTTTTCATTGCCCCCCTCACCCACCAAGCACTCTATACATGGCAATTGATACAGCGCACTAAACCTGCCAATTACAACCACAGGGTTAGAGGTGCAAGAAGGGGATGGGGAACAGCTTGTTAATGATTACTACTGTGTAAAGCATCTATAGAAGTGATTATTACCAGCACAGGACATATGAAGAGCTAACACTGTAGTTGAGGGAAGGTCCTTCAGGGCCCCTCTGGCCCAAAGGCCCTAATGTGGTAGCAACCTCTGCACCCGCTATTGCTAAACCACTGCTTGAGGCCGCTAAGTCCCGCGCTGTCTTCCCGGGTGGCTCCTTTCCCCCCAATACGGCCCGAAAGCCAGGACGAGTTGCGCTTTCTTTGTACATGTGCAGCCAGGAGCACTCCTGTCCCTGGGAACATTCTGCACCTGCACAGTAGTACTGAGCGAGCACAGAACGCTCCCAGACATGGGAGCATGATGGGGGACTGTGCCTGGCTGGGCTGCGGCTATTCTGCGATTAGGGGTAATTGCCCGCTAATTGCACCAGTGTGAATGGGTCCTAATTATAGCACAAGAGTCCCTAATTCCATTCAACGTAAGACACAATTTGCATGGTATTTAAAGGTTTGCTCCATGTGTGTTTGTGTGGTTTCCACCTAAGTTTCCCAAAAATATTAGTATTAGGTTTACTAGTTGTAGTATACTAAAGTTGAGTACTCACTACCCGATGGGTCCAGTGATGTCCCTTGACGACGAGCATGTGCGATTCCTCTTCCTGCACGCAACATTACATGTCGGCGCACAACGAGCGAGAACGGGAAGTCAAGCAATCGTGGTACATTGCGTGGAGTTGCCGGGGACTTTAAAGCTCCATTACGCTTTTACGGTCGTTATCGGCACACATCGCTCACGTGATTGTCTGCCTGTATCCACGTTGCAAGATCATGGAAATGACCGCTCGTCTCTCAAAAAATTGCTGGTCTTCGAAAAAATAAACGGTAAAATGACGTGAAGGATACGGGCCTTAAGCCTGATATTAGATGTTAAAAAGACTCTGTAACAAAAATGTCAGCCTTATTTCTTCTATCCTAAAAGTTCCTATTCCTGCTGTAATGTGCTCTGGAATACTGCAGCCTTCTGTAGTTTCACAGTCTCTGAAATATCCTTACTTGGATCTCATCCAAATTCCTTTGTCAACCCTTGTAGAGGCTCCGGAGGAAGGGGCTGCCTCTGTTGTAATGGGGACAAAGTATTCACGCCCCCTCCACGCCCCCTCCAGGCACGCCCTGTGTGCAGTGTTATTGTATCACAGACGTCCTCTGTGCTCTCAGATTTATCTGCTCTCTCTGTGAGGCTGTCTGTGTATTTGCCGGGGGGGGGGGGGGGGGGGTTGGAGTAACCAAGCCAAAGTTCGGTTACAAAATTAGATACTTACCTAAAGAGACGAAAGCCTCAAGATCCTATTGAGGCTTCCCTCGGTGGTCTGCTGTCCCCCGCCACTGAGGGCAGCCCCCCAGAAGATTAGCGATAATGCATTGTCGCTAATTATATTGTGGCCACGCAGCTCTTCTTCTTCCAGCGTGGCCGCGCAATAGCCCTATAATATCCCTCGCATGCGCAGTAAGCCGGAGGTGTAGGTTCCGAGGTACTGTGCATGCGCGGGCTCAAGCAGCAACTGCGCGGCCACGCTTTATGAAGAAGAGCCGCGCAACCTAGATGTGGAGGGGGGGCCGCGCTCGGCAATGGGGGGGGGGCTTTACAGCAGCGAGGAAGGCCTCAATAGCATCCTGAGGCTGCCTTCTCTTAAGACATGTATCTGATTTTGATCCTGTATTTTGGCTCGGGTACACTTTAAAGCTAGTAATTAATAATTATCCTTTTTATTAATTAATCATTTAATAATTGTCTTTAATCAAATGATGTAAGTTCAAACAAAAAGAGTATCATGTACATCAATCTATGTCTGGAGGTCACGTTTCCTTAAAGGGACAACAGTCATTCAAATTATCATGCGTAGCAAACATTTTCGTTGCAATTATTTCAAAATGTACCTGAAAAGTCAATATCGAGAGAATCTTCTTCATCTGTAAAATATAAGATTACATTATTACGTTTTCATGTTCTGTTTTCTTAATCTCATTTTTTTTTCTTAATAAAGCTTTTGGCCATACACGCATCAATTTTTAACGGCAGATTTGCACACCGTGATCAAATCTGCAGGTTACCTGTGCCACAATGAGCCATATTGATTGTAATTTCAATCGATCCATGGCAAAAACCGATTGAAATTGCAATTCGACCAAATGGTAATTTTTTTATGTCTGTGGGACACTGCAGGAGAGCAGCAGAAGACCGACGGCCCATAGCATTGCAATGTATGGAACAGTGCAATGCTGCAGTTTGATAGGTTTTCCATAGAGTTCATGGTGAAATTTATTGAAAATCTGTGTGCCATGTGTGGAAGGATTTTATCCCACTTTGATCAGATTCACATCAGAGAGGGATTAATCTGTTTGCTATATTGTATGGCAATCTAACTGTATATGGCGACCTCTATTGCGAAAAATAGTAAAATGTGTGTGATCATATCCAAAATAAGAAGTATTTTTCTTGCAGAGTCAGTGGCGGCTCCAGGAATTTTTTTAGGGGGTGCTATGCAGGTGCTGGACCAATTTCCGGGGGAGCGCGCCGCGGCAAAAATGGGTGTGGCTAGTGGCTACAACCGAATGAGGGCGGGGCTAACTGTAATTTAAATTGAACCCAGGGTGAGAGTGATATGGTGGCTGCCATATTTATTTCCTTTTAAACAATTCTAGTTGCCTGGCAGCCCTGCTGATCTATTGGCTGCAGTAGTGAACTGAATTACACCAGAAACAAGCATGCAGCTAATCTTGTCAATTCTGACAATATTGTCAGAAACCCCTGACCTACTGCATGCTTGTTCAGGGTCTATGTTTGAAAGAATTAGAGGCAGAGGACCAACACGACAGCCAGGCAGCTGGTATTACTTAAAAGGAGATAAATATGGCAGCCTCAATATTATTCTCACCTCGGGTTCCCTTTAAAAGTGCAACGCAAAGACAGAGGGCACAAGTTTTGGTGACCCTTTCCCCAGAAAATTCACATAATTGTGCAGGTTTTCTCAAAAAAATATACGTAATGTGAGCAGATTTGAACAAAAAACACGTTCAATGACCCTAATATGCTCAATCGTTATCAGATATGACCCCAATATGCACAATCGTTATCAGATATGACCCCAATATGCACAATCGTTATCAGATATGACCCCAATATGCACAATCGTTATCAGATATGACCCCAATATGCACAACCGTTGTCAGATATGACCCCAATATGCACAACCGTTATCAGATATGACCCCAATATGCACAACCGTTATCAGATATGACCCCAATATGCACAACCGTTATCAGATATGACCCCAATATGCACAATCGTTATCAGATATGACCCCAATATGCACAACCGTTATCAGATATGACAATAATATGCACAACCGTTATCAGATGAGACCCCAATATGCACAACCGTTATCAGATATGACCCCAATATGCACAACCGTTATCAGATATGACCCCAATATGCAAAATCCTTATCAGATCTGACCCCAATATGCACAATCCTTATCAGATCTGACCACAATCAGCAGCACCACCTGAAAAAGAAAAGAAAAACCCATTTACTCACCTAGTCAGAAGACCTCTTGTTCCAAACTCCTCCTCTTCCGACCTCCTTGTGGCGCGCAGCTCAGCTCCCACGATCCTCTTCCTTCCTGCAGCAGCCTGCATCCAGCTAGCAGGGCTACGGTAAGATGGCCGCCCGACGCCCTGCACTGCAGTCTGCAGAGCAGGGCTTCGGGCGGCCATCTTACCGTAGCCCTGCCTGCTGCTCCGGGCTGCCGCTGTGAACTGACTCGGCGTCTCTTAGACGCCTGAAGTCAGTTCACGCCAGGGGGTGCTTTGGGGGTGCTTGGACAAATTTAGGGGGTGCTTGAGCACCCCCTGGCGCCGCCACTGTGCAGAATAAAATGAGCCATACATTACTTTTCTCCTATGTTGCTATCACTGACAGTAGGTAGTAGAAATCTGACAGAACCGACAGGTTTTGGACTAGTCAATCTCTTCATGGGAGATTCTCAGCAAGACTCTTATTCTTTATAAAGCCATTCCCTGGAAAGGATTTATTAAAAGATGCTGGCCAGCCGGTCTGTCCGCTGAACATTTTTTTTTGGCAGCTGGACAGAGCAACTGCCATTCACTAAGTGCTTTTGAAAATAAACAAAACCATGAGAATCCCCTATTAGGAGATGGGCTAGTCGAAAACCTGTCGGTTCTGTCAGATTTCTACTAATTACTGTAAGTGACAGAAATATAGGAGAAAGGTAATTTATGGCTCTTTTTACTTTGGAATGGACTTCTTATTTTGTATGTGTACATTTATTTTAAAATTTTACGATTTTCGCAATAGTGGTCCTTTAATTAGATAGCAGGACAATAACACCTAGGACCTTATTGGAAACACGTGCAGGAGGCCGACACGCACGACATCAGACAGTGCATAGAGTGCACTGTCTGATGTTCACACTGCATGCGTTCCGGACTGTGCGGTCCGAGAACGCACGCTGCACGCAGATTTTGCAAAAACGCGCGGCTGTCCCATTCACTTTTCAGTGATGGGATCAGCCACGCAACGCATACAAACGCGGATGGCGTGCGTTTGCATGCGTTGCGTTCCGCATGCGTGGCCGTCCGCGTTTTGTTATGTGAACCGACCTTAAGCCTACAGTGATGAGAGAATATGCCAATATTGTTTTTGCATTCATTTTCACAAAAAAAATGTTAAATTTGATTTTCAAGCGAAAATTCCATTGAAAATTCATTTTATTTTTCAAGTTTTTTTGCACATTTTTACAGTAAAATATTGTTGTTGTTTTTTTGCATCTTTGTGGTAAAATTGTTGCAGTAAAATATTTTTTTTTTCTGTGATGTGCTTTTCACGGTAAAAATATCGTTATTGCAGTAAAAATATCTCATTTTTACAAAACTGGAAAAATACAAGCCTATTTTTTTGCGAATCAAACCTAGCATTTTTTATATGAAAATGGCTTTGGCGAAAATTTGTATGCAATACTGAAAGCTGGAAAACTGGAATCCAGCATAAGCACATTTTACAGTTGAGTCTGTGTGGTTGCTGGCAACCCAGGATCTAACCAGTATACTGTATTATATATTTTAGACACTCTCTTCTTCTTGTGTCTGCACTCCTGCCCGTGTACTAGCTTCGTAGAAATAGTGGGAGGCTAATGTAGTAAGTATATCCTTAGTGGTGTTCCACTTACACCAAATAGTCCCATAAATTCTTTATGAGGATCAGAAGGACAAGTAGAGCTCCCTAAACCAAAAAAAAAAGAGACTCAGGGATGATTCCTACAACAGTTTTTTTTACTTACCCGGGGATTCCTCCAGCCCCATAAACATGGATGTGT
Source organism: Hyperolius riggenbachi (assembly GCF_040937935.1). Classification (NCBI taxonomy): domain Eukaryota; kingdom Metazoa; phylum Chordata; class Amphibia; order Anura; family Hyperoliidae; genus Hyperolius; species Hyperolius riggenbachi. The sequence continues at coordinate 87,370,695 of NC_090648.1, forward strand.
CCCTCACTGTCCTCCTACAATGTCCCGTTCAGCCACGGAGAGCCCAGTAAGCGGCTCAGTGACGTCAGTGGTGGACCTTCTGCGCATGCATGGACCTTCTGCGCAAGCGCAGAAAGCCCCGGCTGACGTCACTCAGTCAGACTGAGTCCAACTGAACCGCTTGCCGGGGTTTTACTGCGGGAGAACGGCAACGCTGAGGAGGATGGTGAGGGACACATCCATGCTTATGGGGCTGGAGGAAGCCCCTGGTAAGTAAAAAACTGCAGTGAGGCTCATCTCTAATTTTAACTTTATAATTCAAAATTGCAAACAAAATTAACAAACGGATCTTTTGAAAACCGCATAGGCAATTGAAACCCACCATACATTTTAACAATATAGACTTCTATTCTTTTTTTTTTTATTAAGTCTATATTGTTAAAATTTATGGTGGGCGATTTAATGTATTTTCATGATTTTGGCATGTGCAAAAAATGTATGGTTGCTACAAAAGTATCACGATCATCCACAATTATAAGTATACTATAGACTGCCAGAAGAGTGACATGTTGGTTACCCGGATTATGGATTGGGTGAAGGCAACCAGTTTATGGGTAATAGTGACTTCATTAATTATGAGGAAGGTGATATGATAGCTGTATCTCCTATAGAGCTGAGATAGGGTGACATAGTAGCCAGGGATGACCTCTCCACCCCCCTACTCCAACCTTAGTAGGTAAAATGCAGAGCAGGCGCTGCAGTGGAAGCTACTGGTAGTCACTTACTAATCCAGTCAGCGGCGTAGCTAGAGATCGTGGGGCCCCATATCAAAATTTTCATGGGGCCATCAGAACTAGGCACTCTTGAGCAATGCCACCTACCCCTACCCAATAGATATGAGTTGCTTGAGCAGATTACATTACCATGCAATGTGCAAAGGAGAGCTAATAGTAAACACATCAAGTACAACTTGTGCCCCCTCTGATCCAGGGCCCCATGGCAGGTGCTATGACTGCTATGGCTATTGCTACGCCCCTTAATCCAGTGCCTGACGCAACGGCCTCTTCCTCACTCTTGCTGGTCTGCGCGGATTAGCGTAGCTCTGGCTCCCAAAATCACACGACATCAGAAGCTGGAGTTCCACTAATGCTCTAAGACCAGCATCAGTGAGGGAGAAGATGTTGCGCCCGCGCTGCATCTGTGAGTGATAGCTTGCACTGTGGCACTCTCTCTGCATATGATAACATAAGGAGGGGGGATAGAAAGAACCCAGCCCCTTTTGGTCGTGGGTGGGGAGGTAAAGCATGGGGAGGTAAAGCTGTGGCTCTGGGGGAGAGGGTGTTGACTATAAATATACTGGCCAGTGGCCACAATATAGGAGAAGCATGGGGACACATAGTAGCTACACTGAAAGCTGGCCGGGAGACACATGGTGGGCACACCAAAAGGTGGCAGGGCGACAGGTAATGGCCTCACTAAAAGGTGGCAGGGGGATAGATAGTGACCTCACTAAAAGGTGGTTGGGGGACAGATACTGGCCACAATGTGGTATGGGGACATATCAGAGAGTTAATGGCTGCATGTGGGGGCCTGGAGGAGTTATTGGCTGCACCCGGAGGCCAGGAGGGGTTAATGGCTACAATATTTTTGCAGTGCAGCCATTAACCCATACTGGTCCTCAAGTGCAGCCATTTACTTTGTTGGGTAGACTTATACTTGATTAATTAAAAATATGTGGTTGACGTATATCCAAATATATATGGCATGTAGAAATCTGGAAGTTGAGTCACTAAGTGTATAGATCCCTAGAAGGGAAGTTAGTTCTAAACTACTTAAGCCTTTTGGATGTAGCTGCTACGTCTAAAAGCCTGCCCCTGCTGCCGCTCAGCGCACACGTTCTCAACGCCGCTTGTTAGCCCGGAGACCAATAAATGGGAACGCAGTTCCCATTTATTGATCTAAGTATCTGTAAGAATGATCTCTGGCTTCTATGAGAAGCCACAATCTTTCTAAGTTACACATCCGCTCTTCACTTCCTGTAAGCATAAATAGTATCCTTACAGGACTCCTAGAAAAAAATGACTGAGGCCATCTTGTGGCCAAATAATAAAGTTACACCTACATTATTTTACATAAACATTTACATTTTTTAAGTAAACATACCCACACAATTACAGTTAAATTTAACTATTTACTTCCCACACTCACCTAAAAATACCTAAATAAAACTTTTAATAATAATAAAAAAATACAATAAAAAAACACATAAATAGTTACCTTAGGGTCTGAACTTTAGGGGTCTATTACTATTATTTTTTTTAAATCATTAGCTTGTAAATAATAGTGATGGATGCAAAACTGAAAAATACACCTTTATTTCCAAATAAAATATTGGTGTCATACATTGTGATAGGGAAATAATTTAAATGGTGTAATAACCGGGACAAATAGGCAAATAATACATGGGTTTTAAATATGGTACCATGTATTATTTTAAAACTAGAATGGCCGAAAACTGAGAAATAATTAATTTTTCCCATTTTTTTTTATTTTATGTTTTAAAATGCATTTAGAATAAAATAATTCTTAGCAAAATGTACCACCCAAAGAAAGCCTAAATGGTGTTGGAAAAAACAAGATATAGATCCTTCCATTGTGATAAGTAGTGATAAAGTTATTGGCAAATGAATGGGAGGTGAAAGTTGCTCAGATGCATAAGATGAAAAACACTAAAGGTTGAAGTAGTTAAAGTTAAAGCTCGGGTTCAAAATCTGATACTTACTATTTAGAGAGGGAAGCCTCAGGATCCTAATGAAGCTTTCCTTGGTTGTAACAAGGCCCCAGTTGCTGAGCGCTGTCCCCCCATTGGTGAGCGAGGCCCCCCTTCACCTCGGAGCCGCACAGGTGCTCTTCCTGGTTTAAGTGCGCGCAATGGCCACACAAGCCCAGTGCTTCTGCGCATGTGCGGGCGGGCTCAGTTGGCTATTGCACACACCAGGAAGAGGAGCTGCATGGCCCCGATGTCATCAGCGACAATGCATTGTCGCTAATCTTTCGGGGGTCCCGCTCAGCATTGGGGGACCAAGGAATAGCGAGGGAAGCCTCAATAGGAGCCTGAGGCTTCCCTCTATTAAGGTAAGTATCTTACGTTGTACCCAAGCTTCGGCTCTGGTACACTTTAGGCCCGGTTCACACTTGCGGTGGCCCTCCGGAATCGCCGTGCCGGAGCCGCACCGCCTGCAGAACGGACGGAACGGACGCACGTCATAGCAATTAAAGCCTATGCGTCCGTTCACATGGGTCCGTTCTGCAGAACCGGAGCCGGACCGGATCCGGGCCGGATCCGGACTCCGGCCTCCATTCCAACATGCGCTATTTTTTCATCCGGCCCCTCCGGCAGCCGTATCCGGGGCGGAGCCGGACTGCACCATCCGGCCAATACAAACAAATGGGAACCGGAGGCCGCACAACACACTGGCTGAGAAATCCGGATCTTCTACCCCACTTCCTATGCGGATTTTTGCGGCGATATTGGCTGGGGACACATGGGCAAGCATTTTGGAGTGGAGCAGCACGAGCTGGAGGTGTTGGCAGGATGTTGGCAGCATGTCGGAGGTGGAGGTGAGTGCTAAACAGCAGAGGGCCTGATTCCACAGGTCCCCCTTCTGCTGACCTCCCAGACCCCAACCTTTTTTTTTTTTTTTACGTATATTTTGCCAAACGGATCCGGATCGCATCCTGATTACCACCTGATGCAACCTGACCGGATCCGGATCGGATCCGGATCAGAACCGTACGGTTCCGATCCGGATCCGGTCCGGATCCGGTCAGGTCATCCGGTCCGTTTGGCAAACAACCGCTAATGTGAACCGGGCCTTAGAAAAAAAATGTTAGTCCAAATAAAGAGAATATTATGTACATCAATCTTTATCTGAAGTTCACATGTTTCCTGAAAATCACAAGAGTTATCCAAATTATCATACATAGGAAAATAGATAAGAATACAAATATCTTAATTTTTCACTGCATTTATTTTGACATTTACTTGGATAATGGTCATAGCGTCCTTACTGTAAAATAAGAAAAATTAAACTATTACTATTTTTTCATGTACTGTTTTGTTATTTTCATGATTTTTTTGAGTAATCCTGGCCATACACGCAGTGATTTTTACCCGCAGATTCGATCACTGTGATCAAATCTGACAATCAGTGCTGCAACAACCATAATTAAGATCAATCCATGACAAAAATCTGTCAAAATTCTGATTGGCCCGGACGGTAAGCTTTGCTCTATCGGACGCGGCGGTAGACCTATGGCCCATAGCATTGCACTGTATCAAACAAAAAGTTTGATAGATATTTAATAGATTTAAAGGAAACCAGAGCTCAAGAAAAGAAAAAAGTTTTATACATACCTAGGGCTTCCTCCAACCCCATGACCTCGCATTGCTCCCACATCGCCGTCCTCTGCTGTCTGCAGCTCCGGTACCTGGTCCCGTCACTTCTGTCAGTCGCGGCCAGTCTGACGTAAGAGTAAACTCTTTGCGTATCTCTCCAGCAGCCGCTAGAGAGATACATAGAGCGCGCACCTCTCCTGTGTAGACTGGCCCCCGACTGGCTGAAGTAACGGGACGAAGCTGCAGACAGTGGAGGATGGCGGCGTGGGAGTGATCCGAGCTTATGGGGCTGGAGGAAGCCCCAGGTATGTATAAAACGTTTTCTTTTTCTGGAGCTCTGGTACACTTTAATGGGGAAATTTATTGAAAATCTGTGTGAAGGGGGATTCGATCCCACTCTGATCAGAAATGTGTATGACCACCTTTAAAGGACCACTGTCGTAAAAATCTGAAAAAATGTTAAATATTTATATAGACACATACAAATAAGAAGTACATTTCTTCCAGAGTAAGATGAGCCATACATTACTTTTCTCCTATGTTGCTGGCACTCACAGTAGGTAGTAGAAATCTGACAGAACCGACTGGTTTTGGGCTAGTCCATCTTTTCATGGGGGATTCTCAACATGCCCTTAATTGTTTTTACAGACACTCCCTGAAAAGGATTTATATAAAGATGCCGGCCAGCCTCCCTACTCACCGGACACTTTTTTGGCAAATGGAAGGAAAAACTGCCACTCATTAAGTGCTTTTAAAAATAAAGAAATCCCAGAGAATCCCCCCTGAGGAGATGGGCTAGTCCAAAACCTGTTGGTTCTGTCGGATTTCTGTTACTTACTGTAAGCGACAGCAACATAGAAAAGTGATGTATGGCTCATTTTACTCTGGAAGAAATGTACTTCTTATCTGTATATGTTTACATATATTTTAAATTTGAAGATTTTCGAGACAGCAGAACAGTAGAGTAACGATTGTGTAATTCTTTCCGTGGGCAGCGCACAGGATGCGCGCTGACACTGCGGAGATCCTCCACAAGCGTATAATCTGAGAGAACCCAGCAATGGTGCTATGCACCTGTAGAGGGGAGTTCCTGCCAGCAGATGGAGCTGTGGAGTGCAGAGGAACAGATCCTCTGCACAGCCACAGATGCCCGATAGGAATTGTATGAGGGGAAGCAATGCAGGGAAAGATAGCCCTTAAAAAGAGAGAGCACAGAGACAGGGTGTATGTGTGTCCTTCAATCTAGTCGCCACCCAGCGAGGATGAACACACAACCGTGAAGACCAGGTGGGAAGCAATCGCAAGAGATGGCGATTGCTAACAGCGACACAAGACTGAATAAGCACAGAGAAGAAATGTATGTATGTCCACCAATCTAGTCGTCAACCTGCGACGGTGAATATACAACAGTGAAAACCCAGTGAGAATGCAATCGCAAGAGATGCGATTGCCAATGAGAATGAGCACAGGGACAGAATGTATGTGTGTGCGCCAATCTAGTCACCAACCAGCGACGGTGAACACACAACAGCAGAAACAAAGTAGGAACGCAATCGCAAGGGTGGCTATTGCCAATAGTGACAGAGTAAAGGTTAAACACAGGAACCGAGAGAAAGGCACAGCATATCATACAATGAGAATGTCAACGAAAATAACAAACGCAATACCTAAACGCGGTCTCCGCACGTTAAGCGCAACAGAGACAAGCACGCCACCCTGACTAACGAATAAACAAATAACAGGAATGCTTGCTAAAAGGCTGCCTTACCTCAGGCAACTGCAAGCGTTTGCTCCAGACAGACAGACGAATGGAAAACAGGAATAGGTCAGATAAGATCCACCGCTCTTCCGCCAGAGCAAGTGCGATCCGCATTCAGGGACAGGACAGGAAAGATCCACTGCTCTTTCCACCAGAGCGAGTGTAAACCAAGTAGAGAAACAAAGCTAGCAGGATCCACTGCTCTTTTCCTCCAGAGCAAGTGTGATCCAAGTACAGAAACGGAGCTAGTAGGATCCACTGCTCTTTTCCACCAGAGCAAGTGTGATCCAAGTACAGAAACAGAGCTAGCAGGATCCACTGCTCTTTTCCACCAGAGCAAGTGTGATCCAAGTACAGAAACAGAGCTAGCAGGATACACTGCTCTTTTCCACCAGAGCAAGTGTGATCCACACGGCAAGACAGATAGAAGGAGTAACCAGTAGCAACCGCCGCTACGGTAAAACTCCAAGACATAGACTAGAGAGATCCACTAACGCTAGGGCAAGTGCGATCCAGGTTATGGACCAAACGATTCACCATCGCCAAGCGCTGACGACAGTGCAATTGCAAGGACAAGACCAGACAGGACAGGCAATACAGATAATACCAACTGACTGCACTAGAGGGATGCCTAGCGCAGTCCCCAGGAATACTCTAAGATAATCTTAGCAAACAATAGCAAGGCTGACAGTCTAGGATTGTTTAAGCAGTAACAAACCATCATGACCAGCAAAGGATTGTGGGAGCACATGGTATTTATACTGCAAGCCTTCAAAGGAGGCAGCTAGGCGATTTGCATGACAAGTGTATGCAAATTCCTCAGCAGCAGAGCAGGTCTGAAACTTGCAAAATGAAGACAGGTCTCTTTTCCAGAGACCTGCAGCCCACAAACTTAAGGAATGGTCAAGCAGCTGTCTGCCTGTGCAGACAGCTGAGCGGATCATTACAGTACCCCCCCTCTAGAGACGGCTTCCAGACGTCTCTCAAAACTGATATCAGCAAAAAACTCTGACTGAAGACTCATGAAGGTCAGGACAGCCCGACAAGGCCCAATTCCAGAGTCAATCCCCTTGAAACCGACCCCGCGGGAAGAAGAAGCCACCGAAACATGCCCACCAGTACTACAAGTCTCAGCGTTACACCCATCAGAACTGCGAACGCCAGAGAAGCACCCATCGACACCCTCTGAGCGATGCCCGCCACCTTCCAGGGACCGTCCAGAAATACCAAACCTGCCACAATACCTATTTGAAGTGTCCCTTTCCACATAGAAACCACTGTTGATCTCATCCAGGGTACCAGGAAATATTTCTCCCAGAATCTCCCAGAACACTTTGAAGCTCCGCAGAGATCCCAAGAGGGCAGAACGATCACCAGGCTCACATGGAGAACTATCAAGAACCCCTATGGAACCAATGACAATTCTGGATTCAAGATTACCAGGACAAGCATCAAGATCAGGGCTTTCAGGGACCAGTTCTGGGCATGCAGGCAGGCAGGCAACATCAGAACATGTTTCCACCGAGAAAGCATCTGAGCATGCTGGCAACCGGGACTCACTTGGGCTTTCTGGGTCACAGAGCGCATCGGGGTACACTAGCACAAGAGAAACCTCAGGACATGTCGAGGAACTGCCAACCTCAGAGTCCGTCACGACAAGATCAACACCAAAAGCGGGCAGAGAATCATCACAAGTAGTGGTCACAAGCACTGGACTTCCAAAAGAAGACCTGAACTCCGACTTAGAAATTTCTGTGACTGTACTGGTATCTAACCAACACACAACATTGACTACGCATGACTGAAGCTCCACCAGAGCTGCAAAAGTAGTCAATATAGCAGCGATGCCTACTGAAGTGGGCAACACCTCAGACGGCCCTGCGGGACAGGAGGCACCTCCTAAAAGTTCTGCACCCTTTGGGAGGAACTCGGAGACCTCCAAAACATAAAACAAAAACCCAGGAGCATTGTTTTCCAAGTTTTCTGACAAAGAAATCAAGGACTCTGAACTATCCATGTTACAGGGCAAAACATCAAATACATTTTGCGGACATAGCAAATGTCCCAGGGATGGTTCTACAATCCGCTGAGACTGAGTTTTATCTTAACGAACAGGATGCACAGGAATATTTACTGGAACACACCCTGACTTCCTAACTTTAATCTTACTGCACGCAGAATACTGCATTGCAGTCAAACTAGACTGCTATTCCAAAATGGCAGAAAAACAGGTGAGAATGGTAGCAATACCGAGACGAGCCTCTAGGGTCACTGCAGAAGAATTTATGCAAAGCAATATTTACGCATCCAGAGTACAGGGTGGAGAGTCAGTACTATCTGCTGAGCAAGAAAGGGACTCGCAAATGTCAGTACAAGTGGACATCATGGTTTTACTCATGGTACAGGGCAGGCTCACAGAGACCTTCTCTAGACAAGGCACATATTTCCCAATATCAGATTCGCAAAACCAAAGCGCTGTCTCACCCTTAGATTCGGCTAACAATGTCAAATCCGAGGAGTCAGAACGCAAAATTTGCGAATCCAAGATCGCTTTAAGTTGTGAAACTGACGCTTCCAAAGCGCAAACCTCCGCAATCTGTGGACCAGACTGCAAGGTGTTCAGAACAGAAACACTAGAGCAACTGTCATCAGGCAACGGGCCTCTACAGGTGTGAACAGAGTGAGACATAGATTCATTTGCAGAAGAAGTTGCGACAACAACAGGAGAAACTTTATTAGACATATTAACATTACTTTTGATGCTGCATAGTTTAGGAATTTTCTCCATAGCAGGATCATAGATGGAAGGTCTTAAAGAATTACTGCGAGAAAAAGATCTGTTTTTAATTGACAAAGGATCCCACATATCTTTGACAAAACTGACACATTTATGTTGATCACAATCTGCAAAAACGCCGGAGATACAGGCATCAGATCACACAGATTCACACTCCACAGAAACAGAAGAGAATCTTTCAGAATTCACACAGGTGTCCATCACCGTAGTACATCCATTCATTTCAGACCTCACAGTGTCTAAACTCACTTGCTTTACCCCAGAAAGACAGGAACAATCATCAGACAATGGTGTCGCTTTATTGGAGTCAATTGGTTGGTGTGTGTGCAATTCATCCAAAATCGTCTGCCACACACAAATCAGCGGATCCACAAAACATTCGTCACACTCATCCGATCCAATCAAAGTGTACACCGACTCAACACAAGCATTAAGAGTCACCTCACTTTTTGCGATGTAAAAATCGCAAAAGGCCTTCCAATCAAACTCAAACTCCTCAACCAAACCCCCAACCTCCCACAGAGCGAATGGTGGTTCAAACAATTCTGTATCAAAGAAACACTCACAGGGTTTGGGATCAGAAACGAGCATAGATTTTCTTACATCTTTAATATACCAAATAATTCGGCCTATCATAGGCTCCACATATGCTTTAGCCTGGGGCAACACAACCTGAGACTGAGAAGTCTCTCTGAGTTTGTCACATTCAAGTGTTTTACACATTTCAGACTTTACAGTAGTTGCTACAGGCAACGGATTTTTCCGCTTGGAAGTTTTCCTAGATTTTCTCTTTTTTGCTTCAGCCGCTACAAGTGGCTGCTGTCTAGATACCAGGGAGCTGTTACTGCATTTATTATCAAACTGAATGGTTTTGCATGAAAGGGATAGAACAGCTGACTGATTAGCAGATACATACTCATCAAGCATGGGTGGTAAGTAAGGCAGCTTAAACCAGTGGGAAAAAATCTATGTAAGACACTGATAAAGATTATGCTCCCAGGAATTGCTTTTCAATACCTCATAAGCCCACACAAACAGATCTCCTTGCAATAGCGTATAAACGAATTGGAGAGCTGACGTGGACGGGTCAGTAATTTGAAAGGTAGGATTCAGCAAAAATCTTACACATTCAGCAAGGAAGTTTTCCTTGGTTTCAGAGTCTAGTCTTTTGAAGCTCTTAAAGATATAAGAACCAAATTCGACAAACACGTACAAATCGGAAATTCCCTCTACACTGGGAATTTTGGTTTGGCTGGTCATACTGTAACGATTGTGTAATTCTTTCCGTGGTCAGCGCACAGGATGCGCGCTGACACTGCGGAGATCCTCCACAAGCGTATAATCTGAGAGAACCCAGCAATGGTGCTATGCACCTGTAGGGGGGAATTCCAGATGGAGCTGTGGAGTGCAGAGGAACAGATCCTCTGCACAGCCACAGATGCCAGATAGGAATTGTATGAGGGGAAGCAATGCAGCGCAAGATAGCCCTTAAAGAGAGAGAGCACAGAGACAGGGTGTATGTGTGTCCACCAATCTAGTCGCCACCCAGCGACGATGAACACACAACCGTGAAGACCAGGTGGAAAGCAATAGCAAGAGATGGCGATTGCTAACAGCGACACAAGACTGAGTAAGCACAGAGAAGGAATGTATGTATGTCCACCAATCTAGTCGCCAACCAGCGACGGTGAACACACAACAGTGAAAACCCAGTGAGAACACAATCGCAAGATATGTGATTGCCAATGAGAATGAGCACAGGGACAGAATGCATGTGTGTGCACCAATCTAGTCACCAACCAGCGACGGTGAACACACAACAGCAGAAACAAAGTAGGAACGCAATCGCAAGTGTGGCGATTGCCAATAGTGACAGAAGACAGAGTAAAGGTTAAACACAGGAGCCGAGAGAAAGGCACAGCATATCATACAATGAGAATGTCAACGAAAATAACAAACGCAATACCTAAACGTGGTCACCGCGCGTTAGGCACAACAGCGACAAGCGCGTTTACGGCGCGGTCTCCGCACGTTAAGCGCAACAGAGACAAGCACGCCACCCTGACTAACGAATGAACACAAATAAACAAATAACAGGAACGTTTGCTAAACGGCTGCCTTACCTCAGGCAACTGCAAGCGTTTGCTCCAGACAGACAGACGAACGGAAAACAGGAATAGGTCAGATAAGATCCACCGCTCTTCCGCCAGAGCGAGTGCGATCTGCGTTCAGGGACAGGACAGATCCACTGCTCTTTCCACCAGAGTGAGTGTGAACCAAGTAGAGAAACAAAGCTAGCAGGATCCACTGTTCTTTTCCACCAGAGCAAGTGTGATCCAAGTACAGAAACAGAGCTAGCAGGATCCACTGCTCTTTTCCACCAGAGCAAGTGTGATCCACATGGCAAGACAGACAGAAGGAGTAACCAGTAGCAACCGCTGCTACGGTAAAACTCCAAGACATAGACTAGAGAGATCTACTGCCACTAACGCTAGGGCAAGTGCGATCCAGGTTATGGACCAAACGATTCACCATCGCCAAGCGCTGACGACAGTGCAATCGCAAGGACAAGACCAGACAGAACAGGCAATACAGATAATACCAAGGCATGCCTAGTGCAGTCCCCAGGAATACTCTAAGATAATCTTAGCAAACAATAGCAAGGCTGACAGTCTAGGATTGTTTAAGCAGTAACAAACCATCATGACCAGCAAAGGATTGTGGGAGCACATGGTATTTATACTGCAAGCCTTCAAAGGAGCAGCTAGGCGATTTGCATGACAAGTGTATGCAAATTCCTCATCAGCAGAGCAGGTCGGAAACTTGCAAAATGAAGAGTCCTGCCTTTTGCCCAAGCTAAGGACGCAAAGCCGCATATCAGATACTGATGAGCATGCAGAGCATGCCTATGTCTGCCCGACCCCCCTCTCCCCCCAGGACCAGGTGCCGATCTATTCGCACCACAAACAGCTGACCGCTCTGACAGGGAGAGAGAGCGGCAGCACTTCCAGCGCAGCCACGCAGAGCAGCCGCCGCCGAGTCACATGTGAGACATGTGAGAGAGATGCACAACGGCGGCTGCTCTGCCGTGGCTGCGCTGGAAGTGCTGCCGCTCTCTCTCCCTGTCAGAGCGGTCAGCTGTTTGTGGTGCGAATAGATCGGCACCTGGTCCTGGGGAGGAGAGGGGGGTCGGGCAGACATAGGCATGCTCTGCATGCTCATCAGTATCTGATATGCGGCTTTGCGTCCTTAGCTTGGGCAAAAGGCTACATAGTAACAAAATTATATTGATTTTTAAGTTCTGCATTGGCTTTTTGGATCACTTTAATACTAAATAAAACATTGCTGTAGAGATTTAAATTTCACTTTGGGGGCTAACAGTTACTCTTTAAGGAATGGGCAAACAGCTGTCTGCCTGTGCAGACAGCTGAGCGGATCATTACAAGTAGGACCTTATTTAGGAGCCTAATCTGGTATAAGCACATTTTACAGTACTGTGTGGTTGCTGGTAAACCCAGGATCTTCCTTATTATTTATGAGGATGTCTGTGGTGTGATAATCCTATTAAATATCTAGTTCCATTCAAATACAAAAGTGTATAGTTTTGCTGCTGCACACACACAGAACCAGAAATTTTTAAGGTTCAGCCCTACAGCAGATTTGATCTTGCAGAGATCTATCTGATGGTGGAATCTGGCCATCTGTAAGTGTATGGCCATCCCCCATCCTTTAAGTGGGAAGGGCTTGTGATTAATGTCAAAAGACACTAAAAAGCAATCCCCACATTTGCAAGTTCCCTTTGCACTGCCCAGTAAGCACTGCTCAGCAGAATGAAGCTGTTTGGAATTAAAGCAGCTGGCTGCTGTGGGTCTGGGGAATAGGGGGTTGGCTATAAAAATACTGAGTAGTGACCACCATAAAGGGGGAGCATGGGGAAGCATATTAGCCACACTGAAAGCTGGCAGGGGAACACATGGTGGCCACACCAAAAGCTGACAGTGGGACAGACAGTGGTTACACTAAAATGTGGCAGGGGGACAGATAGTGGCCACACTGATAGGAGGTATGGGGGCAGATCAGAGGGTTAACCTCCCTGGCAGTAACCCCAAGCTACACTCAGGCTAGCCGCTGGGAGCTCAGTGCAGAGCAATGGCTTGCAGCAGGCGTTTTTACTCACCTCCCGAGGGGATCCCGATGCAGGCAGCCATTCTTCTACCTTTCCACAGAGGCTCTGAATCACTATGGTGAGATTGCCGTCAATGATCTCACTACAGAGTTACAGCGCCACCCGGAGGACGAAGGGAAAATTGCAGCGCTTGATTCTAGGAAGGTGAGTAAGTGCTGGGGCTGCTGTTGGCTTTTTGGTAGCATGATGTTTTCCTAATTTTAGGGTCTGAAACATTCGGAAAAAACCCTACAATCTTAAAATAATCATACTGCATGATACATGAATGTGGCAGCCAGAATTATCCACTCCTCCCATTGCTCCACCATGGTGGCTCCCCTCTGTTAATCCCTCCACTTGCTTCCTATCCAGTCCAGAATCTGATTCAAGATACTGTGTCTGGCCTACAAATCTGTCCACACAACCTGCCCAACCTACATTTCCAATCTTACCCAGAAGTACATATCTAGCCGCTCACTCCGCTCCTCCAACGAACTTCGCCTGGCCGCCCCTACATCACCCAACCTCATGCAAGCCTCCAGTACTTCTCAAGAGCTGCTCCAAAACTATGGATCTCCCTACCTCCCCCCATTAGGGTTTTCCCTCCTTCAACATATTCAAGAAGGCTCTCAAAACCCAACTTTTCACTCTGGCCTACCCACCTCACTAGTGCTCTAAACCTGCAGCTGAACCCTGGTCCCCTACCTTTTGTGTCCCCACCTCACACTCCAGATTGTAAGCCTTCGGGCAGGGCCCTCCTCCTTATGTCTCCTACCTGTTCACGCACCTCCATCACTGTACACCCATCCTATGGATCTGAGTGAACTCTTGAGTGAACTCAACTTGCCTAATCTCCATGCTCCCATCCAGTGACTAAGCATTACCTTGTACTTATATCGTGCTGTGTGATCTGATTTGCATGTATTCCTGTATTGTCTTATTGCTGATTTGCTGTATGTCACCCCTAAATTATCTGTAACTTTAACTAATGTACAGCGCTGCGTAATATGTTGGTGCTTTATAATTACAATAAATAAATAATACTGCCAGGGAGGGTAATGGATTCATGTGCGGGACTAAAGGAGTTATTGACGGCACCTAGGAGCCAGGAGTGGTCAGAAGCTACAATACTTTAGGCAGTGCCGCCATTAAACTAGCCTGATCCCCAAGTGCAGCCGTTAACTCCTCCAGGTCCCCAAGTGCAGCCATTTAATTTGCTGAATAGACTTATACTTGAATAATTAAAATTCCAGCTTAAGAGGGGCAAATATTGGGGTCGACTCATATCCGAGTATATAAGGTAAGTATAAATCTGGAAGTTGAATCAGTATGGTCACTGGGGAGCTAGTCCTTAAAAAGGTCTTTATCTGGAGTTTCCATGTTTCCTGTAAATGACAACAATTATCCAAATTATCATACTGTAAAGGATAGCGGAGATACCGCCGCATGGCCAAGCGGCATGGCGGCTATCTCCGCGTATCAGCCGGCGGCCTCTGCCGCGCAGCTACATGCTGCTGCTTTGCCTGGTCCTTCTAGTGCACATAGATTGAGAGCTACGCGCGCGGGTACCAGGCGACAGGACCTTTATGCAAGTAAAAGAGGAGTCAGCTGATCATCCGGTCAGCTGACTCCAGTTGTGCTCCGGATTGGCTGAGTGACTGGGGCGACACTGTGGAGCGCTCTGAGTATATATAGGACCTGCCTGTCAGTTGCTGGTTGTCTGCTGTTGCAAACGCTAACGTGCTAGCGCTCAGACCTTAGTCAGATCTTACAGTGTGTTAGAACCACCTGGAGCTGGGAATTCACACTTAGCCAGTTTCCATTGATAGCTTAAAGTACTAATTGCATTGTGATATCTGTGTACTATTCTTTAGTCTAGATCCCAGGTGTTGAAACCAAGGACTTCACACCTAGACTAGGATATTGCTATATTGCTACTATTTATCTGTTATGATCTTCTGCTTTCCCGAATACTCTCCTGTGTGCTGATTCGGTACTTCTGTCTATCTGATTACTGTTGCCGACACTGCCTGAACCGTACTCTGAATCAGCCTTCTGTCTTTGTATCTCATCTGTCCGTACGTTGCTGACCCTGCTTGTCTGACTTCCTATCCTCACTAGTGGGTCTAGCCATTAGTGAGGAATTCCTGAGAGCTGTCACCTACTCCCTAGGTGATCAGTCTTTGCAGCCCTGTCTGCAACACTTGCTCCTCAAGTGTCTGCTAGCTGCAGTAGAGTCTTAATCATCTGCTCCTCAGGTAATCATCCTTGCAGCTCAGTCAGTGGTCCCTGCTCCTCAGGTGTCCACTGGCTGCAGTACAGTCTGAATCCCCTGCTCCTCAGAGGATCCCTGGCTGTAGTATAGTCTTAATCACCTGCTCCTCAGGTGGGTATCCTTGCAGTACAGTCAGTGGTTCCTGCTCCTCAGGTGCTCACTGGCTGCAGTGCAGTCGGAATTCCCTGCCCCTCAGGGAATTCTTGGCTGCAGTATTGTCTGTATCTTCCGATTCTCAGGAGATCTCCTCTTTTATTACTGTCGCACCAAAACACAATTCCACATTGGTTGTCCTGTGTCTAGCTATACTAGTATTATTGGTGGTTCTACAGGTCAGCACATAATCAGGTATAGCATCTGTATTATTGGTGATACTGCAGATCATCAATAATCAGAAAAATCTGTGTTGCTGACACCAATCGTTACACATACATAGCAAAATAGATAACACAAATATCTTAATTTTTTGCTGCATTCATTTCTACATTTATTTTTACCTTCGAAGTCAGGTACTGCATCTGTAAAATAAGAAAATTAAACTATTACTTTTTAATGTACTGTTTTGTTATTTTCATGTTTCTTTTTTTTGGGGGGGGGGGAGGGATTGAGTAAAACTGGCCATGCACACGTCAATTTTTACTGGTAAATACGATCACCTTGATCAAATCTGAACTGGTTATCAGTGCTGCAATGACCATAATTTGGATCGATCACTGACAAAAATCAATCAAAATTATGATTGGACCGGACGGTAAGTTTTGGTCTATTGGACACAATGGTAGACCTACAGCCCATAGCGTTGCTCTGTATCAAGCAGTGTAACACTGCAGTTCATTTGCAGTGAGAATAAAAAATGGTATCGTTTTCCTGCTGCACACACAGAACCATAAGATTAGAAAGTAATCGTCCATAGATATTAGTGGGTTTGCAGTGACAGACGTTCAAATATTCCTTACTGCGCTCACCACTTACGGTAGGTCCTGTTTCATATGCGGTGTGATGCGGCTACATAGCCGCATTGCACCGCGGGTGTCCTGAAACCATTGCACGACAATGGGACAGTTTCCATTGCGTGCATTGTGTACGGAACGGTGCGGAGCGATTCAGAAATCTTCAGCATGCTGAAGATACTCGCACAGCGCATCCGCCCGCCGTCCCCTCCATACACTTCCACATCTGGAGATGCGGAAGTGACGAAGCCAGCAGTGGAAGTGATGCGATGGGGTGAGGTAGCCGCATTCGCATCACTTTACAGTAAAAAAGGGCCCTAAATCGTATTCAACAGTCACCTATTGGGGGTAATAAACGCTAACATAGCGTAAAACTATAAAAACAATAGTAGCAAATTCAGATGACCCACCCGGGTATTTGTATAAGACACTCCAAATTCACCCTCAGTGCAGATAGATTCCCCCCACCAACAGTAAAGGGGCTCACCAAATAGTCGCCATCCCAGACTCAGGTGGATCTAGCACTTAATCAACCAATCACTGACCCTTTTAAAGCAGTAGGTAATCTCCAACATTTCAGAATCAGTCACTTTATTCAACAAGGACAGTACCATTGCTCAAAAAGAAAGGATGGTCCGCAACAATGTCTCTCCAAAAGATGCTCAAATGTATTTAGGACATATCCTCAAAGCGTTAAAAAGTACAAAGCTGACATGTTTCGGGCCATTCTGCCCTTAATCATAGCTTTAGCTAAATTTGAGCATCTTTAGGAGAGACATCGTTGCGGACCATCCTTTCTTTTTGAGTTTACTTCCATTGGGCCTGGCAGCCTGGGGTCCAGCACTGTCTCCACTCTCCAACTAGTGCAGCTGACCGGTGATTTCTCCTTTTTTACAATACCATAGCGTAAAGCATTTGATAAAAATGCCTATTAATCTATCTGCACTGAGGGTGAATTTAAAGTGTCTTATACAAACACTCAGGTGGCTCATCTGAATTTGCTACTATTGTTTTTTCAGTTTTACACTATGTTAGCATTTTTTATCCTCTATAGGTATAAAGGAATATTTCACTTTATAATCCCCATATTTGCAAGGTCAAAAGCTAGTCTTTTTGGAGAGATGCGAAATTGCATTAGCAGTCTATTACCTTTTTGATTCCATATATGAAAAGTCAAAGTATATGTTATTTACCATGTACACATATTGTTTGCTCGCTATAAACAGCAATTACAATTATAAATGTAAACATAACATTCCAGTTTCAAGTGAACCCAAGCTAGGGCGAAAAGGAAATACTTACCTAAGAAGAACAAAAGTTTGCCTTTTTTAAAACAGAGGGTATTTGCGATAACTCGGATTGGAGTGAGCATATGATGTTCATCACTGCTGAGTATGTAAATCATCCTTTGTTGTCCATGTAAATTAAACACACACCCAAAACCGCTGGAATGCAATGATATGTCAGCTTGCCGTTATTTAACCAATGGCCGGTGTTGGCCCCCTCCGCAGTTGGCACTTCTGTTTGGATGTGATTTTCAGCAATGCAAATGCAATTTCATTTATTATAGTGAATGAAAATTGCAATGCATTTCTGATGCGTAGCCTCGTCCATTTTTCTGGCGGACTAGTTAGGGAGTTTGAAGAACGTTGTCCGTAGGGGCTGAAAACCTTAGCTACGCCTCTGCATAGTCTGGCATAGGATTGGAAATGGTAAAGTGGGACAATCCCTCTTTGGGAGCCAAATCCTTTGTCCCTCTTTCTTCCTTATTAGCCCTTCTTTCAGGACTGATGTACAGATCCTTGTAAATACTTCTCTAGAACTCCTCTAGACATAAAATCTGTGACTCAAATCTATTTCTGTTCTATGAAATGATATATTGCTTATTTTCAAATTTTAATGTTAAAGAGAAACCGTAACCAAGAATTGAGCTTCATCCTAATCAGTAGTTGATACACCCTTTCCCAAGAGAAATCTTTTCCTTTTCTCAAACGGATCATCAGGGGGGGTCTGTATGGCTAATATTGTGGTGAAACCCCTCCCACAGTGTGATGTCAGGACCATGGTCCTGACAGTTTCCTGTCTGTGAACCTCATTGCATTGTGGGAAATAACAGCTGTTTACAGCTGATTCCAACTGCCAAAAAAGCAAGCCGCACCTCCTTCCACTGACATCACCTGCCAGCAGTGAAAATGTCACCATGTGATAAATGTCAGAATGTAAATCAGGGAGCTGAAAGATTTTACAATGGGCAAACACTGACTAAATCATTTATACATAATTATTGTAAAAATGAAGCTTTTTTTTTATTACATTATTTTCACTGGAGTTCCTCTTTTAACTAATTAATCACTAAGAGTTTTTTTTCCCCTTAAAGGAGTTCAGAGGTTACACAAAAAGCAAGCTTTACATACCTGGGGCTTCTTGCAGCTCTGGTGTTCCCCGCTGTCCTCCTGGCCGCCAGTGAAGCTCACCGACCCCTCGGCGGCTCAGTGCTTCTGTGCATGTGAGGGGAAACGTGGCTAGCTGCACACAACCGCTCCGTCATCATTGTGTACTGTGCCGCATGGTCGGCGAGCTTCACGAGCAGCCATGGAGGACAGCGGGAACACTGGAGCTGTGACGAAAAGTATTCCAGGCCATTGCTTAGAGTGCTATACGTCCTGCCAAGCCCCACCCCCAAAACTAAGCCCCATCCCAAACTAAGCCCCACCTCCCATGGGTGTTCAATCATCTGCTTTTGCTGCGTGTGTGCAGCAGGAAATTCTGTGTCCTGAGCAGACGCATCATTGCTGGTCCCGGGAGAGCAGACATCACAAGGTCCAGATAGTGCGCATCCCTTTGTCACCCTTTGCTTTCTTCTGTCCCCCTTACACAGGACTTCTTGCCTTTTTTTTCAAAAAGGTGCACTGATACTCCATAAAGTGATGATTCAGCCATTCTTGCTTCATAAATGAATGGTGTGACTCCTCCGCTCAATGTGGTCAATTGCCTCCAAAACAGTTCATAATATGCATCTATGTTTTAAAAATCCAAGCGTGCATGCAACACAAATGAGCAGTCCGCAATAAGCCAAAAAGTAACAAACATCCAGTGGCAAAGCATAGGACAGATGCAAAGCGTAAAGCAGTTCAAATAGAGCGTGTGGATCTCACACAATCCTCGACTACTCCTCAGCTGCCTCTGCTGCGTTATACTCATGATATGTGGAGTGTCCAAAAAGGGGTCATAAACTGTATCCCTGGTGGCGAAGTTAGCACCTAGGGAACCAGTGATAGCTCTGTCCAGGAAGCAGCGTGGCTCCAATATGGAGGATGACCGGCAACGTGGCAGTGTACACAGTCTTCTAGTGATGGAGAAGTCGGCAAAGTAGTGCGTCCCCTCACTATGTTGGAGGAGAAGACGGATTGCAGGAGGATGCACGGGTGTAGAGGTCGCCTGCTGGTGGCCATCTCAGAGGGTGCACGGCCCTAACATGTTTCGCCGGCTTCCGGCGTCATCAGAAGGCGTGGCCCTGTACTACGATCCATGCGTACAAATACATTCATGCGGCCAATCAGTCGCGAGGGGCGGGAGCGGTAGGCGGAAGTGACGCACGCGTCCCAAGCAGAGGAAGCCAATGCGCTCCACCACTCGTGCGTGCCGACACTCCCACCCACCACACACGCCCACCCACCTCTTCTGATGATATTTAAGCCCTGATCATTCAATTTTCTCCTAATGCTCTTCACCAGTTTTCCTAAACCTGCTGCACCGATCATGCCAGATTCCCTTCCCCTGAGCACTTGCCATATTTTTCTGCATCTCATTCCTGGTTTCCTTCCCTGACTCCTTACTGCAGGTACTGTATGTATGCACTATGCTGCTCTTCCCTCCCTGGTTTGCTCCTCACTGCTGTTATTTAAGCATCTATCAGCATATCATGTTTCACGGCAAATGAAGCGTTCCACATCACTCCTGCTACTTATCCATAACTGGTAAAGAGGACCTGGACTCAGAAGTCCTCTCTGCTCTAAAAGATACACAACAGCATAATAACCTTCAAACAAAAAACATTTCTTTGTTACAACTGGTACAAATTTTAAATAAATAAGCATTGTTTCTACTTCCTGTTTCATGGAAGCTGACATACTGTTAACATCCACATCCAGTGCTTTCAAATGGGCTTGACTGCCATCTCTGCCATAGGCATGTGACACAGGGGAGAGATCAGATTACAGCTAGTTATTATAAGCAAAGGAGGGGGAATTAAACAGGCTAAAGTCTCTACATACATACAGGGTGCATTTCTCTCTGTATTCCTTCTGTCTTGTGCAAGAGTTCAGGTCCACTTTAAAAAGGCTGGATAGTGTAATGGTTAAGGGCTCTGGGTTCAAATCTCAGCTCTATCTGCTCACTAATCCTGCACCTGTTCAGTAAGGAGACCTTGGACTCCCTAAAGGTGGCCACACACACGATACAATAAAGTGATACTATTTTACGTTCATTCGATAAAAACGATCGGATTTTTTACATTCGACTGAAAAATCCGATCGGATTTCCCGTTTTCTTCTATTTTAATCGATCCAGAATGCCAGATATTTTTCTTCAATCCTTCTAAAGATTGTATGGTGTTTGTTGTATTGTCAATTTGTGAATACACATACCCTAGCAATTTTGTCAGAGTTTCCAGTCATTTTTATCATAATTGGGGAAAAATTGAACATACGTGTGTGGTACAGTGGTCATATTTTTGAAATGTTACAATCAGCCAGAAAAATTTATTGCAATTCTTAAATTGAACAGATATTTAAAAAATTGTATGGTGTGTAAGTGCCTACTGAGTGTGCTCTAGTGGCTGCAGCTCAAGCAGTTCGAGTCCTCCGGGACAAAAGCGCAATATAAAAGTTATTTGTCTTGCCTACCTTAATATAATAATACACAGTATTATTTTTTAGCACTAGGTGGTGCTCTTTTAAGATATGCGTATTGCACCGTCACTGGGGATATGTATGCAAGATGAACTTGAAGCCTGGTATCTTAACCCTAAATTAAAGTGACCCTGCTGTTTGGGGGGGGGGGGGGGGGTATGTACGCAAGATGTGCTTGAAGCCTATCTGAACCAAAGTTCATCTTGCATGCATATACCCATTCTCCCCCCTCCCCCACAACTACAGGGTCACTTTAATTTAAAATGGCAATCTTCAAGTTAATCTTTGTTTGTGTATCCCCAGCATCTCTCCCCCCCCCCCCCCCCTCCCCCCCAGCAGAGACAGAGCAGTTAATGAGCACAATAGCGCAGCCTGCTGTGCAGCATGCCTGACTCACCTCTACCAATGTCATTTGAGTCAGGCACATCCGTCCAGGCCAGCCGGCCGCAGCCACTCCAGAATCCACCCCGAGCAGCTAGATGCCGCCCCTTTTATCCTCGCAGGCATGGACGTACTGACGTGATTTCTATGCCTGCATCATGTGACATCGCGGAGCGCCGCTGCGGTTGGCAGCATGTAATGCAGTACCAGCATCACACGCTGGAATCCATCAAAACCGGGAAGCCACAGCCGGGAGCTAATTATAGTTCCAGCCTCTCTCCCCTGCCCCTATCTCAAAGCCTGTTGCGCACACAGGGACATGCAGGTGGCAGCCAGCCAGAGCATCCGGCAGCTGCCAAAGTCGGACATTTTGGGCTGGCAAAGTCCGAAGAAGGTTTATTAGCAGAAAGATTACTTTTTTCTTTTAAGCTAATAAATGGTATCATTCTGATTCAAAACTCTCTGCTTTCACTGATGGCTAAGATGGTACAATGCCTTACTACCGGTACTACAGGAAACAAGAAGGATGCCAAACCATACACACTAGCATAGAGTTAGTAACAGCTCAGGTGACAGTGACAGTTTAGCAATGCAAGGAAAGCAAACAGCTGTTAGGAACTGAAGGACAGAAAATGAGTCAGGAAAGAGTTAACTGAGACCACTGCTGGCTAGGAAGAAAAAAAAACCTAAAGCCATAAATTTAGATAAGAAAGTGTAATTTACAGCTGCTGGGGTCAGTCTGACAACTGCTACATACACATGAGGCACGGATGTCTGCAGTTGCATGGAGAAATGCAACAGTTGAAAGTCTCCAGCAACGACAGTTGTATACAAGCAACGATTGTATACACGCGGCAACAACCTGTCTGCAACATAGCGGAAACTGTTGCTCAGCAACTTCTGTCGCAGGTTCAATGAACTGTCGGACTCACAAGAGTTGCCAGAGACTAGCATACACACGACTGCACCGACTTGAGACTAGGGACGGTTGCTGCAACAGCTGTTGCCGGGGATTGAACAAGTCAATCGCCTGGAGACAGCTCTGATTAGCAACAGTTGCTTGCGCGCGCCTCATACACATGGAGGACCTGTTGCCGCAACATGCGCGCGCCATGTGTTTCCAGCAACAGTTGTAGCCTGTGTGTATGGGCCTTATAGGAGAAGGTGAAGAAACCAGCAGAGCTCAGTGATGTTTGTGAATGCCTGCATTCAAACTTAGCGGAACTTAGTTCTATCTGCTTTGTAATGTAAATATGTAAATCCCTGATTTACACTAGGAATTGTGAGAGAGAGATGCAGGGATTGGGGAACTCTGGAATTCAGCTATTAGCGCAGAGCAGGGCGCTGGCTGGCTGCGCTGCGGGACCAGAAGGGATGATTTACTTTGACATATGACCTCTTCTCTCTCCAAGTCCTTCCGCCCCTCTGATTTTATCAGATTTTAATGCCCTAGGCCTTGGCTTTTGTGGCCTTCCCAGAAATCCGTCCCTGCTGGCTTTTTGGCAGCATGATGTTTTCCTAATTTTAGGTTCTGAAACATTCGGAAAAGACCCTAAAATCTGGAAATAATCATACTGCCAGGTAGGTTAATGGATGCATGTGCGGGACTAAAGGCAGTACCACCTTAAACCATCCTGGTCCCCAAGTGCAGCCGTTAACTCTGCCTGGTCCTCAAGTGCAGCCATTTAATGTGCTAGATAGACTTATACTTGAGTAATTAAAAATTTCCGTTTAAGAGGGTCAAATATCGGGGTCGACTTATATCTGAGTATATACTGTATGTATAAATCTGGAAGTTGAATTGGTCACAGGTGTGCTAGTCCTTAAAAAAATCTTTGTCTGGAGTTCATGTTTCCTGTAAATGACAACAATCGTCCAAATTATCATACATAGCAAAATAGATAACACAAATATCTTAATGTTTTGCTACCTTTATTTTTAAATTTATTTTTACCTTCAAAGGCAGGTACAGCATCTGTAAAATAAGAAAATTAAACTATTACTTTTTCATGTACTGTTTTGTTATTTTCATGATTTATTTTTTATTTGTTATGTTTTTTTTTTGAGTAAAGCTGGCCATACTCACGTCAATTTTTTTCTGGCAAATTTGATCACCTTGATCAAATCTGAACTGGTTATCAGTGCTGCAATATCCATAATTTGGATTAATCCCTGACAAAAATCGATCAAAATGATGATTGGACCAGACGGTAAGTTTTGGTCTATTGGACACAATGGTAGACCATGGCCCATAGCGTTGCTCTGTATCAAGCAGTGCAACACTCCGGTTCATTTGCAGTGAGAATACAAAAGTGTATAGTTTTGCTGCTGCACACACAGAACCATAAGATTAAAAGTAATCGTCCTTAGATATTAGTGGGTTAGCAGTGACAGACGTTCCAGATGTGGTAAATATAAAGTCAAATATTCCTTACTGCGCTCACCACTTAGGGCTCACCACTTAGTTTCCATTATGCGGTGTGATGCGGCTACATAGCCGCATTGCACCGCGGGTGTCCTGAAACCAATGCACGACAATGGGACAGTTTCCATTGCATGCATTGTGTACAGAACGGTGCAGAGCGATCCAGGAATCTTCAGCATGCTGCAGATACTCGCACAGCCGCATCTGCCCGCCGTCCCCTCCATACACTTCCACATCTGAAGATGCAGAAGTGACGCAGCCAGCAGTGGAAGTGATGCGATGGGGTGAGGTAGCCGCATTCGCATCACTTTACAGTAAAAAAGGGCCCTAAATCGTATTCAACAGTCACCTATAGGGGATATAAAACACGAACATAGCGTAAAACTATAAAAACAATAGTAGCAAATTCAGATGACCCACACGGGTATTTGTATAAGACACTCCAAATTCACCCTCAGTGCAGATAGATTCCCCCCACCAACAGTAAAGGGGCTCACCAAATAGTCGCCATCCCAGACTCAGGTGGATCTAGCACTTAATCAACCAATCACTGACCCTTTTAAAGCAGTAGGTAATCTCCAACATTTCAAAATCAGTCACTTTATTCAACAAGGCCAGTACCATTGCTCAAAAAGAAAGGATGGTCCGCAACAATGTCTCTCCAAAAGATGCTCAAATTTATTTAGGACATATCCTCAAAGCGTTAAAAAGTACAAAGCTGACATGTTTCGGGCCATTCAGCCCTTAATCATAGCTTTAGCTAAATTTGAGCATCTTTTGAAGAGACATCGTTGCGGACCATCCTTTCTTTTTGAGTTTACCTCCATTGGGCCTGGCAGCCTGGGGTCCAGCACTGTCTCCACTCTCCAACTAGTGCAGCTGAGCGGTGATTTCTCCTTTTTTACAATATCATAGCGTAAAGCATTTGATAAAAACGCCTATCAATCTATCTGCACTGAGGGTGAATTTGGAGTGTCTTATACAAACACTCAGGTGGCTCATCTGAATTTGCTACTATTGTTTTTTCAGTTTTACACTATGTTAGCATTTTTTATCCCCTATAGGTGACTGTTGAATATGATTAGGTGGTGAGCGCAGTAAGGAATAATTCACTTTGTAATCCCCATATTTGCAATGTCAAAGCTAGTCTTTTTGGAGAGATGCAAAATTGCATTAGCAATCTTCCTCGTTGTAACGATCGGTGTCAGCACGCAGAGAGAATCTGATTATTGGTGATCTGCAGTATCACCAAGAATACAGATATATACCTGATTATTGATGATCTGCAGAATCACCGATAATACAGATATATTGCTAACCTCTGGACACCTGGATAATGTGAGTGTTTGGTGTAACGGTAGTACTTTGAGTATAGCACAGGAAATTTGAGACAGTATGGGCAATACTGCTCTAGAGATAGGAAACCTTCCAGTAGCTCGAGACTCGCCAAGGGGCGGAGTCAGGCTGGAAGAAGGAAGATTCAGAGAGAGAGTGACAATAAAGACCAATGTCACTGAGTGATCTGGAGACTATCTCTTAATAGTAGAGATAGCTCTCGTGGTCGGGCAAGCCAGGTCGGCAACACATGGTCAGATAAGGTACATAGACGGCAGATTCGGTATCCAAAGCAAGCAGGGTTTGGCAACAGAGTATCAGATGTGCGAGGTACCGAATCAGAGATCAGAGGAGTAGTCAGGAAAGCAATAAGTCATAACAGATATCAACAATGCCTAGTCTGGGTGTGAGGTCCTTGGTCTCTACACCCTGGAACTAGTCTGATGTATAACAAAATGGTAGCACAAGTTCCCTAGTCTGGGTGTGAGGTCCGTGGTCTCTACACCCTGGAACTAGTCTGATGTATAACAGAATGGTAACACAAGTTCCGTAGTCTGGGTGTGAGGTCCGTGGTCTCTACACCCTGGAACTAGTCTGATGTATAACAGATTGATAACACAGGTTCCCTAGTCTGGGTGTGAGGTCCGTGGTCTCTACACCCTGGAACTAGTCTGATGTATAACAGAATGGTAACACAAGTTCCCTAGTCTGGGTGTGAGGTCCGTGGTCTCTACACCCACCCTGGAACTAGTCTGATGTATAACAGATTGATAACACAGGTTCCCTAGTGTGGGTGTGAGGTCCGTGGTCTCTACACCCTGGAACTGATCTAAGCATAAACAGTTTGATAACACAGGTTCCCTAGTCTGGGTGTGAGGTCTGTGGTCTCTACACCCTGGAACTGGTCTAAGCATAAACAGAATACAATTCAAGTAATCTGGCTCAGTGTGAATTCCCAGGTCCACCTGGTTCAAACACACTGCAGGATCTGACTAAGGTTTGAGTGCTTCCACGTAGTGTTCGCAACGGCAGACAACTTGTGACTAGCCAGCAGCAACTATATATAGTGTAGCGCTCTCTGGCGCCACCTCTAAGTAATGGACCAATAGAAACTTGCTCTGGCATCAGCTGACCAGTCTGGTCAGCTGGTCCCCTCTTGGCCGTCATAAAAGTTCTGCCTCTCAGCGCGCGTGCGTGTATTCCTAAACCTGTGTGAACTAACAGACTCAGCCACACCAGAGGCACGTTGCTGTGTGCAAACCGCTGCGCTGGACGCAGAACCAGCCGCCTCGCTGTCAGTACATGCGGCGGCTTTTCCGCGTTCTGCCATGTTACCAGACGCACGCCTCCGCGTGCAAACCGCCGCATTGGACGCGGAATCAGCCGCCTTGCTGTCAGCACAAGCGGTGGCTTTTCCGCGTTTTCTCACACTCGTATTTTTTTTTTGAGTTAACTTTTTCATTCCATATATGAAAAGTCAAAGTATATATTATTCACCATGTATACATATTGTTTGCTCGCTATAAACAGCAATTACAATTATAATTGTAAACATTCCAGTTTAAAGTGAACCCAAGCTAGGGCGAAAAGGAAATACTTACCTAAGAAGAACAAAAGTTTGCCTTTTTAAAACAGAGGGTATTTGCGATGACTCGGATTGGAGTGAGCATATGATGTTCATCACTGCTGAGTATGTAAATCATCCTTTGTTGTCCATGTAAATTAAACACACATCCAAAACCGCTGGAATGCAATGATATGTCAGCTTGCCGTTATTTAACCAATGGCCGGTGTTGGCCCCCTCCGCAGTTGGCACTTCTGTTTGGATGTGATTTTCAGCAATGCAAATGCAATTTCATTCATTATAGTGAATGAAAATTGCAATGCATTTCTGATGCGTAGCCTCGCCCATTTTTCTGGCGGACTAGTTGGGGAGTTTCAAGAACGTTGTCCGTAGGGGCTGAAAACCTTAGCTACGCCTCTGCATAGTCTGGCATAGGATTGGAAATGGTAAAGTGGGACAATCCCTCTTTGGGAGCCAAATCCTTTGTCCCTCTTTCTTCCTTATTAGCCCTTCTTTCAGGACCGATGTACAGATCCTTGTAAATACTTCTCTAGAACTCCTCTAGACATAAAATCTGTGACTCAAATCTATTTCTGTTCTATGAAATGATATATTGCTTATTTTCAAATTTTAATGTTAAAGAGAAACCGTAACCAAGAATTGAACTTCATCCCAATCAGTAGCTGGTATCCCCTTTCCCAAGAGAAATCTTTTCCTTTTCTCAAACGGATCATCAGGGGGGTCTGTATGGCTGATATTGTGGTGAAATCCCTCTCACAGTGTGATGTCAGGACCATGGTCCTGACAGTTTCCTGTCTGTGAACCTAATTGCATTGTGGGAAACGGCTGTTTACAGCTGATTCCAACTGCCAAAAAAGCAAGCCGTAACTCCTTCCACTGACATCACCTGCCAGCAGTAAAAATGTCACCATGTGATAAATGTCAGAATGTAAATCAGGGAGATGAAAGATTTTACAATGGGCAAACATTGACTAAATCATTTATACATAATTATTGTAAAAATGAAGCACTTTTTTTATTACATTATTTTCATTGTAGTTCCTCTTTTAACTAATTAATCACTAAGAGTTTTTTCCCCTTAAAGGAGTTCAGAGGTTACACAAAAAGCAAGCTTTACATACCTGGGGCTTCTTGCAGCTCTGGTGTTCCCCGCTGTCCTCCTGGCCACCCGTGAAGCTCACCGACCTCTCAGCGGCTCGGTGCTTCTGTGCATGTGAGGGGGCACGTGGCCAGCCGCACACAACACTGTTCGACACTGTTCCCCACTAAAGTCTGGTGCAAAAGTTGAGGATGCAAGGACTGGGGAACAGTCTGTGTGCATGGATAGGGAACTGGCTAATGGACAGAAAACAAAGAGTTGTGGTCAATGGATCGTACTCAAAATGGGAGACTGTTAGCATTGGGGTCCCACAGGGGTCTGTACTGGGTCCAGTGCTCTTCAATTTATTTATTACCTAGTAGATGCAGTAGTGAGCAATGTTGCTATTTTTGCAGATGATACAAAATTGTGCAGAATCATCAACTCTCAGGAAGATAGTGTCATATTGCAACAGGATCTGGATAGGATGGCTGTATGGGCACATACATGGCAGATGAAATTCAATGTTGAAAAATGTAAAGTCATGCATTTTGGTCGTACCAATGGTCTAGCACCATACAAAATAAATGGGATACAGTTGGGGACATCAAACTTGGAGAAGGACTTACGAGTACTCATCGACAACAAGTTAAATAATCGTACTCAATGCCAAGCCGCTGCAGCTAAAGCTAACAAAATATTGGGATGCATGAAAAGGGAAATAAAAACTCGAGATGCTAGCATAATGTTGCCCCTGTTTAACTCTCTAGTAAGGCCACATCTGGAATATGGAATTCAGTTCTGGGCACCACATTACAGGAAAGATATTGCAGTCTTAGAGCAGGTGCAGAGACGAGCAACAAAATTGATACGTGGGATGGAAGGTTTCGCTTACCAAGAAAGGTTAGATAAACTGGGTTTATTTAGTCTAGAGAAAAGACGCCTTAGAGGAGATCTAATTAACATGTATAAATACATCAGAGGGCAATATAATAGCTTGGCGGATGAGCTTTTTGTCCCTAGGCCTTCTCAAAGGACTAGAGGACATGATCTGCGCATGGAGGAAAAACGTTTTAGCCATTTATTTAGGAAAGGGTTCTTTACAGTAAGAGTGATTAAGATATGGAATGCATTGCTACAGGAAGTCGTTATGGCAAACTCTATACCTGTATTTAAAGGGGGCTTAGATGCTTTCCTTGCGTTGAAAGACATCCATGGCTACAATTACTAGGTAATGCCTAATGATGTTGATCCAGGGATTTTATCTGATTGCCATCTGGAGTCGGGAAGGAATTTTTCCCTTTTGGGGCTAATAGGACCATGCCTTGTAAGGGTTTTTCACCTTCCTCTGGATCAACAGGGATATGTGAGGGAGCAGGCTGGAGTTGTACTTTGTACTGGTTGAACTCGATGGACGTATGTCTTTTTTCAACCAAAATAACTTTGTAACTATGTAACAACCGCTCCGTCATCGTCGTGTACTGTGCCGCCTGGTCGGCGAGCTTCACGAGCAGCCATGGAGGACAGCGGAAACACTGGAGCTGTGGCGAAAAGTATTCCAGGCCATTGCTTAGAGTGCTATACGTCCTGCCAAACCCCACCCCCAAAACTAAGCCCCATCCCAAACTAAGCCCCACCTCCCATGGCTGTTCAATCATCTGCTTTTGCTGCGTGTGTGCAGCAGGAAATTCTGTGTCCAGAGCAGACGCATCATTGCTGGTCCCGGGAGAGCAGACATCACAAGGTCCAGATAGTGTGCATCCCTTTGTCACCTTTTGCTTCCCTCTATCCCCCTTACACAGGACTTCTTGCCTGGGGTGACAAAAGGCTAGAAAGGGCACTGAGTGCAGCTTCCAGCAAAACAGATAAAAATGGCCCACAGCCTAACCGAAAATTATGGTGCTGCCATTGAAGTCAATGGCAAAAGCTGTAATACTGGCATGAAGGTTAAAATATGGTGCATGGCCACACTATACAACTTCAAGGCTTAAATTATGGTGCATTGCTGAAACATGATTGTTAAATGCTTGCTCAAATGCGTACATTTGAAAAATATACCCCCGTCTGCCCTTTCATCCCTCTCGCGCCCACCCACCTCTTCTGAGGATATTTAAGCCCTGATCATTCAATTTTCTCTTAATGCTCTTCGCCAGTTTTCCTAAACCTGCTGCACCGATCATGCCAGATTCCCTTCCCCTGAGCACTTGCCATATTTTTCTGCATCTCATCCCTGGTTTCCTTCCCTGACTCCTTACTGCAGGTACTGTATGTATGCACTATGCTGCTCTTCCCTCCCTGGTTTGCTCCTCACTGCTGTTATTTAAGCATCTATCAGCATATCATGTTTCACGGCAAATGAAGCGTTCCACATCACTCCTGCTACTTATCCATAACTGGTAAAGCGGACCTGGACTCAGAAGTCCTCTCTGCTCTAAAAGATACACAACAGCATAATAACCTTCAAACAAAAAACATTTCTTTGTTACAACTGGTACAAATTTTGAATAAATAAGCATTGTTTCTACTTCCTGTTTCATGGAAGCAGATATACTGTTAATATCCACAACCAGTGCTTTCAAATGGGCTTGTCTGTCTTCTCTGCCATAGGCATGTGACACAGGGGGAGAGATCAGATTACAGCTAGTTATTATAAGCAAAGGAGGGGGAATTAAACAGGCTAAAGTCTCTACATACATGCAAGGTGCATTTCTCATTTCAGGTCCACTTTAAAAAGGCTGGAAAGTGCAATGGTTAAGGGGCTCTGGGTTCAAATCTCAGCTCTATCTGCTCACTAATCCTGCACCTGTTCAGTAAGGAGACCTTGGACTCCCTAACACTGTTAGTGCCTACTAGAGTTGGGCCGAACGGTTCGCCTGCGAACGGTTCCATGCAAACTTCCGTGGTTCGCGTTCGCATCCCGCAGGCGAACGTTTGCGGAAGTTCGGTTCGCCCCATAATGCACCATGGAGGGTCAACTTTGACCCTCTACATCACAGTCAGCAGGCCCAGTGTAGCCAATTAAACTACACTAGCCCCTGGAGCCCCACCCTCCTTTTATAAGGCAGGCAGCGGCGGCCATTACGGTCACTCGTGTGCCTGCATTAGTGAGAGTAGGGCGAGCTGCTGCAGACTGTCTCTCATAGGGAAAGATTAGTTAGGCTTAGCTTGTTCCTGGCTGCATACCTGTTCTGTGAACCCACCACTGCATACCTGTACTGTGAACCCACCACTGCATACCTGTTCTGTGAACCCACCACTGCATACCTGTACTGTGAACCCACCACTGCATACCTGTTCATTGAACCCACCACTGCATACCTGTTCAGTGAACCCACCACTGCATACCTGTTCAGTGAACCTGCCACTGCATACCTGTTCTGTGAACCCACCACTGCATACCTGTTCTGTGAACCTGCCACTGCATACCTGTTCTGTGAACCCACCACTGCATACCTGTTCTGTGAACCCACCACTGCATACCTGTTCAGTGAACCCACCACTACATACCTGTTGTGTTCAGTGAACCCGCCACTGCATACCTGTTCTGTTCAGTGGACCCGCCACTGTATACCTGTTCAGTGAACCCGCCACTGCATACCTGTTGTGTTCAGTGAACCTGCCACTGCATACCTGTTCTGTGAACCCGCCACTGCATACCTGTTCTGTGAACCCACCACTGCATACCTGTACTGTGAACCCACCACTGCATACCTTCTCTGCCACCACCAACAGGGTCCGGGACTCCAGGCGGATTGCTGAATTTTTAAGGCCGCTGCTAGCAGCGGCCGCTGTAATAATTTTTCTGGTGCGTGTACATGACTGCCTAATTTTTCTGGCTGCACTGCGGGCAGCTGCAACAACAAAAGAAAAGGCATGTACATGCGCCCATTCCCCTTCGTGATCATTACCTTGCCGTGGTGAAGGGGCTTGCGTATCACAATGAAGCAATGACCGGCGCCTAGATGAGTGTCTCGGGGGGCACACAAAAGATAATAAGGTCGTTGCTTCATTGTGGTCAGACCAAATTTGATCAGCTGGACAGTCACTGTTCTGTCATTCAGCTACATCAGCCAGGCGACCATATGGGCTGTAAAGCCACCAAAACCTGCACTCTCGCCATGGTGCGCACCAGTCCAGCACGGCCGTCACTACACAAACAGCTGTTTGCGGTGCGTTACACGGTGAGTTTGGTGTGTCAGTGTGAAGCAGTACCTTAATTACACTACCTGATTGATGTATACACATCAGAGCCGGATTAAGGCTAAATGGGGCCCTAAGCAAAGTAACTGATTTGGGCCCCCCCATCATGTCGTAATAGAATCAGAAGATGCAGCTGCACAGCAACATGCCGCACACACCGGGGCAGCCGAGCTACTGGTTGCTTTGGGCAACAGCCCGCTTTCCTCTGTGGGTGCACAATGCAGGGAATAGCAGCGGCAAAATGCAGAGTGAGAGATGAATGGCTGGGACATTTGCACTCAGGGGCTGGGGCACCCCTGTGAAGAGGGCGTCAGATATCACAGCAGCAGCACTTTCCCCCTGCATCTCCAGCCTGGCAATAGCAGAAAGCTCTGGACACCGCCAAACCGGAAGCCGTTACCCAGACAGAATTACATAACCACTCTCACCACCGAACAACCAATTTCCTCCCAAACTAGACAGCCACCATGCAGCCTCCATCCCAGTGAATACGATAGTCCAGCAGAGAAGGCAGCCGCAGCGGGGAGAATGACAGCACCAGATGAATCACATTCACCTATTGCGATCCAAGCAATAGAGGTCCCGTCATCCGGAGCCCATCTGTCTCCTCTAGAGTGCTGCCGCTCTGTTACTACTACTATTACTACTTCCTACTTTATGTCTGATCTGAGAATCAGGAAGTTCAGAGCGAGCGGCTGCACTGTAGAAGAGACAGATGGGTTTCAGATGACGGGATCTCTATTGCTTGGATCATGGATAGGTGAGTGAGCGTTTGCCATCTGCTGCTATCATTCTTGCTGCAGCTGTGGTTCTCTGTGGGAAGGGAGGGTGGAGTGGGCAGCGGCAGAGCGCACAGTAGCAGGAGGGGGACCTAGGAGGAGAGCCTGGCTCTGAAAACAATCAGCAGCGCACGGCATCATTTGACAAGACAAGACAAATAACATTTATATCGCGCTTTTCTCCTGGTGGACTCAAAGCGCCAGAGCTGCAGCCACTAGGACACGCCCTATAGGCAGTAGCAGGGGCGTAACTAGGCCCCACCGGGCCCCCCTGCAGATTTTCAGAGCGGGCCCCCTCCCCCCCTGGGGCCCGCTCGTGGCCGGTTTTTGGGTGCTGGAGGGGTGGCAGCATGAGGGGAAAGCCTTGCCCACAGTCGGCGGGGAGAGGGGAAGTTCCCCCCTCTCACTCACCTCGGGGCTCTCCCCTCTGCGCTCCCCTCCAGCTAGTTAGTGTGTGGGCAAAGGCCAGTGGCCAGCGAGCGGCGGGCAAATACATACCTTCTTCCTTGCGTTCCATCGCCGCCTTCTCGCTCTAGCGGCTGACGTCACTTCCGGAAGCGGAAGTGATGTCAGCCGCTAGAGCGAGAAGTCTCCGATGGAACGCACGGAAGAAGGTATGTATCTGCCCGCCGCTCGCTGCCCGCTGGCCTTTGCCCACACACTAACTAGCTGGAGGGGAGCGCAGAGGGGAGAGCCCCGAGGTGAGGGAGAGGGGGGAACTTCCCCTCTCCCCGCCGACTGTGGGCAAGGCTTTCCCCTCATGCTGCCACCCCTCCAGCCCCCAAAAAACGGCCCCGAGCGGGCCCCAGGGGGGGGGCCGGGCCCCCCCCGCGGGCGCAGGCGCTGCAGGGCCTATTGCTACGCCCCTGGGCAGTAGCAGTGTTAGAGAGACTTGCCTACGGTCTCCTACTGAATAGGTGCTGGCTTACTGAACAGGCAGAGCTGAGACTCGAACCCTGGTCTCCTGTGTCAGCGGCAGAGCCCTTAAAGGGACTCCAAGCAGTACCTGTGGATATGCCTTTAAGCATACCCACAACTAATTCATTACATCCTCACACCTACCAGCATGATGTTTGTAAATTATATCCCCCTGGGTTCCTTATATTTCATTGCATTGTGCTGAATCGAGCTGCCAACTTTGGAGAAAAGTCGTCCTGTGGCCGCGATTTCGATCGCGAAAATATCGAAAACTAAAAGGCATAGAGCAGCTGTTTATATATCATTGGAAAGAGGAGAAAGAGAGTTTTAAAATGATATGAATCTTTCCATAGTTACTGCACTGCTCAGAGTCCCTTTAACCATTATACCATCCAGCCACCGCTGACTTTGGAGAAAAGTCGTCCTGTGGCCGCGATTTCAATCGCGAAAATATCGAAAACTAAAAGGCATAGAGCAGCTGTTTATATATCATTGGAAAGAGGAGAAAGAGAGCTTTAAAATGATATGAATCTTTCCATAGCTACTGCACTGCTCAGAGTCCCTTTAACCATTATACCATCCAGCCACCGCTGACTTTGGAGAAAAGTCGTCCTGTGGCCGCGATTTCAATCGCGAAAATATCGAAAACTAAAAGGCATAGAGCAGCTGTTTATATATCATTGGAAAGAGGAGAAAGAGAGCTTTAAAATGATATGCATCTTTCCATAGTTACTGCACTGCTCAGAGTCCCTTTAACCATTATACCATCCAACCACTGCTGACAGGATGGCAAGGGCTGGTTTATGTGCTAATGGGGCCCCTTTGACTCTGAATGGGGCCCCAAGCGACTGCTTTTGTTGCCTGGTCAGTAATCCGGCCCTGATACACATGCAAGATGTTTTAAAGCACTTTAGGCCTGTCATTTAGCATTCAATGTGATTTCTGCCCTTAAAACGCTGCTTTGCGTCAAATCCAGATTTTTCCCGGGGACTTTTGGCATGTATCCCACTCCGCCATGCCCCCCTCCAGGTGTTAGACCCCTTGAAACATCTTTTCCATCACTTTTGTGGCCAGCATAATTATTTTTTTTTTTCAAAGTTCGCATCCCCATTGAAGTCTATTGCGGTTCGCGAACTTTTCCAAGAACCAAACGTTCCGCGGAAGTTCGCGAACCCGGTTCGCGAACCTAAAATCGGAGGTTCGGCCCAACTCTAGTGCCTACTGAGTGTGCTCTAGTGGCTGCAGCTCAAGCAGTTTGAGTCCTCCGGGACAAAAGCGCAATATAAAAGTTATTTGTCTTGCCTACCTTAATATAATAATACACAGTATTATTTTTTAGCACTAGATGGTGCTCTTTTAAGATATGTGTATTGAACTGGTGTTCCATGGATCACAAACCATAATGTTAAGAAATCAGACTTAAACAGACAAGTGCTGTAGGAGAATGGAAAACGAATTTCTACTCCAGGTACTATTTTATCATTATTAACAATATTGTAAATGGATGCTCTACCTCCCCTTCCAAAGTAATTTCTAAGGGCTGGGGACCGAAACTAAACTAGAATTGATTGTCACTGTAAAAATAAACCCAATGAACACTGATAAATAGGGGCAGTGAGCAGTGTATGTATCAGTGTTCGCTGCCCCTCGTCCGGTCAGACCAGTTTTCACAGAGCAGGATCATCCACAAGGCAACCTAGGCAGGTGCCTGGGGCCTAATGGGTTTCAGTGGGCCCATTACCCACTTTCTCTGTCCCGCCTACAACCTCAAATTGCCAAAAGGACCATCAGGATGGTCAGCCGAAGCTACTACCTTGCCTACTATCTTTATCCATCATTGCTTTTGTCAGATGATGTACATATATGCATAAATGTCACTAATATGTATGAGAAATTTGCAATTCAACCATGACGATCGGCCCATAGACATAAATGGAAATGCAAATAAATATCAAATTTTGTCTGCTGAAATTAAAGGGAAGGTCCAAGCACAAAAAAACAAAACAAAATCCACTTACCTGGGGCTTCCTCCAGCTCCTGGCTGCCGTCCTGTGCCCTCGCCGCAGCTCAAGTGGCTCCCAGTGTCCTCCGCTGCAGAAGCTGATCTCGCCAGGTCGGCTTCCTGTGCGCTCCACGTGGTCCGGCTGATGTCATCAGGTCTATACTGTGCTGTACAGACCTGATGACGTCAGCCGGACCACGTGACCCGCGCCGTGGAGCACACAGGAAGCCGACCAGGAAGCCGACCCGGAAGCCGACCTGGCGAGGTTGGCTTCTGCAGCAGAGGACACCGGGAGCCACTGGAGCTGCGGTGAGGGCACAGGACGGCAGCCAGGGGCTGGAGGAAGCCCCAGGTAAGTGGATTTTTTTTTTTGTGCTTGGATGTTTCCTTGAAGTTAGGAAATTTTGCCTGCTCATCCCAACTAGCAGACTGCCCCCCCCCCCCCCCCCATGTGCCAAAAACATCCCTTTCTGATCTGTATGTGATAGGGATGGTTTGAAATGTCAGATTCTGCAAAAACGCCGATTTCCACCAATGTCAATTTCTGTTTTTCTGGTTTTCTATTTTTCCGATTTCTGAGGAATATTGTATTTGTCATTTTTGCATCAGGGAATGCAGAAAATTAAAAAAAAATTACAGTGGTAATCCATTTTGATTGGTCCAATGCTTCCGAGTTCTGTGATTGGGCTAAAATTAACAAGTTGTGTTAAATCGGATTTCCGCCGATCGGAAAAGTGGAAACGTCAATCCCACAGAATGGAAATGAGCATCCCTAGTACCTGATGAGAAAGGGATCTATGCCATCCATACTCTGCACACAGATTCTCAATCTATTAAAGGTCAATTGAACCGCAGGGTTGCACTGGATGCAGTGCAATGCTATGGGCTAGTGACCTGCCTCCAATCCTGCTCTGTCAATCAATCAAACTTTTACATCCAATCAATCATTTTGAGCAGAAAATCAATTGAAATTACAATGGTGTGGGCATTTTGGGGGCGTAGATTTCTGGCTGATTTTGTTTCAGTAATTGAATCTGCTTGGAAAATCGACAAGTGTGTGGCTACCTTATCTATCTATGCTTGTGTCTCTCTATATATTTATCTACCCATCCATCTATGTGTTTTTCTCTCTCTCTCTCTCTCTCTCTCTCTCTCTCTCTCTCTCTCTCTCTCTCTCTCTCTCTCTCTCTCTCTCTCTCTATATATATATATATATATATATATACATATACTGGATGTATACATTAGCATTTCTATATCTACTCATCTATGTATGTCTTTCTATTTTTTTTTCATCTATCCAACTTCATGTATCTACCGTGTTTCCATGAAAATAAGACACTGTCTTATATTATTTTTTCCTTCAAAATATGTGCTAGGGATTATTTTTGGGGAGGTCTTATCAGGGGCTTATCTGGGTAATATAGCACCTATGGCAAACACTGAAATTGTGCCCCCATCGGAGCACCCACCTTTCCTCTCTAAACCCACCCCCAGTCAGACCCCCCTCCCATCCCTGCCCCCTCTAAAAACAAAACCCTTTCTCGTGTACATATGTCATGGTTGCCTGTATTTTTTTGACTTGGGATATTACTGAAGTTACTTTTTTGGAAATATGGGCAGGCATGGGGCACAGCACAGGGGCAGGCATGGCAGCGCAGCACAGGAGCAGGCATGGGGGCACAGCACAGGGGCAGGCATGGCAGCGCAGCACAGGAGCAGGCATGGCGCCCATGTTGCTGTGACACCCATGGCATGAGCCATGCCTGCACCCCTCTAGATACGCTTCTGGGTCTTATATTTTGTCGGGGTAGCCAGATCCCCTTTAGTACATATCCAGATCTGCCCTTCCCAGTATATACCCTGACACCATCACACAAGTATATAGCCTTATCCCCCTAGTATACAGCTAGATCTGCCCTAACCCCCCCCCCCCCAGTACATACTCAGACCTCCTCACCCCAGTATATAGCCTTACCCCCCCCCCCCCCAGAGTACCCTCTTTTCCCCTGATGCTGCTGCCGCTGATTTACCTCCTCTACTCCGGCCCCCACTCCTCCAGAAAGTCGAATCCCCCCTGCTGGCTGCGGCTAATGCTGTGTATCATTCAGTTGTCAGATCAACGGTGAAGGCAGCTAAAGTAACAGAGTCGGTATACAGGAAGTGATCTCTGTTTACTTCCTGTAGAGGGCGGCGTTGTTACTGCAGAACTTTACCGTAGCTGCCTTCACCGCTGATCCGACAACTGAATGATACACAACACTAGCCGCAGCCCGCAGGGGGGATCCGACTTTCTGGAGGAGTGGGGGCCGGAGTAGAGGAGGTAAATCAGTGGCACGGCGCAACGCGGAGGGGCACTCGGGTGGGGGGTCTGAACAGTGTACATTACCCCAGCGACGGCCGTTGCTATTCATTTTTCCCTGTAGCTAGGTCTTATTTTCCAGGGATGTCTTATATTTCAAGGTTGTTTGAAATATAAGCTAGGGCTTACTTTCAGAGGATGTCTTATTTTAGGGGAAAGACGTTATCTATGTCTGTCTGTCTATCAATCTCCTGTATCTATGACTGTGTTTCCATCTATACATATAACCCACTTGCTGCAATCTTTATCTGTGTGTGTGTGTGTGTCCATTTATTTCTATATCTACCGATCTCTATCTGTATTTCTACATCTCTCTCTCTCTCTCTCTCTCTCTCTCTCTCTCACTCTCTCTCTCTCTCTCTCTCTGTCTATGGCCATCAGTGCATTTAAGAAAAAAAAATATTGAATTTGAATAAATTTTTGAGGGCTTGTTGAGTTTCATGTCACACATCCTCTTGCTAGATATCAAAACATATTTATTTTAATCCCATTTAAATTACTACTACACAACACTATTTCTCTATTAAAAAGCACTTAAAAGTTATTTTAGAAAAAAAACTAAAAGATTTAGAAAAAAAAGAGTAAGAAGATATGTTGCACTAGACAAGTTTAGTAAATCAACCCCAAGGACTCATATTGGTGGAAAGTGTAATGGTTAAGGGCTCTGCCTCTGACACAGGAGACCTGGGTTCAAATCTCGGCTCTGCTTGTTCAGTAATCCAGCACCTATTTCAGTAAGGAGTTTATTGGGCAAGTCTCCTTAAAGGTGGCCACACACGATACAATAAAATGATCTGATTTTACAGTAATTCGATAAAAACGATCATATCTCTCGAAAAAATCGAAAGCTTTTTTTTCATTTGACTGAAAAATCTGATCGGATTTCCCTTTTTTTCGATTTAAATCGAACCGGAATGCCAGATATTTCTCTTCAATTTCTTCTAAAGATTGTATGGTGTGTGTTGGATTGTTTATTTATTAATATACACACCCTAGCATTTTTCTCTGAGTTTCCAATCATTTTTTATCATAATTGAGGAAAAAATTGAACATAGGTGTGTGGTACATTGGTCATATTTTTGACACGTTACAATCGGCCAGAAAAATTGATTGCAATTCTTAAATTGAACAGATATTTAAAAAAATTGTATGGTGTGCGGCCACCTTAACACTGCTACTGCCTACTGAGTGCGCTCTAGTTGCTGCCTCGCAAGCGCTTTGAGTCCG
Organism: Hyperolius riggenbachi; assembly: GCF_040937935.1. NCBI lineage: Eukaryota > Metazoa > Chordata > Amphibia > Anura > Hyperoliidae > Hyperolius > Hyperolius riggenbachi. The sequence goes on from NC_090648.1 coordinate 87,410,221, forward strand.
ACTGGAGAAAGGCGCTATGCAAATACTGCAATTATTATTATAATGAGCATGACTGATTGCCAGAGACACACGTGGTCTGTTACCTGTTGTCAGCAGGAGGCAGTATAGCATCCAACACCTTGCACGTCTCATTCTGGATAATTGGCCTCTGGTTCTGCTTTCTATATGGACCTGAGGAGCTCTGTCAGTATGTAGATGACTCCTGATAGCATCAATCGTATTTTGCCGTCTTCACTTGTTTTCTTTTGTTTTTATCTGTTCTACTCAGATTTGCATGTCAAGTTAACTTCTGTATTTTTTGGTTTACGTAAACCAAAAGTGGCAGGTTCCTTTTTTGTTGCTTTTTATACATGTAAGCTTTTTTGAAAAGTGTGAAAAATATCTGTGAAAAAGATACTAAGCTTTAAGCGTGAAAGTTCTGAATGTTGACAGCTATAGAAAAGACTAATGCAAAGTATTATGAAGACATTATGGGCCTGATTGCTAAAGCAGAGCAGCTAAATGTGAAGGAGTGCCCGGTTTGCCTGCCTTACATAGCAGCGCTCGCTGCCTTCCTTAGTTATGCACTTTGCTTACATAGCAATGCGCGTAACTTTAACTGCGGGCGGTCCCGTGAAGTATCGTTACCACAATACTTCACTTGCGGCCGCTACTATTTTTATTTACATAGTGGTAACGATATTTCACAGGACCGCCCGCAGTTAAAGTTACGTGCGTTGCTATGTAAGCAAAGTGCATAACTAAGAAAGGTACACTCCTTACATAGAAGCCAGCACTGCTATGTAAGGGAAGCAAAGCAGGCGCTCCTTCACATTAAGCTGCGCTGCTTAGCAGCACAGCTTGATGAATCAGGCCCTTTATTAACTAAAGCTGTACTCGGTTGTAAAATGGGACAATAAGTTGGCCTATAGCAATATTTTTATCCATTCCCTATAAAATACATTTCCTACCATCAGGCCCTAAGACCACTGGCATTTTACAGTCACCAAGTGATTGCTGCCATTATACAAAGACTGAGTGACTACAGCTTAAAGTGGTATAAAACCCTGACATAATACTCAATAAAAACAAGTTTTCCTACTTTTTATATGCCATACGGTTATCATATTTGCTTTTGTGCATAAGTATTATTATTCATTTAGAAATTACAAGTTTCCAAAGTACACTTTTTTTGCTTTGAGAGCCAACTTTGCATTTTATTCATAACTGGTTTATTTTCCATGATGAAATATAAGCAGAAATACTTTCTGACTGTCTGTCTTTGTTCAGGAGACTCTGCAGTGTCAGAGAAGTGTTTCTTTACATTCCTCACTTGATACAATTGAACACTAGATAACATTATCTCCAGTTCGGATGCGTCCAGCTTTCCTGGCATTGAGCTTTTCTGTTCTGTGTTTAACCCTTTGAATGCTGTTCTAGTAAAAAAAAAATGCTGATTGTATATAATATGTTGTAAATAATGTTTTAGAGCAGAGAAGGATTGCTGGGTTTCATTCCGCTTTAATGTCAGAGAGACTGGCTGATGACACTGTGAAGTTATACCGTCTCACTGATCATGAAATGTTCATAGGGCTTTACATTAAAGTGACACTGAAAAGAGAATTTTTTTTTTTTGATATAATGAATTGTATGTGTAGTACAGATAATTAATAGAACATTAGAAGTAAAGAAAAGAGTCTCATACTTTTATTTTCAGTTATATAGCGGTTTTAAATAACATTGCATCATTCTGTAATATTTGCAGTTTACAAAGTACACTCTGTATTTCAAACTATCAAATAGAGACGGGCTAATGACCTTTGAACCTCCCTGCAGTAAAACCTTATCTGTAGTTGTAATTCACTGTTTCTTTGATGTACAAGTGCTTCAGAAAACAGCACTGTAGCCGACCTAAGTTGTGTAGAGAGCTCAGAGAAGCTCTTTTGCTTAGCTAACAACTAAAGTTTCTTAAATCTTCCTGTACTGGAAACAATATGAGATTTTTTTTTGCTACTACTGTTTCTACTACTATTTCTTAGCTGTACTACACATACAATTCACTGGCGTAACAATAGGGCCTGCAGCCCCTGCACCCGGGGGATGCGTTCCACTCGGCGCTCGCGTGACTTCAAACACTTCCTCCTTCCGGGTAGAGTTGGGCCGAACCTCCGATTTTAGGTTCGCGAACCCTGTTCGCGAACTTCCGCAAAAGGTTCGGTTCACGAAAAAGTTCGCGAACCGCAATAGACTTCAATGGGGAGGCGAACTTTGAAAGTTTAAAAAAATTCTATCAACTGGAAAAATGATATAAAACATGTTTCAAAAGCTCTAATACCTGGAGCCACACCTAATTGAGTGAAAGACACATCACTGCTGGAGGACCCACCCACCCTCCCTCCTCCTCCTCCTCCAAGCAAGGTCCTTTATACCATTTGCCTGCCTACACTAATTACTTATGGGACAGCTGCTACACACTCTGCTAGGGAGATTTTAATTGGCCTCCCTTCTCCCCCCTACCAGAGGGAGGAGGGTCTCTTCTGCCAGGGAATTATACTATTTTAAAAACCAGTATACATCATACCATAGCTGGGAATACATACATGAGTATACATCATACCATAGCTGGGGATACATACATGAGTATACATCATACCATAGCTGGGAATTGAACCTAGATCTCACTGTGTGGTGGGCACGTCACCCTAAGCACTGTACCACTACAGAAGTAAGTGAAGCTAGTCTAAAATTTTACATTTATGCTCAATGCAATAGAACCAAAGGAGAACTGTAGTGAGAGGTATATGGAGGCTGCCATATTGATTTCCTTTTAAGCTATACCAGTTGCCTGGCAGCCCTGCTGATCTATTTGGCTGCAGTAGTGTGAATCACACCAGAAACAAACATGCAGCTAATCTTGTCAGATCTTACAAAAATGTCAAACACCAGATCATACCATAGCTGGGAATTGAACCCAGATCTCACTGTGTGGTGGGCATGTCACCCTAAGCACTGTACCACTACAGAAGTAAGTGAAGCTAGCCTAAAATTTTGCATTCATGCTCAATGCAATAGAACCATTAGGTTGCTTAAAGGAGATCTGTAGTGAGAGGTATATGGAGGCTGCCATATTGATTTCCTTTTAAGCTATACCAGTTGCCTGGCAGCCCTGCTGATCTATTTGGCTGCAGTAGTGTGAATCACACCAGAAACAAGCATGCAGCTAATCTTGTCAGATCTTACAAAAATGTCAAACACCAGATCATACCATCAGGGACGGATCTAGGGGGGGGCAAGCGGGTCTCTTGCCCCAGGCTCAGTTTGCTGAATTCTTAAAAAGGCGGCAAAATTTGGATGGGGAATGGCAGTTTAGGCGCCAAAACCTGACCTTGCCCCAGGCGCAAGTTGGGACAGCTTGGTCTAGATCCGTCCCTGCATACCATAGCTGGGAATTGAACCCAGATCTCACTGTGTGGTGGGCACGTCACCCTAAGCACTGTACCACTACAGAAGTAAGTGAAGGTAGCCTAAAATTTTACATTTATGCTCAATGCAATAGAACCATTAGGTTGCTTAAAGGAGAACTGTAGTGAAAGGTATATGGAGGCTACCATATTGATTTCCTTTTAAGCAATACCAGTTACCTGGCTATCCTGCAGATCCTCTGCCTCCAATACTTTTAGCCCTAGACCCTGAACAAGCATGCAGCAGATCTGGTGTTTGACATTTTTGTAAGATCTGACAAGATTAGCTGCATGCTTGTTTCTGGTGTGATTCACACTACAGTGGCTGGATAGTGTACTGGTTAAGGGCTCTGCCTTCGACATGGGAGACCAGGGTTTGAATCCTGGCTAGGTCAAGTACCTATTCAGTAAGGAGTTCAAGGCAAGACTCCCTAACACTGCAGGGTGGCCTCTTGAGCGCGTCCCTGTGGCTTGCAGCTCTTGAGCGCTTTGAGTCTGACAGGAGAAAAGCACTATACAAATGTTTGGATTATTATTATTACTGCAGCCAAATAGATCAGCAGGGCTGCCAGGCAACTGGTATAGCTTAAAAGGAAATCAATATGGCAGCCTCCATATACCTCTCACTACAGTTCTCCTTTAAGCAACCTAATGGTTCTATTGCATTGAGCATAAATGTAAAATTTTAGGCTAGCTTCACTTACTTCTGTAGTGGTACAGTGCTTAGGGTGATGTGCCCACCACACAGTGAGATCTGGGTTCGATTCCCAGCTATGGTATGATGTATACTCATGTATGTATCCCCAGCTATGGTATGATGTATACTCATGTATGTATTCCCAGCTATGGTATGATGTATACTGGTTTTTAAAATAGTATAATTCCCTGGCAGAAGAGACCCTCCTCCCTCCGGTAGGAGGTAGAAGGGGAGGAGGGCCAATTAAAATCTCCCTAGCAGAGTGTGTAGCAGCTGTCCCATAACTAATTAGTGTAGCCAGACAACTGAGTCAAATGGTATAAAAGACCTAGCTTGAAGGGAGGGTGGGCGGGTTCTCTAGCACTGAAAGCAGTGTGTTTGACAATAACATGTCTGCTGACAGTGAAATGGAGGCTAAAAATTTTGCTCAATACAGCATTATGGGGCGAATCGAACTTCCGCAAAAGTTCGCCTGATGCAGGCGAACGCGAACCCCCAAAGTTCGCCGGCGAACCGTTCGGCCCATCTCTACTTCCGGGTTGGAGGAGGAAGTGTTTGAAGTCACGTGAGCGCCGAGTGGAACGCATCGTGGGAGGCGCCGAGAAGACGTCAGAAGGGTAAGCTTGATCCTCTGCCCAGCCCGCACAGCACAGCAGTACTGGGTGTCATCCGGATAACTACTATCCGGATCACCCGAAGATTGCCCGACGCTGCCCAGACACTGCCTGGACTTAGATGTAAGGCGGAGGGGAGCGCAGAGGGGAGAGCCCCGAGGTGAGGGAGGGGGGGACCTTCTAGAGTTGAGCTGAAATTTTCGTAATTTCGCATTACTATAATTACGCATGCGAAATTTGCGATTACGATGCGAAATTAGCGTAGCGAAATTGCCATTAAAATCGTAATTGAAAATACCGTAAGCGTAATTTTCAACGCGAAATTTCGCGTTTCGTATCATGCCGTAATTTCGCATTAAACGCTACCGTAATTTCGCGTTAAACCGTAACGCTCCGTATAATATAAAAAAGCCGCCGACTTTAAGGGTTAATAGCAAAGCCCCCTTAAATGTTAAGAGCCTCAAATTTGGAGAATATATTAAGGAGATCAGGAGGAATAAGAGGAAAAATTTTTTTTTCAAAAAGACCTTATAGTTTTTGAGAAAATCGATGTTAAAGTTTCAAAGGAAAAATGTAAACATTTAAAAACCCGCCGACTTTAACGGTTAATAGCAAAGCCTGCTTAAAGTTTAGGAACACCAAATTCCCAGGGTATATTAAGGGGATCAGTGGGAATAAGAGGAAAAATTTTTTTTTCAAAAAGACCTTATAGTTTTTGAGAAAATCGATTTTTAAGTTTCAAGGGCGAAAATGTCTTTTAAATGTGGAAAATGTCAGTTTTTTTTGCACAGGTAACAATAGTGTATTATTTTCATAGATTCCCCCAAGTGGGAAGAGTTTTACTTACTTCGTTCTGAGTGTGGGAAATATAAAAAAAAAACGACGTGGGGTCCCCCCTCCCAGACCTCTTTAACCCCTTGTCCCCCATGCAGGCTGGGATAGCCAGAATGCGGAGCACCGGCCGCGTGGGGCTCCGCACCCTGACTATACCAGCCCGCATGGTCCATGGATTGGGGGGTCTCGGAAGGGGAGGGGCAGCCAAGCTTTCCCCTCCCCCTCCGAGCCCTTGTCCAATCCAAGGACAAGGGGCTCTTCTCCACCTCCGATGGGCGGTGGAGGTGGAGGCCGCGATTTCCTGGGGGGGAGGTTCATGGTGGAATCTGGGAGTCCCCTTTAAAAAGGGGTCCCCCAGATGCCCACCCCCCCTCCCAGGAGAAATGAGTATAGAGGTACTTGTACCCCATACCCATTTCCTTTAAGAGTTAAAGTAAATAAACACACAGACACTTAGAAAAAGTATTTTAATTGAACAAAAAACATAACCACGAAAAAAGTCCTTTAATATTCTTAATTAACCATTAATACTTACCTGTCCCTTTAAATAAATGATCCCTCGCAATATCCTCGGAAATGTTCTATCAGTTACAATGTAACAAAGTTATTACAATGTATCAACTTTGTTACATTGTAACTACGCCGCACCCGACGCCACTCGCCGCTCAGCCGCCGCATACGCGTCCGTGCAGGACGCTAAGTCCCCGCAGCTCCCGCTGTCCACCCCGCCCACATCTGTCACCCACATGTCACCCACATGTGGGTGACATGTGGGTGACATGTGGGAGAGGCGGGGAGGGCAGCGGAGCCGGCGGGGACTTAGCGTCCTGCACGGACCCGACAGAGCTCTGAGCTATAGCTCAGAGCTCTCTAAAGCATCTTTGTATTTGGGCTCCAAGGAGCCCCATTGGTCCTTAGCAGACCAATGGGGTTCCTTCAAATCAGAAGGAACCCCATTGGTCTGCTAAGGACCAATGGGGCTCCTTGGAGCCCAAATACAAAGATGCTTAGAGAGCTCTGAGCTATAGCTCAGAGCTCTGTCGGGTCCTGCAGCGCAGACGCGGTGGCGGCGGCGGCGGTGAGTGACGTCGGGTGCGGCGTAGTTACAATGTAACAAAGTTGATACATTGTAATAACTTTGTTACAATGGAGGTTTTTTTATATTTCCCACACTCAGAACGAAGTAAGTAAAACTCTTCCCACTTGGGGGAATCTATGAAAATAATACACTATTGTTACCTGTGCAAAAAAAACTGACATTTTCCACATTTAAAAGACATTTTCGCCCTTGAAACTTAAAAATCGATTTTCTCAAAAACTATAAGGTCTTTTTGAAAAAAATTTTTTTCCTCTTATTCCCACTGATCCCCTTAATATACCCTGGGAATTTGGTGTTCCTAAACTTTAAGCAGGCTTTGCTATTAACCGTTAAAGTCGGCGGGTTTTTAAATGTTTACATTTTTCCTTTGAAACTTTAACATCGATTTCTCAAAAACTATAAGGTCTTTTTGAAAAAAAAATTTTTCCTCTTATTCCTCCTGATCTCCTTAATATATTCTCCAAATTTGAGGCTCTTAACATTTAAGGGGGCTTTGCTATTAACCCTTAAAGTCGGCGGCTTTTTTATATTATACGGAGCGTTACGGTTTAACGCGAAATTACGGTAGCGTTTAATGCGAAATTACGGCATGATACGACTGTAATGCGAAAATTACGCGAAAATTACGCTTACGCGAAATTTCGCGAAATCCTTCTTCATTACGATTATGTACTTACGGCCATAATCGTAATTACACTAATTACGCGAAATTTCGCAAAATCGTAATTAGGTCATTACGCTCATCTCTAGGACCTTCCCCCCTCCCCGCCGAATTGCTGCATGGCTTTCCCCTCATGCTGCGTCCCCTCCAACCCCCACAAACCGGCCCGAGGGGGGGGGGGGGTATGCGCTCAGAAATTCTGCAGGGGGGCCCGGTGGGGCCTAGTTACGCCCCTGATACAATTCATTATCTCATACATTTATTTTCACTTCAGATTCCCTTTATTTATTCCTCACTTCACTTTGAAAATGCTATTTTCAATTTCACACAACATGGTCAATGAAAACAAAATTCTTTCCCGATACGAAAATTTACAAAAGCTATGAAAATCGTTCCTTTTAATGCAAAAAATCACAAACGTATTATAAAATGAATTTCAAAGGCATTTTTGCTTGAAAGTCGAATTTTACATTACATTATTTTCACGAAAATAAATGTGTAAAGAATGTTGTCATTTTCGCTCATCACTGCTGGATATCCACATGGTGGAGTTAAAGGAACACTATCGATTAACATTTTTGTAACCTGCGTTTGAGAGAGTTCCTGAAGTGCTGGTAAATTATGATGTACAGTGGCTTGCAAAAGTATTCGGCCCCTTTGAAGTTTTCCACATTTTGTCACATTACTGCCACAAACATGAATCAATTTTATTGGAATTCCACGTGAAAGACCAATACAAAGTGGTGTACAAGTGAGAAGTGGAACGAAAATCATACATGATTCCAAACATTTTTTACAAATAAATAACTGCAAAGTGGGGTGTGCGTAATTATTCAGCCCCCTGAGTCAATATTTTGTAGAACCACCTTTTGCTGCAATTACAGCTGCCAGTCTTTTAGGGTATGTCTCTACCAGTTTTGCACATCTAGAGACTGAAATCCTTGCCCATTCTTCTTTGCAAAACAGCTCCAGCTCAGTCAGATTAGATGGACAGCGTTTGTGAACAGCAGTTTTCAGATCTTGCCACAGATTCTCGTTTGGATTTAGATCTGGACTTTGACTGGGCCATTCTAACACATGGATATGTTTTGTTTTAAGCCATTCCATTGTTGCCCTGGCTTTATGTTTAGGGTTGTTGTCCTGCTGGAAGGTGAACCTCTGCCCAAGTCTCAAGTCTTTGCAGTCTCCAAGAGGTTTTCTTCCAAGTTTGCCCTGTATTTGGCTCCATCCATCTTCCCATCAACTCTGACCAGCTTCCCTGTCCCTACTGAAGAGAAGCACCCCCAGAGCATGATGCTGCCACCACCATTACTGACAGTGGGGATGGTGTGTTCGGAGTGATGTGCAGTGTTAGTTTACTGCCACACATAGCGTTTTGCATTTTGGCCAAAAAGTTCAATTTTGGTCTCATCTGACCAGAGCAACTTCTTCCACATGTTTGCTGTGTCCCCCACATGGCTTGTGGCAAACTGTAAACGGGACTTTTTATGCTTTTCTGTTAACAATGGCTTTCTTCTTGCTACTCTTCCATAAAGGCCAACTTTGTGCAGTGCACAACTAATAGTTGTCCTATGGACAGATTCCCCCACCTGAGCTGTAGATCTCTGCAGCTTATCCAGAGTCACCATGGGCCTCTTGACTGCATTTCTGATCAGCGCTCTCCTTGTTCGGCCTGTGAGTTTAGGTGGACGGCCTTGTCTTGGTAGGTTTACAGTTGTGTCATACTCCTTCCATTTCTGAATGATCGCTTGAACAGTGCTCCGTGGGATGTTCAAGGCTTTGGAAATCTTTTTGTAGCCTAAGCCTGCTTTAAATTTCTCAATAACTTTATCCCTGACCTGTCTGGGGTGTTCTTTGGACTTTGCTAATATATACGTATACTAGTATTATAGACCAAAGGGGGCTGAATAATTACGCACACCCCGCTTTGCAGTTATTAATTTGTAAAAAATGTTTGGAATCATGTATGGTTTTTGTTCCACTTCTCACGTGTGCACCACTTCGTATTGGTATTTCATGTGGAATTCCAATAAAATTGATTCATGTTTGTGGCAGTAATATGACAAAATGTGGAAAACTTCAAGGGGGCCTAATACTTTTGCAAGCCACTGTATACATTTCATTTGCTTATCTCTTTTGTTTACTGTAACACATTCCTTTCACTCTGAACTGACAGCAGTCTGCTCAATTCTGACTGGAGAGTGAACCATGAGGGGAGGGGGAATTCCCTCACAGTGCATTTGTTAACCCTGTGTGTCTGCTCTCAGCAGCTGCCCATGTTTCTAAGCTGTCTGTAGGAGAACAGAGAAAATGTTACTTGTTATAAACATTTGTAATTGTCTGTGACTCCACAGCTTTTCATACTTTTTTTGCTTTCAAAGAAAAATACTCTCTAGCCTAATATGCAAAAAAAACCAACCCTGGCTGTGCATTGAATGCGAATGATTTGTCCAAATAGAGCTAAATCCTACACACAATGAATTACAGCTTTTGCCTCTGATATTTAACATGAAAAGTAGGAAAATGTTTATATAGCTACTTAGACATTATTTGTACATAGTCATTTTAGAACACTTGGGTATTGATAGTGTTCCTTCAAATAAATAAATAATAGTGGCACGTAACACAGACTGACTGATCACTTGATCACACTGTGGACATGCAGTTTCTATAGCTGACCAACTTTTTTTTTATGAAGAACTATGTAGCAGAGTGACATCCAAAATTCAGCTCAGCACTGAAATAGGAAGGAAACAATATATTCTGCTGTTCAACTCATCATAAACTTCTTCTATCGTACCAACAACGAAGTATGTGAAGATAAAAAAAGGAAGGGGAAGTGGCATGTGAAAAGAAAGCCTGGTTCTGGGCAAGGATACAACTATATTAACCATTCATTATGGTTGATATAGTTGTATCCATGCAAATGCTGTATTCTCCATTCTTCCACCTCAGGCTTCTGAAGTGGTTGGAAACATCTTGGCGTGTGTTAGATAGGGAAGACAAAGTAACACATGGACTTTACAGCAATAAAAAAACCGTACACAAAATAGTGATGTAACAAAAAAAGGCGAACTGATTGAAATGTAGGGATAAATATAGCAGATGAGTCACTGAGTTCATATGGTGGCAGAGAAGAGACAAGAGAAAAGAGGTCTCTACCAGATAGGCTTACCATCTAAGAGGTGAGGGAGAGGGACAAGTGGATGGTGTCAGTCCAAGGGAAGGGATTGGAGCTATGAAGATGGTGGGTAAGCTATGTTGAACAGATGGGCCTTTAAAGCTGGCTTAAATGAGTTGTAGGTGGGGTGAGCCAGATGGGGGGAAATTTCCATAGAGTATGCGCTGCTCTGGAGAAGTCCTTGAGGAAGTCCTGGAGACTTGTGAGTGAGCAAGTAATGCAAGGCGTGGACATAAGAGCAGTGGAGAAACAGAGAGCGCGGGTTGGGGAGTATCTCTGGACGAGACCCGATATGTACAAAGGGAAGTTTTGGTGGATGGATTTGTATGCCAGGCAGAGCAGTTTAAATTTAATTTTGAGTGCAACAGGAAGCCTCTGTAGGGACTTGCGGAGTGGGCCAGCTTAAGAGAAGCAAAAGAGGGAGTGGATGCGCCTGGCAACTGCTGATTGCAAGGGTTGGAGCCTGGTCATGGCGTTGCAGTAGTCCAGTTGGAAGATAACCAGAGAATGGGCTGGAAATTTGGTAATGTCAGGGTCTAGGTAGGGACGAATTTTTGGGGATGTAGTGGAGACATGGAGACATTCTGGATGGGGGGGGGGGGGGGGGGTGAAGAAGAGTGCTACGACCTGTTTTGTTTTGTTTTTTCTTGTCATTTCACAATTGCTCCATGTCTTATTTGCTCCACATCATACTTCACTATTATTTTTCTTTATTTTTATATATGCTTTTTTGTACTAGTTCATCTCAATAAGTTAGAATATTATCAAAGAATTAATGCATGTCAGTAATTTAATTCAAAAAGTGAAACTCATATTTTATACAGATTTATTACACTCAGAATAATATATTTCAAGTGTTTATTGCTTTTCATTTTGCCAAAAATTGCTTACAGCTAATGAAAAACTAAAATTTAGGATCATAGAAAATTTGAATATTGTGAAAAAGTTCAATACTGTATACTGTGCCTGGAGTCAGTGCTTCAAGAGTCAACACACACAAACATATCCGGGACATGGGCTACAACTCATGATCAACAGCAGGTCCCCCCACCCCACCCTACCTCTGAGGCTTGCTGCCTGGGCGTCACCCTGAATTCTTCTCTCTCGTTCAGCCCCCACATCCAAAATGTTACCATAGCCTACAACTTCCACCTCCGTAACATTTCCAAGATCCAATCCTTTCTGACACCGGACATTACCAAGTTTCTCATCCACACCCTCATCATCTGCTGCTTTGACTATTGCTGCGCCCTACTGTCAGGCCTCCCTTTGAACCGCATCTCCCCTGTTCAATTAGTCATGAATGCGGCAGATAGACTCATCCATTCTTTACACCCCTCTGCATCCATGTCTCTGGGTTCACCTTTCACAGATTCTTCTACCTAAGCCTTATACTTTTTGCATTGTATATGCATTGTACCTATGTATCTTTATGCATGGTATGTATCTCTTGTACATCTACTGTATCTACTGTATCCTACTGCCACTGTACCACCACCAACCCTGTTGTTCCAAAACCAATTCTGGGTACAACTCACGCTGTACTTGGCAAAATGAATTCTGATTCTGAGGATCAGTTTCAAGATTCTGCGCATGGCCTACAAATCTGTGCACAAGACCAACCTACATCTCTGAGCTCGTCCACAGATGTATACCTAGCCTCCCCCTTCAGTCCTCCAATGATCTCTGCCTCATGCATACATATTATCACACCGCCGAGCAGTTGGGCACAGGGTGAGCCAAATGACTGTTCGCCCTGCTGCTGCTGCTAAAAATCCCTGGCGACATTAAAGGAAACCTAAACTGAAAAAAAAGACTTTAACTTACGTGTGGCTTCTACTACCCCCCTGCACCTACCCTGTGCCTGTGCTGTCACTAAGTGTTCCTTCAGTCCCCCGCAGCGACCCTCTTCCAGCCAGCCAATGGGTGAGTGCAGGGGAGCGCAATGAGGAGATGCGCAGACCGGGACCACGCATCAAAATGAAACTAGGGAGCTGCGGGGAACTGGTGGATCGTTAAGTGACGGCGCGGGCACAGGATGGCTGCAGGGGGCTGGTAGAAGTCCCAAGTAAGTTCAAGTATTTTATTTTTCAGTTTAGGTTCACTTTAAATATTATTTTGCCTCCAAGTCGACTGACCACTTCACGCATTCCTCACTCCCTTGCACGACTGCTAAACTCCTCCAGAGCTGCCCCCACCCTATGGAACTCCCCCTCAACCGTCTTTCAGACTTGCCCCTATCTTCAATGCCTTCAAGCAAGTCCTCAAAACACACCTCTTAAAGAGACACTGAAGTGATAAAAAATGATGATATAATGACTTGGTTGTGTAGTAGGGGTAATTACTAGAACATTGATAGCAAAAAAAAATCATATTTTTATTTTCAGTTATACAGCTTTTTTTTTTATTTTTTTTTTTTATAACATTGCATCATTCTCTAATATTTGCAGTTTACACATTACTCAGCATTCTAAAAAGTGCATTCTAAAACGTTTTTGAAGAACGGTCAGTGGACTTTTGACCTGACCTGAACTGTTCTCTTGAAAAGAAAAACACAATACAGTTTGGATAACCTAATCAGAAGTGAGAGCTCTCTGCAACTTTCAAAGTCGCAGAGCTCAATGGCTATTTGCATAGTTAACAACTGGAGTTTCTTAACTCTTCCTGTACTGGAAGCAAATATTAGACTTATGTCTCTGCTCCTAATGATTTATTTCTAAGCTGTACTACACAGCCAAAAAATTATGATATAATGAATTGGTTGTGTAGTACCGATAATTACTAGAATATTAGAAGCAAATAAAATATCTTCATATTTTTATTTTCAGTTATATAGTGTTTTTTTAATAACATTGCATCATTCTCTAATATTTGCAGTTTCCCCACTACTCAATATTCTAAATGATTTTTACAGAGCAGGCTGTGAACTTTTGACCTGTCCTGAACTGTGTCTGCAGAAGAAAAAGCCTGACAGCTGAGCTAATAAACTTCAGATAACAGAGCTCTCTGCGTCTTTGAAAGTCGTGGAGCTGAATGGCTTGTTTTGCATAGATAACAACTAGAGTGTCTTAACTCTTCCTGTACTGGAAACCATTTAAGACTTATGTCTCTGCTCCCAATGTTGTATTTCTTAGCTGTACTACACATACAAGTCATTATATCATAATTTTTTTCCGCTTCAGTGTCTCTTCAGTGTCCACTATCTATCACACCTTAACTTTCTCAGCCAAACACCTATTCCACAGCCCTACCTAGTATATCCACCTTCTTTGTCCAATCAGAGAATGCAAAAAATGACAAAAAAAAAGACTCAACAGAAATAAAAAATCCACAGAATCAGTAACCGGCATTGGCGGAAATCAGAATTTCCAAAGAACCTGAAGTTTGCATATCTCTAGTCTGGAGCAAAAATGGAAAGGTGCAGAATCCAAGTTGCACGAGGTCAAGTGTGAAGTTTCCACAGTCAGCAATGATTTAGGGATTCATGTCATCTGCTGGTGTTGGACCACGATGTTTTATCAAGTCCAAAGTCAGCTCATCATCAGCCAGGAAATGTTAGAGCAGTTTATGCTTCCCTCTGCTATCAAGCTATAGGGAAGTGTTTATTTCATTTTCCAGCAGGACTTGGCACTTGCCCACATTGCCAAAAATGCCAATACCTGGCTTAGTGACTTAGTGTATCAATATGTTTTGACTGGTCAGCAAACTTGTCTGACCTAAATTCCTTAGAGAATCTATGGATTCTCAAGCAGAGTATGGGAGACACCATTTTTATTGAATTTGGTATTGTATTTTTTTGAGATACTGAATCTGGGATTTTCAATTGCTTGTGGGCCAAAGTCAGCAATGTGAAAAGAGATAAAAGCTTGAAATATATCACTTTTTGTGTAATGAATCTATATTATATTCAAATCAATAATAAAAGCGCTTGCTCCACACAAAAATATCAGCTGTCAATAATTTGACTAGCTAGAATGACAGTCAATGTTCAGTAGTTAAATTTGCCAAGTGCTGCAATTAAGTCTCTGGGTTATGACCAGCGATATAGGAACGTTATAGACAGTAATTGCGCTCTCAGCATAACAGCTCATTTATCCACCTCTCCCCCCTTCATGGACTCACTCACCAGATGTTGCGGTGTTAGCAAGACCAAACTGCGCCTTCGGGGTATATGGCCCCCCGTCGCCTTACGAGCTCACTTGTTCCCCTCCTTATCAGGTGCAGAACTGCTCCATGTCTGGTTAGGTCCTTGAGGTGTAAAGCATGCAGGGAGAAAAAATAATAGGAAGACCAGCCTCCTATAGAGTCATTCTGATTTATTTAATAAAAAAGATTTAAAAAGCAATAAAAAAGGAGTCAGCAATGTCTGGTACACTTGTGGTTTTAGGTGGAGTCAAATTCAAGTGGCCGCCAATGGCCCACATCACCTCAGTGAAACCGCCGTATGCTGCTCACTAACACTGAGACACCAGGCTAGCTGCCAGCGCTCGCTCTGCTCTACGTGTTGCGTCACTCCGTGGCGTATGCTGCTCACTAACGCTGAGATGCCAGGACAGCTGCCAGCGCTCGCTCTGCTCTACATGCTGCGTCACTCCGTGCAGAGCCACAGGGTGACGCAACACGTAGAGCAGAGCGAACGCTGGCAGCTGGCCTGGCGTCTCAGCGTTAGTGAGCAGCATACGGCGGTTTCACTGAGGGGTGATGTGGGTCATTGGCGGCCGCTTGAATTTGACTCCACCTAAAACCACAAGTGTACCAGACATTGCTGACTCATTTTTTATTGCTTTTTAAATCTTTTTTATCAAATAAATCGGAATGACACTATAGGAGGCTGGTCTTCCTATTATTTTTTTCTCCCTGCATGCTTTACACCTCAAGGACCTAACCAGACACGGAGCAGTTCTGCACCTGATAAGGAGGGAAACAAGTGAGCTTGTAAGGCAACAGGGGGCCATATACCCCAAAGGTGCAGTTTGGTCTTGCTAAGACCGCAACATCTGGTGAGTGAGTCCATGAAGGGGGGAGAGGTGGATAAATGAACTGTTATGCTGAGAACGCAATTACTGTCTATAACGAATCTATATTATATGTTAGTGTCACTTTTTGCAGAGAGAATATAAAATGGCCCCACACCTGGAAACGCTACAAAACTCTCAAGAGAGGAAAAACCCGAGTGTCTACAGACTGAGTGTTCACAACCTCGAAATAGAGTCTGGGAGACACAGACAGACATACAAACCCAGGGAGGAGAGACTATACCAACACTGTGAGCAGGAAACCCTTGAGGATGAAAGCCACTTCCTACTGTACTGCCCCAAATATACTGCAACCAGGGACACTTACTTTAATAAATTGATGGAACTATTCCCAGACGTTCTCACATTAGAAGATGAGAGAAAAACATATATCCTACTGGGAGAAGAGGAATCCACAGTGACAATTGCTGTACACTACGTCACAGCATGCCACAGAATGAGAGGAGCATAACGGAACCGTAAACCTAAAAATGTCCACAGACTGCTAAGCCACTGTCCCCCTACCCCACCCCCTCCCATGCCCCCCTTTTCCCCTTGCTTTGGTAATACCCGTTTGAACCTTGGTCATGCCAATAAAGCTATCTTTGATTTGATTTTAATTACTGAAATAAATACATTTTTTGGTCAGAAATGCCTGTTTCCGATTCTGCAGAAATTCCTATTTTCACCAATGCCAATTTCTGATTTTCCATTTTTCCGATTTTCAGCTTTTTAAATTTTATTTATTATTTTTTGCATCAGAGAATGCAAAAAAAATCATAAAAAAAAGAACCTTCAGTCTTGTGATTGGTCTAACCACAGTCTCTGACTGGCCCAATGCTTCCGAGTTCTGTTAAAAATTACTAACAGAACAGGGCTAATATTACTGAGTTGTGGTAAATCGGATTTCTGCGGAATTCCGATTTCCGATCAGAATTGAAATGTCCACAGAATCCGAATGAGTATCCCTATTGAGATGTACCAGTATAAGTTTATGGCGTAAAAGAACGTCACAAATTGTTGCCAAATCTTTCCTACTTCATTAACCTCCTTGGCGGTAACCCCGTGTGTGACACGGGGTAAGCCGCCGGAGGGTGCCGCTCAGGCCCTGCTGGGCCGATTTACTTAATTTTTTTTTTGCTGGACGCAGCTAGCACTTTGCTAGCTGCGCCAGCACCCCGATCGCCGCCGCCGCGCGCCCGATCGCCGCTATCCGGTGCGGCGCGCGCCCCCCCCCCCCAGACCCCGAGCGCTGCCTGGCCAATCAGTGCCAGGCAGCGCCGAGGGGTGGATCGGGTCTCCCAATGACGTCCCGACGTCGGTGACGTCATCCCGCCCCGTCGCCATGGCGACGGGGGAAGCCCTCCAGGAAATCCCGTTCTTTGAACGGGATTTCCTGATCGCCTATCGCCGGAGGCGATCGGCGGGGCTGGGGGATGCCGCTGAGCAGCGGCTATCATGTAGCGAGCCCTCGGCTCGCTACATGATAAAAAAAAAAAAAAAATTAAAAAAAACTGTTGCGCTTCCCCCTGGCGGTATTTTTCATACCGCCAAGAGGGTTAAGCTGCTTCATCTTTTGTCATCATCTCTTGAATGATTTTCAAAAATCTTTTTAGTAAGGAGACAGAATTGCAACTCAGAACTTCCTGCGTGGTAAACATTTGGGCTTATTGCCTGTGGCAATCAGTGACTGTTCTTTTTCATTTCCAAATAAACACAGTAAAAAGTTGATCTCTACATTTAGAAAAAAGAACTACTGTTAGGAGCAAGACAAACATTTTAAGAGAACCAACAGTCACTTTCACATTCACTGAAGAGGGCAAATAAAAAGTACAGACTTAGACCTAGCAAAGATTCAAACCTACAATGATAAAACCTGCAGAGCAAAAAAAAAAAATGATGAATAGACAGGGAATAAATATTAACAATAATACTTACTCATTTAAGTTATCAATCACCTTTTTTTTTTGTTACACAGGTTTGCCACTTCTTACCAGAGGACGGGAAAATAAATCATTGCAGTCTCCTCTCTACAAAATCCTAGAAAACACTGTTTATTCATCTCTGAGCTGATAAAAAGGCTACAGAGTTGAAAAAGAATGACAGAAAACCCCAACTCCTGGGAATTCAATGGCAGGACTAGAGAGTTAATGTGTAAAATAAAAATTGAAGGAGAAGAGAGAGGCAACAGTGAGTAAAGTATAAATTCTGTGCTTAATACATGAACACAAATTAACTGTTTTCATAAACAGGCGAGATAGGAAAATAGAATGTGTGAGTTTAACCACTTTACCCCCAGCCGTACGGATTTCTCCGTCCTTTTTTCCACCCTGTTACCACCAAGGGACGGAGAAATCTGTACCTGATGCCGCTCCCGCCGCTGTCCGCGCTCCCGCTTGATTGTCCGCGCGCCCCCGCACTCGTGCACGCCGCCGCCCACTCGCCCGGAGATCAATGAACTTTATCTAAGCCCCCTGCAATGATCAGCTGCTTCTACGAGAAACAGCGCGATCATTGTGAAAAAAAAGTTGCCCAGCCTCCCTGAACTTCCTGCAAGCATACTTCCTGTACGCTTGCAGGTCGCATAAACAAAAACTCACTGTGGCCATCTTGTGGCCAAAAAGTAAAACTACACCCTAAAGCATTTTTCATATACAAATACATTAGCTATACATTAAAAATTAACTAATTACCTCCCACACTCCCCAATTTATTTATTTTTTGTAATAAAAAAAAATACAATAAAAAAAATACATAGTTACCTTAGGGACTGAACTTTTTAAATATTTATGCCAAGAGGGTATAACACTGTTATAAACTATGGGCTTGTAATTAGGGATGGACGCACAACTGAAAAAAATGCACCTTTAGTTCCAAATAAAATATTGGCGCTGAACATTGTGATAGGGACACAATTTAAACAGTTTTATAATCGGGACAAATGGGCAAATAAATTTCATGGGTTTTATTTACAGTAGCATGCATTATTTAAAAACTATAAAGGCCGAAAACTGAAATATAATACATTTTTTCCCACATTTTTTCCTATTTTCCCATTAAGAATAAAATAATTCTTGGCATAATGTCCCACCTAAAGAAAGCCTAATTGGTGGCGACAAATACAAGATATAGTTCATTTCATTGTGATAAGTAATGATAAAGTTATAGACGAATGAATGGAAGGAGCGCTGAAAGGTGAAAATTGCTCTGGTGCTCAAGGGGTAAAACCCCTCAGTGGTGAAGTGGTTAATGTATAATAGGACTGTATACATTAAAGCTATAATGGATGAAAATGGGTAAATAGTGTATTCTTTATTATTTTCCCTTTAAAATGCATAGTAAATAAGGTAATTACAAAAAAAAAAGAAAAACACCCACAAAAAAGCCAAATTTGTCCTGAAAAAAAATATTATTTAGGTGTGATAAGTAGTGATAATGTTATTGCCAAAGTAATCAGAGCTGCACTGAACTGTGAAAACAACGTCAGTAGCAAAGTATACTGCA
The DNA here is from genome assembly GCF_040937935.1 of Hyperolius riggenbachi. Classification (NCBI taxonomy): domain Eukaryota; kingdom Metazoa; phylum Chordata; class Amphibia; order Anura; family Hyperoliidae; genus Hyperolius; species Hyperolius riggenbachi. The sequence goes on from NC_090648.1 coordinate 87,429,266, forward strand.
GGGCTTTCCTAGAGATGTTGGAGTTGGTAAGTGGGGGGAAAAATGTGTTTTATCTTAAAGAGACTCTGTATTAAAAAAAAATGCCCCTGGCGGTACTCATCTTGGGAAGGGGAAGCCTCTGGATCCTATTGTGGCTTCCCCCGTCCTCATCCATCCCACAGTGGTCTCTGTCTGCCCCTCGGAAGGCACATCGAACAGTATGTCAGGCTGTTCAAGATTTACCTTCCCCGGCTCCAGCGGGTGGTGCTGTTGCGGCTCTCTGCTCGGAAATAGACAGAAATAGCCAATCCCAGTCAGGTCCAGTCTACTGCGCAGGCACAGGATCGGCTATTTCGAAGCCAAGAGCCCTGGAGCCGGGAAGGTAAATATTTACATCCCCGCTGTTCGGGGAGCTGTATCGCCACCGCCGTGGGACAGAGGAGGATGGGGAAAGCCTCGATAGGATCCAGAGGCTTCCCCCTCCCGAGGTGAGTACCTCCGAGGGGTGTTTTTATTATTACAGATTTTCTTTAAAATAGCAATCGACAAGCAAGACAATTGTTGTGGTATGCTTGAAATGGGGGTTCTTCTCTGGACCCCATCTTGATGTGCCACTTTTTCCACGTTGACAGAAGTTTTTTTTAAAGAGAATCTGTACTCTAATATTCTTACAATAAAAAGCATACCATTCTATTCCTTGTTTTCTCCTGTGCCCCTCTGTGCTGTTTCTGCCACTCCCTGCTGCAATCCTGGCTTGTAATGTTTTAGGCAGTGTTTACAAACAAATGACATGGCTTCTAACCAGAGTATCATAGGCTGTGAACAGCTTACTGTGTGACTCATGCAGAGCTTGGAGGGGGTGTGTAAAGCTTCTTCCAATGACAAGCAGTGCTGCACGTTCCACACATTCCAGCCTTAGCCCGACAGACACGACAGAGGAAAGGAGATAAGATTTATCACAGAGAAAGTGCAAGTAGGAAAGGCTGCAGTAAGACAGACCACATTAGAACAGTAATAGGAACTTATAGGACAGAAGAAATAAGGCACAAAACTTTGTTACAGAGTCTCTTTAAGGTTGCTAAATGAATGAGTCATCTGGATTGCAGCGCTGTACTTTCTGTTGATTGTAGTTTCCGTGACAATATCTTAAAATGTGTGTAATCGTAAAGACTTAAAATAAAGACTTAGGCCCAGTTCCCACTTGCTGCAAAAATGTACCCATTCAGCAATTTTTTTGCAGCTCGCAGGAAGAGAATCCTGTTGTTAAAACTAGGAGTCGCTTCCACCTGGTGAAACAAAAAACGGATCCGTTTGTGGCGTTGCATCAAACAGTACGCAAAGTCCAGACCTGCTCTATTTTTCCAGATGAGTGGATTTGGTACCCGCACCTATGGAGCAACGCATCCGCCCTTGGACGTGAACGTGATGATAAAATGCAGCAGACACTGAACTGGTGCACTCTGCTCTGTGCCCAACGGATCGTTAGCAAATGGGAACCGAGCTTTAGAGTGTACCTGAAAAAAGTATCCCTAGGGGGTACTTAGGGAGGGGGAGTCCTTTGTATCCTAAAGAGGCTTACCCTTGCCTCCTCAGCAGAGGGAATCCAGTGCTGCGACCCCCAAGAACCGCTTGTCGCCACTTGTCAGGAGACTCGCGCAGGCGCACTGGCGACTATCTGCTCAGGCTGCGGCTGAAATAGCTGAGTCCAATCAGGTCCCCTCTACTGCGCAGGCGTGAGCCGTGTGCACCTGCACAGTAGAGCAAACCCGATCAGGCTGGGCTATTTTTGCCACAGCCCGAGCGGAGAGCCGCTAATGCGCCTGTGCAAAGCAGGCAATGTTAATATTTTTGTGGCTCTGCTTTCGGGGCTGCCAGCACTAGATCGGACTGATGGATGGAAACAGGGGAATTCTCATTAGGATCCAGAGGCTTTCCCATCCCAGGGTATGTTCCCTCTAGGGGCTCTTTTTTTCCTACAGGTCTACTTTAACATGAAGGTCTGGATACACTAAATCCAATAATTATTAATAACTAAACTTTGCATACAAAATTGCATAATCCTGGAAGAACTATTTGCATTTCATTGACTATCCCTAGTCATAAGAAAAAAAAACGTTATTTGGGCTGAAGTTAGAGAGTCACTGGTAAAAGATGGGCCACTTGTTTACTTGACTTTAGTTCTGCTTCAAAGTTCCTCTATTGCAAAATCCCAGTGAACAGAATGTTTTTTTGTAGTACAACAATGATATTTACCGTAAATATCAAGCATAAACTTCCAAAAATACAGCCAGTTTGATAAATGTTATTTTTAGCGACTGTACTACATAAGTAGACATGAGGGGAAGGAAGGATTTTACTTGCTCAGCTTTTACATTTCAGGCACTTTTTGGGAATTCTTTGCATATACTGGACCTCTGTAAGGGTCTTTACATCAGACCTTTACTTGGACAAATAAATGTACATTTAAAGAGACACTGAAGCGAAAAAAAAATATATGATATAATGAATCGGTTGTTTCCTATCAATAATTACTAGAAGATTAGCAGCAAAGAAAATATTCTCATATTTTTATTTTCAGGTATATAGTGTTTTTTCTAACATTGCATCATTCTCTAATATGTGCAGATTACACAACACTCAGCATTCAAAATGATTCTTTCAGAGCAGTCTGTGAACTAATGACCTCTCCTCTGCCAGAGGAAAAGTAAATAATTAACTAACAGTTGAGATAATAAAAGTCAGAAAACAGCCCTCTCCACGACTTTGAAAGTCGTAGAGATAGTGGCTTTTTTGTATAGAGATAACAACTGGAGTTTCTTAACTCTTCCTGTACTGGAAACAATTAGACTGATGTATCTGATCTTAATGTTTTATTTCTTAGCTGTACTACACATACAAATCATAATATCATAGTTTTTTTTTCCGCTTCAGTGTCTCTTTAACCTCTTGAGGACTGCAGTGTTAAACCCCCCTAAAGACCAGGCCTTTTTTTTGCTGAAATGGCCACTGCAGCTTTAAGGCCAAGCTGCAGGGCGCACAACACAGCACACAAGTGATTCCCCCCCCCCCTTTTCCCCCACCAACAGAGCTCTCTGTTGGTGGGGTCTGATCACCCCCTTTGTGTTTATTTTTTTTTTACAAATATTATTGTTATTTTTTAATAAAAAATACTGTTTTTTAAATTATTTTTTAATTATTTATTTTCCCTCCCTCCCTGCAGCTGACCAGTCACGGCGATCGGCTGTCATAGGGTTCTGCCTATGAGAGCCAATCGCTCTCTTGTCCCCCAGGGAGACAGCCGTGTCACACGGCTGTCCCCAGTACAGCACTGCTGCCGATCGCAGCGCTGTACTATATGTAAAGTCGGCTGTTTTGCTGTCTAACAGTCTCCCGAGCAGCAATTGCAGCTCAGAGACTGAAGGCAGGGCGGAGCTCTGCCCCCCAAGCAGGATATGCGCGCTCAGCCTGCGCGCGATCTCCTGCAAAACAGAGCCCCAGGACTTGACGCCAATTGGCGTTAGGCGGTCCTTGGGCTGCCGCCGTGGCCACGCCCATTAGCATGTGTCGGCAGGTAGTTAAATTCCTTTGTTTACACCTTGTTGTTTGTGTGTGTTCAAATTAAAGCATGTGCTTTACTGAATAATTTGTAACAGCTTTTCAGCTGTCTCATGCAACAATCACTGAAAACAGAAAGCTGGGAAGTGTGGTTAATAACCCCCAAGATATATCAGCCCCACCCCCCAGTTAAAGAGCTGATAATGAGCGTGGAGGCCCCCCCCAACTCTGTTTACCAGCCCACTATTGACATCAGCAGTGAGGGAGTAGCACCTTATAAAGGGTCCCCCTACTTGCAAGACACTGAACCCCAGTGCTGGAAGACTAGGGAGTTCTTAACACATAAAAAGTGAACCTGTAATGTGAAAAAATATCCCCGGGGAAAACTTACCTTGGGAGGTGGAAACCTTTGATCCTAATGCTGATGTAACAGCTTGTGCTGCCCATATGCTGCTTGGCACGCACAGCTTAAATGTCATCATGCGCTTCAGCTCCATCATCTCCCCTCGACAAATTACTGCGGATGCCTCATATAATGCTGCACCACAGTATTTTTAACTACTCTGTCTGACTCCTCCCCCCCACCAGCGACATTGTAGAATCTGCCCACCGCCGTCCCCGCCTGCCTCTGCCAGTTAAATACCTATTTTATTTGATTACATTTTTGTATTTTTAAAATGGTGGCAAGGGGTGGAGCCTAGGGGTTAAATATCCCCGGTTAAATAGCCTTACTCATTAAATATACATAGTTAAATACTCATTTTAATACATTTTTGTATTTTTAATATGGCGGTGGGCAGAGACGAGGGGTTAAATACCCCTAAGCAGTTAAATAACCATTTTATTTTAATACATTTTATATTTTTTTATGCGGCGGGGCCTGTGATGTCGGTGGCGGGGGCTGAGACAGACAGGGGCTATGGAGCAGCACAAATTTAGACGTTCGCAGTATTATGTCGTTGGGGCATGACACAGCTTGCGCATACTCTGTAAAAAACATGATGATGGAGCTGCACTACTTCCGTACTGAGCAGCATAAGGTGCGGGGCAGCACAAGCTGTCACCCGTCCTCCCCAGTCAGCACGTTACAGCGCTGGGCCCCCCATGCCAACAGCAACAATAATATTTCAATTGGCGGGGTGTATATGTGCACTATTGGCTCTCTGCTTGGGCTTTGCAAAAATAGCTGAACCCTAATGGGTCCCATCTACTCTACTACAGTTATACTTTAAGGGATACTTAAGCCATGCAAAGAAAAAAAATCAGTTTTACTCACCTGGGGCTTCTACTAGCCCCTTGCAGCCGTCCCGTGCCCTCGCAGTCATGATCGAATCCGCCGGTCCCCCTCCACCAGCTAGTTTTGTTTTGCCAATAGGCCCGACAGGCCTTGCCACGCGTAGTCTTCTTCGCTTTCCCATCCTCAACAGAGTCCTGCATCTGTGGCCAGGCCTGCGCAGTGAGGCTGTCGCCCGAAAACCAAACTAGCTGGCTGCGGGTGACAGGAGGATCCGCGAGTGACTGCAAGGACACAGGATGGATGAAATGGGCTGGTAGAAGCCCCAGGTGAGTAAGCCTGATTTATTTTTATTTGCAAGGCTTAAGTAACCCTTTAAAGCACCCCAGCCCCAGCTAATGTATGCAGGGGTCTCCTGAATCTACTTATACATTTGCCCAAGATGTGTAAAAGTTAAAGTCAATAAAAACAGAGCAAGGTAATTTTAGTATGTGTAACATGGGGTTTTGTCTCTGGGATATGCATATTGATCTGTGACTTAAAGTGGATCTGAGGTGAACTTTTATTCATTGCATAATTGTGTTCCTTTCCTATTGTTTATAGGGCATTCCTCAAGCCAAATACTTTTTTGTTTTTGTTTTAATACTCTAATTCCCTATAAACTAAATAAACCACACCCACAGGTTTTCAGAGAGCCTTGGCAGTAGCAAGGGCTCATGGGAGCTCAGTCTGGGCAGGAGGAGGGGGAGGTATTACTAGCCAGAGATTTCAGAGGCAGAGGGGAGGAGGGAGGATTAGGGTTTTTTCGCAGTCTGAGTGCTGATGGTGCAGATAAGCCTGCCTCTGTGTAATGTTTACAAACAACGTGTCTGCTGTCATTGTATCACAGGAAGAAATAATAATTTTCTATTAAATCTGTTTGCAGCTAGATTTGCTGTGTAAACGATCTAAACTTTAGATAAGATATATAGACAAGTTACTTTTTATAGTTCGTTTTTCATCTCGGATCCACTTTAACGGCACTTTAGCTCGTTTCCTGATGAAGGCAGTCATGTCAGCTTGCTTGTTGAGCCTCTGGAGGTGGGTTTGTGCCATTTCAGCTCCTGTACGTAGCTAGCTTCCTCTGTTTATACAGTGCTGCCCATAATTATTCATACACCTTGCAAATCTTGACTTAAAGTTACTTTTATTCCTCCAGCAAGTAATTTTTTTGACGGGAAATGACATAGGTGTCTCCCAAAAGACAATAAGACGATGTAAACAAAACATTTCTCAGCTTTTATTTACATTTGAGCAAAGTGCCAAGTCCAAAATTATTCATACCCTTCACAAACTATCACAGTCTGTGGGAAAATCCAAAGTTCTATACCATTCCAAATAGACCAAGCTGTTCTAAAACATCCTAACTACCCCTATTCATTGGGGAACAGCTGTTTTAATCAACTCAACAGGTGAAAAACAGCAGCTCTCCGCAGTTAGTTTGTGGACAGTCATGGCTAAGACAAAAGAGCGCAGTGAGGACCTGTGGCTGCGGTAAGTCAGTAAAGGGCTACAAGGCCATTTCTAAATGTTTTCAAGTTCCAGTGGCTACAGTGCAAAGCATTATTAAAAAATGCAAGATGTTCCGCACTGTGGAAAATTTCAGAGGACATGGTCGGAAGCCAATAGTGACACCTGTGCTGGCCAGGAGGATAGTGTGAGAGGTGAAAAAGAATCCAAGGATCACCACCAAGGCCATCCTGGTGACTCTGAGCTCTGCTGGTGGCAATGTCTCAAGGCAGATAATTCAATGGACACTGCACACTGTTGGGTTCCAGCTGGACACTGCACACTGCTGGACAAAAATACCTGTGGAAACATGTGAAAAGCTGGGCTGCCATTATAGGAAGCGTTTGATTGCTGTGATAGCCAATAAAGGCTTTTCTATAGACTGTTGAGAAGGGTATGAATAATTTTGGGCTGGGCACTTTTCGCTCAAATGTAAATATAAGCTGAGCATTTTGTTTTCCACAATAATACCTCTTGTACGTCGTGGTAAGTTTTGTATGTAAGCTGAAGTGGAGAAAGGTCAAAGAAGGTGGCAGGTGGGCTTCTTGACACCCACTAGGACTTGCATGGTTGATGATCCTGATCTAGGAGCAGCCCCTACAATCACAGGGGGAGCCCAGAGCTGAGATCCCCCCGCCCTCCGATACAGGGGACTTTCAGATCAGGTGTTATTATGGCTATGCTTGTTATGTGTGTGAAGATCATGATTGCCACACCTGTTTTATGATTTGTTAGATGGGCTCCCAGGTGATGAAGGGCATCAAAGGAAGGCAAGGGAAGGGATGTGAACATGGGGGAGGGGCCATCAAGGCTTTGCTGGGAGGGCTCCATGAATTATAGTTACGGCACTGCCTCAGGTTCTCTTTAGCTCAGCACTTACAGTATCTTCTAAAACGATCTACAGCAGTGACAGTTTTATGAATGACTGTTGCACATACACTTGTAGAAAACTTTTTGTTGTGAATGAGACTCCTAGAGGGTAATGCCACCCTGTGCAAGGTATAGTGGAGTCCCAGTTATTCAAAATTCAGAGGTCTCAGCCAACCAGAACAAATTGCCGGCAGTGCTCACAGTGGTGAAGGCCAACTTCTTTGGCTTTTTGTCGGCTCTTCTGTGCCTAAGCACTGTGTTCCATGCCTCCACCGAGGTTAACATACTTTTAATTACTTTATTTTAACATTTAATACAGAGTTCATGGTATGCATATAGAGGGGAGTATAGTACTGTATTAACTAGGCCTATTTTTAACCTTGAGTCTCCAGCAACCAAAAAGCACACTTACCCGGCACCCCCAGTGGCAATTAAAAAAATATGCCAGACACAGGATGAGACCAGGAGTCATGCCAGCATGACAGGTGAGCCTACAACACTCACCTCACCATAGAGGGATGTCACACTGCATGGGGGATGGCCCAGGACGCAGAGGCAATGACGCTAGGAGGATTTCCATGCTGAAATCTATTGAAAATCTTTCTGCAGTGTGTGGGCAGGGAATAGATCTGATCAGATTCGATCAGAGATGGATTTGTCTGATGGACAATCTAGTGGCAGGATGAAAAGTGTATGGGTACCTTAAGAATTTAAACAAGAAATAGTGAAACCGAAGGTTGACCACATTCCTAAAAATTATTTGAGTTTATGTACATAAAGAAAAAAAACACAGCACTTTACAAAGTAAAGTATATTGCTTTAAAGTAAAAGCTATATTAATAGTAAAAGCTATAGTAATAGCTATAGTCCAAGGCAATCTCGCCTTGCAGCACTTGGTCCCCGGTTCGAATCCCAACAAGGGCACTGTCTGCACAGAGTTTTTATCATGTTCAACATGTGTCTGTGTGGGTTTCCTCTGGACACTCCCGTTTCCTCCCACATCCTACAAACATACAGATAAATGTATTGGCTACCTTCTAAATTGACTACGATGGACATAAGACTATAGTAGGGGTTGGATTGTGAGCTCCTATAGTTAGTGACATGACTATATACAATGTAAAATGCTGCAGAAGATGTTGGTGCTATATAGATATTAATTAATATTTATTTATACATATAGTTGTGTATACATGTATGTCTTAGATCAGAGTTCCCCAACCCTATCCTCACAGCCCACTAAGGGACAAGGGCCCACTAATGCAGCTGTGTCCACTTTTTAGTTACACACCAATGCTACAGATGCTGAAAAGCGGACAGATGCAGACACAACTGCATTAGTGGCCTCAGGCCCTTACAGTACATGTTTTCAGGAAACCAAACATAATCACAGGTGGGGTGATTGTGTTGCAGCAGAGCTGATTAACCACCTTTGTGAATGTATACAAAACATGCAGTGTTGCTGGGCCTTGAGGACAGGGATGGAAAACACTGCTTTAGATGGTAGATTTCACCCTCAACACACAGACACTAGGCATTTAGTAATTTCATCTGTGATGGTCAATTTAGAAACTGGAGATGGAGACCAGTCTTGGTAAAAGGAACTTCTGTTTACCAGTCCATCAGTCCATCATATGTACTATGTCCATGAGACTTTGTTCTCTGTTGAAGAAGAGTCAGACCTTTTCCTGGTGATGCTCAGCACAGTAATATTGGATGGATTTGTCTGGGGAGGAAACAACAGTAAGTGATCATTCCAGAGATGCAGAGGAAAATGTATTCTTCTTGCCACAATTATTTGAGCCCCACAGAAAAACTGCGTACATGAATTTTGGGCGCCATGGAAAATCAGGCGCAGGAAACGTGCCGCTAGTAGAATATCAGTAAAATATCAATAATTGTTACCGATATTTTACTATATCTAAGCCTAACCCTACTCTCACACAGAACCCTCCACTACCTATGCCTAACCCTAACCCCCCTTGTGGTGCCTAACCCTAACACCCCCTGGTGGTGCCTAACCCTAACACCCCCTGTTGGTGCCTAACCCTAAGACCCCTTGTGGTGCCTAACCCTAAGTCCCCCCCTGGTGGTGCCTAACCCCAAGACCCTTTGGGGTGCCTAACCCTCCCCCGGTGGTGCCTAACCCTAAGACCTCCTTGGCGGTGCCTAACCCTAAGACCCCCTTGGGGATGCATAAACCTAAGACCCCCCTGGTGGTGCCTAACCCTAAGACTCCCCTGGTTGTGTCTAACTCTAAGACACCTCCCCCCTCCCCCCGTGGTGCAAAATAATGGAATTTCCGGCTTAAAATCAGGAAAAAACACAAAAAAACAATTATTATCTGGCTTCGTCTGGTGCCCAAATTTGCCATTATTTTCTATGTCTATGGCGGCACTCGATTTGCCCAGCAGCCACATGTGCCCGACTTGCCTGATACAGAAAAACTTACATCAGGGCCTCTTTTAATCTACATTGTGATCAGGGGAGGACTGGGAACGTTTGGCCTGGGGGGAAAACACAACCCATAGGCCCTGGGGGCGTGGCCATGAAATGATGTGGGCGGGGCCAACTGCATGATGATATGATGTCAATATGGACCAAAAATGTCTGAGGAATGTCACGACACAACGAAGAATTAGGGCAGTTCTGATGGCGAAAAAGGTCAAACTCAGTACTAGCAAGACATACATAATAAAGTGGCTAGTGAAATACAGGTAGTCACCGATTAATGGGATAGGGAATGCAGGTTCAATCTTAACCTGAATCAGTTCTTAAGTCAGAACAGTGTCATTTCTGTGCCTCTTGTGTCCCCCTCTGTGTCACCTGTTTCCCCTGTGTCTTTTTTGTCCCCCTGTGTTGCCTCTGCTCTCCTGTCCCCCTTTTCCTTTTTTTCCCCGCATCACCTTTGTTCCCTTGCATCTCTTTTGTCCCCGTCACCTCATGTTCCCTTGGTTACCCATCTTTTTTGTCCCCCTCTGTGTCACCTCATGTCCCTGACTGTCTTTTTTGTCCTCTGTGCCATCTTTGTTTCCCCTGTGCCTCTTGTCCCGCTGTAGCACTTGTTTCCCCTGTATCTCTTTTGTCCCTGTGTCACCTGTGCTTTCCACTGTGGCTCCTGTGTCAACCCCTGTGACTACTGTGTCCCCCCAGTCACCACTGTTACTCCCAACATAAGCAGAGAGATTCGCCGCTGGATCGGGGGCATGTGAGTACTACTCTTAAGGGGGGTGGCCATGGAGCACAGAGGCAGCTCAGCCCAAGTCCCCTGGAGAGGGTGAGAGATCCCTCAACACTGCAACTGCGCAGTTTGTAAAAATTGCTACTGCGTATGCACTGAATGTTCCACACTACAGGAGCGTAATTGTGGAGGCACATGGCCGCACATGTGCAGTAGCCAACATCCGGCTTAGCCCCTGTAGTCTGAAACTACTGAGGCTAACAGTGGGAGAATGGACAGTACCAGACACACATCGAAGGAGCCCATGGACTACAGGGGGCTAAAGGAAGCCACAGGGAAGTATAAATTCTTGTGTTGCATTGGTTTTAGATTTACTTTACAGTAAACCTAAATCCTAGACAAAAAAAAAAAGTGACTTACCTAGTGCTTCTACCAGCCCACTGCAGCCACCCTGTGCCCGCATCGGAACATACCGATCCTCCAGGCCAGCGTTTTTTTTTCTTCTGGATGTGCGGCTCCAGTTTGTGCACCTCCTGATCATGCAGCGACGGAAATGTATAATAATAGTAATCAAAACATTTGTATATTGCTTTTCTCCTGTCAGACTCAATGCGCTCAAGAGCTGCGGGCACTGGGACGTGCTCAGGAGGCCATCCTGCAGTGTTAGGGAGTCTTGCCTTGAACTCCTTACTAGCCAGGATTCAAACCTTGGTCTCCCATGTCAAAGGCAGGACCCTTAACCAGTACACTATCCAGCCACTCCAAATCTCTACAAGGAAGGGAGCGTGGCCAGGGCTGTGCAGTGGCCGTAGAGATGCCTGGCTGGAAGAGGGGCACTGCTAGGGATCAGATGATTGTTCAGTGACAGGGCAGGCACAGGGTGGCTGCAGGGGGCTGGTAGAAGCTCCAGGTAAGTTAAACTTTTTTTTTTCTTCGGTTAAGGTTCCCTTTAAATGTATATTGTAAGTGAATCTGAGGTGCCCAGTGTAACTTACCTGGGGCTTCTTCTAGCCCCCTGCAGTCCTTCAGTCCCCTTGCTGACATTCCAGTCCAGAGCAGTGCTTTTCAGTGCTGCTAGATTTGGGCGCAGCCGGCGTCGCCATAGACAGTAATGGGAATCAGTCTATAGCGGTGCTCAGTGAGTAACGTCGGTGCCGTCAGAAGACGGAGCCGAAGTTGCTTAAAAACACAATAATTCGGCCTCCAGAAATCGCTGGAAGCCGAATTATATCATTTCCCACCATCCATGGCGGCCTGGAGGGGGAATAGTAATTAATACGGCCGGGACTTGTGCAGAAGTAGGATCAGCCATATACCGGCTGTATCCTGCACCCAAGTCTACCGCGCCGATTTCAAATGTATGCTTCCAGTCTGATCCATTCAGCAGTTGTGCCTCTCTGAAAGCTGCCAGACTAAGTCAGCTACTGGCTATTACACATGCGCGGCCACATGCCTCCCCGATCGCGCTCCCATAGTTGGAAATATTTGGCACATGCGCAGTAGCAATTTTTACAAACTGTGCAAATGCAGAATGCTCCCAGCTTTGGGAGCGCAAATGAGGAGGCACATGCAGCTTTTGGAGGGAACAGCTGCTGAATGGATATCAGAGAGGGACCAGAAATACTACAGCGGGCTAGTAGAAGCCCTAGGTAAATTACACTGACCACATTAGGTTTACTTAAAGGAAACCAGAGACGTTTTAAAATAAAAGTTTTATACATACATGGGGCTTCCTCCAGCCGCATCCGCTCGGATCGCTCCCACACCGCCGTCCTCAGCCTTCTCTATCGCCGGCACCGGGTCCCGTAACTTCCTCTAGTCGCGGCCAGTCTGCCGGAGAGAGACTTAGACGGCGCACTTCTTTTGCGCAGACTGGCCACTACTGGAGGAAGTTACGGTACCAGAGCTGCAGAAGGCTGAGGATGGCGGCATGGGATTGATTGGTGTGGAGGGGGCTGGAGGAAGCACCAGGTATGTATAAAACTTTTATTTTAAAATGTCTCTGGTACACTTTAAGGAAGACTAAAATAACTTAAAACCCCCAAAAAAACAAAAAACAAGTTTCAATTACCTGGGGCTTCTGCCAGGCCCCTGCTGTCGCCCTGTGCCCACGCTGTCCTGGAACGATCCCCCAGTCCCCTGCAGTGGCTATGTTTCCTTCTCGCCGACTTGCAAATCAATAGCCACTGCACCTGCACAGCCCTAGTCGCACGCATTCTCATTCATGTAGAGAAAACATCATATTGCATCTGCGCAGGATGCTCCCGGTTTGGCGAAGGTGAACAAGGTCGCGTGCAGCCATGGCCACGCAGATGCAGTGGCCGTTGAGTTGCGATTATGAAACTAAGCTGCGGCGCTGGACCGGAGGATCATTCAGTATGGCTGCAGGGGGCTGGCAGAAGCCCCAGGTTAGTGAAATTTTTTTTTTTACTTATTTCAAGTTTACTTTTAAACAAACTTCCATTGCTGCAACAAGCTAAATTGGCTAACAGGGCACCAGCAGTGAAAGGGTTACACACATAGAAGAGAGACAGAGATATGGGGAGACGGCAGCTGTGTGAGCACAGGGAGGGCTGGTCTGATGAAAGCACAGGAGACAAATGGGGAGGAGGGGAAGTGTCAGCTTACCAGGAAGAGTGTCCGGAGCTCAAGTCTGCACGGCCAGTGTTCCTGTCCCTTCCTACTTCAAGCAAGGGAACGTTTGGCACTCCACACACTGCAGGAAAGCTGCAGACATCAGGCAGGACTGGGACCGCAGCCTCTCTGCCATTTCAAATGACGCGCTCCATGCGCCTCTGCTCTTCTCACTGACTGGCTGTGTCTGCAGGCAGGGGGCAGGACCTCTGCTGCCTAGCAGCCAGTCACAGCAGCAGCCACAACAGGGAGCAAGAAGGTCCCGCAGTTTAAAGGGCCGCTGCGGGACCAACATAGATGTAAAACGTGGCTCTGAGCGGCCCTGATACAGAAGACAGGAGGCGGCCTGGCAGGAGATTGCCCCCCTTCCCCCCAGGCCAGTCCGCCCCTGATTGTGATTTTGTTTTTTTTATGCAAATCTTTTATTTGGGTCCTGCGGGGCGTAGATATACTGCACAGGATGCAGTAAGAGTCAAGTACTTCTGTTAAAAATGACAGAAGAAAATGGCAGAAATAAGAGAGAAGACAGCTTAAAGAGACACTTAAAGAGAACCCGAGCTGGGTTTGAAGAATGTGATCTGAATACAGAGGCTGGATCTGCCTATACAGCCCAGCCTCTGTTGGTATTCCAAACCCCCGTAATGTCCCCCCTGCACTCTGAAATCAGACATAGATCACAGCCGTGCTGTGCGGCTGTGTTTACATCTGTAGTGTCAGTCTCGGCTGCTCCTCCCGCCTGCAGAGCTCCGGTCCCTGCCCCCCTCCCTTCCCTCTAATCAGCGAGGAGGTAAGGGAGGCAGGCAGGGACCGGAGTTCTGCAAGAGGTGGGGAGAGCAGCAGACAGACACTATAGAGAAAAACACAGCCGCCAGTGTTGCCAACCTTTCACGTTATTTTTTACTGACAAATACCTAAAAATTTACTGCCAAAAGATTTTTATTACTGACAAAACCCCCTGCGCCGCGCGTAGCGCCGAAAAAAAGGGCGTGGCTACGCAACAGAATGTGGGCGTGGTCATGGGTGGAGCCAAATATACATGATTTTAATATTGCTGTGAAAGGTCTGCCAGGGAAGTTTGAGCTCTGCCATAGTGTTTCCCTACCTACCCCCAAAATACATGTAATCTTACAGCATTTCACCAAAAATCCACGTAATCTGGCAGAGGTTCTTCCAAAATACAGATAATATGGCAGTGGTTCCCAAAAAAAAGATGTAATCTGGCAGCAGCGATTCCCCCAACATACACATAATCTGGCAGCAGTTCCCCAAAATACATTAAATCTGACAGCAGTGGTTCCCCAAAAATAGGTAGCCCCAGGTCTATAGGTGTCCCCAGAATAGGTGGCCAGGGGTATAGATGTCCCCAGAACAGGTAGCCAGGGGAAGAGATGTCCCCAGAACAGGTAGCCAGGGGTATATGTGCCCAGTATATGTAGGCAGGGGTACAGGGCCGGTTCTAGACTGGCACATATGAGGGGGCAGTCAAATGGGTAGGGGGCAACATGTTCGAGGAAATTTGCGGTGACTAAAGTGGGCATGGCAAGTAAATACACATAATGAGAGACAGCGTTTCACCAGTAAATGCACGTAATGACAGACAGCTTTTCACCAGTACATGCACATAAGAGACCGCCTTTCACTTGAACCCAGATGGCGCCGGACTCGGACGCCTCGGCCACAGGGCTCCGGCCTTTTTTACATTTTTATAGGGCTATCCCTCCTCCACTCACCTCTGGCCTCACCTCTCGCTGAGACAGCTTTTCACCAGTAAATGCACATAATAAGAGACAGCTTTGCACCAGTAAATGCACATAATAAGAGACAGCATTTCACCAGTAAATGCACATAAGAGACAGCATTTCACCAGTAAATGCACATAATAAGAGACAGCTTTTCACCAGTAAATGCACATAATAGCAAACAGCCAGTGTCCTCAGTATATGTAGCCAGCAGATATATGTGCCCAGTATATGTAGCCAGAGGTATATGTCCCCAGTATATGTAGGCAGAGGTATATGTACCCAGTATATGTAGCCAGGGTTATATGTGCCCAGTAGATGTAGCCAGGGTTATATGTGCCCAGTAGATGTAGCCAGGGTTATATGTGCCCAGTAGATGTAGCCAGAGGTATATGTGCCCAGTAGATGTAGCCAGGGTTATATGTGCCCAGTAGATGTAGCCAGGGTTATATGTGCCCAGTAGATGTAGCCAGGGTTATATGTGCCCAGTAGATGTAGCCAGAGGTATATGTGCCCAGTAGATGTAGCCAGGGTTATATGTGCCTAGTAGATGTAGTCAGAGGTATATGTGCCCAGTAGATGTATCCAGGGTTATATGTGCCCAGTAGATGTAGCCAGGGTTATATGTGCCCAGTAGATGTAGCCAGAGGTATATGTGCCCAGTAGATGTAGCCAGGGTTATATGTGCCCAGTAGATGTTGCCAGGGTTATATGTGCCCAGTAGATGTAGCCAGGGTTATATGTGCCCAGTAGATGTAGCCAGGGTTATATGCCCAGTAGATGTAGCCAGGGTTATATGTACCCAGTAGATGTAGCCAGGGTTATATGTGCCCAGTAGATGTAGCCAGGGTTATATGTGCCCAGTAGATGTAGCCAGGGTTATATGTGCCCAGTAGATGTAGCCAGGGTTATATGTGCCCAGTAGATGTAGCCAGGGTTATATGTGCCCAGTAGATGTAGCCAGGGTTATATGTGCCCAGTAGATGTAGCCAGATGTATATGTGCCCAGTAGATGTAGCCAGAGGTATATGTGCCCAGTAGATGTAGCCAGAGGTATATGTGCCCAGTAGATGTAGCCAGGGGGTATATGTGCCCAGTAGATGTAGCCAGAGGTATATGTGCCCAGTAGATGTAGCCAGAGGTATATGTGCCCAGTAGATGTAGCCAGGGGGTATATGTGCCCAGTAGATGTAGCCAGAGGTATATGTGCCCAGTAGATGTAGCCAGATGTATAAGTGCCCAGTAGATGTAGCCAGAGGTAAATGTGCCCAGTAGATGTAGCCAGGGTTATATGTGCCCAGTAGATGTAGCCAGAGGTATATATGTGCCCAGTAGATGTAGCCAGATGTATATGTGCCCAGTAGATGTAGCCAGATGTATATGTGCCCAGTAGATGTAGCCAGAGGTATATATGTGCCCAGTAGATGTAGCCAGATGTATATGTGCCTAGTAGATGTAGCCAGAGGTATATGTCCCCAGTAGATGTAGCGCAGTGGCAGGCGGCAGTGAGCGGAACTTACCTGCGTCTTCTCTCGTCGCCGGCGCGGGATGATCTGCCGCTACTCTGGTCTGGTCCAGACTAGAGCAGCAGAACTTCCGGCGCAGGAGCGAGACGGAAGATAAGTCCCGCCCGCTGCCAAGCGCCACTGCGGAGTCCGCACTTGGAGGGGGACAGTCAGCGAGGGAGGGAGAGCACTAAGGTGAGAGAAGGGGGGGGAGATTGCCCCCCTTCTCCACCGCTGCCAACAGCTCTTCCTCCACTGCGCCACTGTCCTCCTGAAACAGGGCGGGCGGCCAATCGGCCGCCCTTTTACGGACGCTGCTGAATTCCTTACGGAAATCACGGGCAGCTTAATTTGTATAAAAAATTACGGGCTGCCCGTAAATTTACGGGCGGTTGGCAACATTGACAGCCGCTGCGACACACTGTGTGTCGACAGCACGGCTGTGATTTATCAGGGATTGCAGAGTGCAGGGGGACCTTAGGGGGGTTTGGAATACCAACAGAGGCTGGGCTGTATAGGCAGATCCAGCCTCACTATGAAGATCACATTGTTCAAACCCAGCTCGGGTTCTCTTTAAGTCAGAAAAAAATGAGTTTTACTCACCTGGGGCTTTTACCAGCCCCTTGCAGCAGTCCCGTGCCCTCGCAGCCACTCACTAATCCTCTGATCCCCCGCTGCCAGCTAGTTTCGTTTTTGCCGACAGGCCCGTCAGGACTGGCCACGCCTAGCTTTTTCCGCATTCCCGACTGCAATTAGAGCTATAGCGGGCAGCTAGCTAGCTGGCAGTGGGGGACCAGAGGATTAGTGAATGGCTGCGAGGGCACAGGACTGCGGCAGGGGGCTGGTAGAAGCCCCGGGTGAGTAAAACTCATTTTTTTTCTGACTTAAGGTTCACTTTAATCATTTTATAGCAGCCTCACTACGGTTCACCTAATATTTTGTTTCAAAAATGCCGAAGAGGATTTTTTTCTGCATATCACAACAGATCACCAACGATCACTGTTCATAACAGCTTCAGCAGATCAGGTTCAAGGCGTGTCTGTAACATATATGCAGGTATTTCCAGGCTCGTACTAACCCACCGAACTACCGACGATCTGCTCGGTGGGCCCCGCCTCCACATCTCCAGTGGGCCCTGCCTCCAGCCTGGGGTGAACAAATCCCTGCCTGCAGCACAAAGATTCTCCTCTCAGCGTTTGGATCAGTCATGCTGAGAGGCTGCTGCAGGCTTAGGCTGGGCTGTCTCATGTAGCTCCACCCCCCATGTGATGCTGGGCTGGGGCGGCAAAGTTCAAAGGCTCCAGCCCAGCGTGATCATCATGTGTACAAGTAGAAGCAGCAACTCTGGCTGGGCTTGCAGTGTATTCAGATTTTGCCCCAGGAGGTTTCCACAGTTTGTATTATATGGCCGCATGTTTCAGTGCGACTGCTGCCCTCTTCTCCTAAATGTGAGTACATGCTATCTTGCCCTTTTCATCATCTCCCATGCTGAAAGTAATAGCTCAGCTGACGGCCACAATGCAGATAGTCCAAAAGAAGCTGCTCAGCGTTAAATTGCGGTGACATGTGACATCTTGTAAGGTCTGGTCTAGATAACATCTTGGTGAGCCTCTCTCCTTCACTCCTGCTTGGTGCACGGCTCTCATTACTGGCCAGACTTTCTGCATTCACTTTCAGCTTTCCTTCTTATGACACTTCAGGCTGACTGAACACTGCAGGCAGAGCCGGGACAAGGTCCTCCAGCACCCAAGGCTGAGACACCAAAGTGCGCCCCTCCATCCTCCCACCCCAGCCGTCACACACTGATTGCTATTAGACTAAGAGGTGCCACAGGGCCCACAACCTCCCCAACACCTTAATCTCTAGTTATCTGGCTTGCAGTCACTGCCATGTATCCCCTTTTCTTATTTCTTTCTGCTTCAAACACAATTAGGAATGACAGCTGAATGAATTCTGCGCCCCCTCCTACACTGCGCCCTGAGGCTGGAGCCTCTCCAGCCTATGCCTCGGCCCGGCTCTGACTGCAGGGCACCCTTTCCTTACTGGATGGAATCTCACTTCTACTTTACATTCTTGTGTGAGTATTGTTTCCTATCTTAACCTCTTGCTGGGGTTTTCTACTGCAATGCTCTGCACTATACAGTACAGTTTCTGCTATTTGCAGCTGGCTGCATTTTGTCGCTATTTTTCAGTCAGTGTCTACCAATACATTGCAGGTTCTCTTTTTTTTCATGTGCACATTATACACTTTAATATGTGATGCTGCCATACATGGACAATTCTGATTAATTTCAGTTACTTAGGCCAATATTTTCTGATTATTGTGGTTTATTATTGGTCCCATACCACTGGTCTGTTTCATTGATGTTTTTAAAGTGATTTTAGTTGTCAGTAGTAAGAAAAACCACAATTATTAACCATTTTTTTTTCAATTAATGTCAATGTCGGCCCTCCACTTGGTCTAAGTTTTTTTTTTTTTTTTTTTTGGCCATCTGACTATTTGAGTTTGACACCCCTAATGTAGAAGCAGACAGCCAAGCTGATGCTGAGCACACACGATGTGATTTCCCGCTCGATCGGCGGGATCGATTGAATATTTTTGACATTTTCGATTGATACAGCTGTCGATTTTGCATACTTAACATGAGAAAATCGACGGCTGTATTGATTGAGACCCGATCGAACATGTCAGAAACAATCGATCGATCAGTTGATCAAGCGGGAAATCGCATTGTGTGTACCCAGCATGAGGCCAGAGAGGAAGTGAAGTGGAGTGAGGGACAACAGGAGCATGTGCAGTGCTCACCGATCTTCCCACTTTCACCTGAAGAACATTGCAAAGATTAAACCTCTGATTCCCCAGAGGATCTTCCAACCCTAGTTCACGCCTTCATCACATAACGGCTGGACTACTGCAATGCCCTTTATGCTGGCCTCCCCAAAAAGGACCTGCGTCGCCTGCAATTAGTGCAGAATGCTGCTGCCAGATTGCTAACAAACCAGCCTCACCACTGTCACATTACACCAATCCTTCGCTCACTGCACTGGCTACCAGTAGAATGGAGAATAATCTTCAAGATTGGACTGCTGACATTCAAATCCCTGCACAATCTGGGCCCTGGATACATGAAGGACTTGCTAAAGCTGCACCACACCTCTCACAACCTCAGATCAGCAAGTTCTATAAACTTGGTCACTCCCAGAGTGCACCTCAAAAAATCTGGAGATAGAGCCTTCTGTCATGCTGCCCCTACTCTTTGGAACTCCCTGCCACACCCATTAAAGACAGCACCATCCCTGGAGCTATTCAAATCCAGACTGAAAAGCCACCGGTTTAGCCTGGCATTTCCAGACTTATAAAATTCTTCCTCTGTACCACGATGGTCGGAGCCATGCTTATGCGCTTTAAGTCCTACGGGAGAAAAGCGCTTTACAAATGTTATTTGTTGTTGATTGCAGTCAGGAGAAGCCAGTGACGGAGAGTACAGATGCAGCAGGCGGGACAGGAAGGGGGTCTGTCGGGTGGAAGGCTTTCACAGCCAGGAGAGAACACGTGTGTTACTGTGTTAGGTAGGGATGGATGGTTCATGTGGAAAGAGACCTGCACTGTGCTGCATGCTTTACAAATCTGCAATCTGCCTGGTGCTGCTCAAAAAAAAAAAAAAATATTTTCTCCACATTGCAACTGCCATTTCTCTCTTCACATGATCAATTCCTACCCTACAGCAATTCACATGTTCTCTCCTGTCCTTACTTACAGTACATGCCAGATCCTTGTGATGTGGGAGGAGAGTGTGTAAAATAATGCTGCTAAGTTCATGTACATTTGGCCCTGTCCATGATGCATCATGACCACGCCCCCTTCTGGTGCATGGCCACACCCTTTTTTTCACCGCAATTATGGGATGTGTGGGCCCCAGGTTTAAATTTCTCTAGTGGGCCCCCAGGGTCCCAGTCCGACCCTGGGTATGTCTAACAGCAGCAACATATGTGTGCTCGCAATACTTACTGAGTTTGTTAGAGGAAAGCCACTCGTGGAGATGTCAGTGGACTCTTTGAGCTGCTTGTAGAAGAATTTATGGTACTCTGCTCTCACCTGCAAAGTACAAATAGAAGTTAGTTTTACTCATTTCTTTTTTTATGTTGCTATGCAAGGGGGAAGGGGTGGCACAGGAGTGGTATCACAAAGGATAGCCTGTCCAGTGGGCCTGTACTCCCGCCCTGCTGTGTGTGTGGGCGCATGTGGTGTCTTCTCAGCTTTTATTGAAGCCTGTATCACCAGTCTTGGGTATGGGTAAGATTTTCATATGGCAGAGAATACCGGCAACACAGGCTGCAATAAAATAGACACCACATTCAGACACACAGCAGGAAGGGAGAGAGCACAGGCACACTGGATGGGCTGCCCTGTATATTTCCTCCCTGAAGACAGATGGGAGAGGACAAGGGACAGGGGGAGGAGCCAGGGGATACAGATGCTGCTGCTGAAACTTGTGTTGTTTGCCTTTCTACAGAACTTTCCCGGACCGGTCCTGTCATTTCGCACTCTGGTCGACCAAAATCTGAAAACATGTAGTGTAACACAATTTGTTTCCATATTGGCTGCAGTAGCTGGCCTCTTTGCATATTGGCCCGGCCGGACAGATCCCAAAGTGGCCAGAGTTTCTGTTCTGAACGTGGCATATATATGTGAAACAATGTAACAAATTTATTTTGCATAAAAATGTAGAAAAAAATAGATTTTGCAAAATAAAATAATAATAATAAAAAAAAACCTGATGTACCTATTTATTGGTTATCAGCTCCTCCGTAAGTGGCCTGTTGCTTCCTGATCACTTCCAATGATTTTGAAACATTTGCCTTTTAGTCACATGGGCATACACATGAAGCCACACCTCCTCACTGACTGATAGCCTCTCAAGCACTCTGACAGCTATGTATCATAGGCTAACTGGGAGGAGAGGAGTGAGCAGGCTTGTGGGGAAAATGTGAATGAGGGTTATAAACACTGTGCTGTTTTGACTAAACTTTTTTTTGTGGAATTGATTTAATTCATTAGCAGCTTCAATGGAGTTATCTTGTATGAGATAAGTGCTCTGTTTTTGACCTCGTTGTGCTGGAAATTCTTGGAATGCTTTTATCTCTCTCTACTAGCAGAAAATATAGAAGCAGAAGTCCTCTGTTATTATCTCACACTGCCCCCTAGTGACAAGTGGTCATAAATACATATTACAACAGCACTAATTAAAAGCAAAGGAAATGTAACAGATAAGAAATGAGCTAAAATAAATTGGCCAGGAACACTTGCAAGCCTCTACATAAATTGGGTGCTAAAGGATTAAAATGATACTTTTTTTCAATGGCTAAAACAATCTTGTCTATACTTGTTTAGGAAAGCTATAAGCAACTAAGCAACAAAGCTACAATTATATTTTGTAATGTCATCTTCATCTCGATCAGTAAACAGAAGCGTGTCACCTGCTGGTTGAGCACACAATGCACAAGGAAGATGTACACCCCTTGGAGGCTGTTACAGATGGTGAAGATGTATGACATCACCACAGAAAATGGTCCAAACTGGAAGAAGCCGATTCCCCAGGTGCAGCCAAGAATGAATGCCTGGGCCAGAGCTTTGAACGTCAGTAACCTGGGGAGGAAAAAACATTAGAACAAACTTGATTGAAGCTGATGTATGCTGTTTGGTCTTCAAAGAAATTTAGTGAACCCTTGGTGAAAATAAACTCATGAGATAAACAATTGTATCTATGCTTTTACTCCTATAAATGACTTTTTAATGTATACTTTAGTTTTTTGTGTTTGAACATTTACAAAGAACATTTAATGGTTTATTGTGTCTGCTCAATGGCAGCCTATAAAGTGTCCCAGGACTAAAATACACAAACTAATTACCTTTTTTATCTATCCATTGGTCTCAGAAGTTGTTCTCTGCAGGAAAAAGTTTTATACCTGTAATTCTTCATCAGTGAGGGTTACGCTATAATTTGACAGGTCCGACATGAGAGAAACTGTCACTTGCATGCCTAAAGGTTAAAAAGGAACCGTAACAGAGGATTGAACTTCATCCCAATCAGTAGCTGATACCCCCTTTCCCATGAGAAATATATTCCTGTAAATAAACAGATCATCAGGGGGCTCTGTATGGCTGATATTGTGATGAAACCCCTCCCACAGTGTGATGTCAGGACCAGGGTTCTATTTTCAAGGCTCTTGTTGCATTGTGGGAAATAACAGCTGTTTCCCACTGCCAAAAATGCATCAACTCTTTCCACAGACATCCCCTGCCAGCAGCAAAGATTTCACCATGTAATAAATGTCTGAATGTAAATCAAGGAGAGGAAAGATTTTACCATGGGGAAATATTGACTAAATGATTTATAAATAAATATTTTAAAAATTAAGCACTTTTTCATTATGCTATATTCACTGCAGTTCCTCTTTAACTCTTTCAGGTTAACTTTCAGCCTGATTAATTTGTTTGGCACTGTACATACACATGATTATCTCATTATGTCACATGTCACCTCGGGTACACATTAAGGAGGAACCCCAATGAAAATAACGTAATCAACAAAAGTGCTTAATTTTTACAATAATTATGTATAAATGAGTTAGTCAGTGTTTGCCCATTGTAAAATCTTTCCTCTCCCTGATTTACATTCTGAAATGTATCACATGGCGACATTTTTACTGCTGGAAGGTGATGTCTCTGGAGGAGATGCTGCTTGCATTTTTGGCAGTTGGAAACAGCTGTTATTTCCCACAATACAACAAGGCTCCCACAGTGTGATGTCAGCACCATGGTCCTGACATCACGCTGTGGGAGGGGTTTCACAACAATATCAGCCATACAGCGCCCCCTGATGATCCGATTGAGAAAAGGTAAAGATTTATCAGGGGGAAGGTGGTATCAGCTACTGATTGGGATGAAGTTCAATCCTTGGTTACGGTTTCTCTTTAAAGGGTACATAAACTGAAGTTGGGCATGCTAAGCTAGGCATATGTTGGTGTCCCTTTATTATCTCTCCTGTTTCCTGTTATTAGCTTTTTTGTTATCTACTGTCCAGCAGTCAAATACATTTTATCTATCTTGATTTTGGTTACATAATAGTAGGACTCGAGTACAGGGCCCTAATTACTCAGTCGACATCACCTTACCCATAAATGACATTGTGGTCTATGGTGGCGCCCTGGTTACCTGATTTTCCCCTGCTGTGCATGAGCACATCTGTACTGTGCAAGTGCTGGTGTATGACCTGGGCCACCCAGTACAAGGAAACACTTGTGCACAGGATCTTAAAGTGGTTTGAAAGTCAGCATTTCTACTTTGCTCTAAAAGATTCCTTACAGCTTTAAAATTACTATCCCAGAAAAAAATTATAGCAGAACATTATTGAAACGGTTACACACAGCACTTTGTCCTGCTATGGAATGGCTATTCAGCTTCAAGTCTGCATCCAGACTGGAGATAACAGTATCTTTGTTTACATTCCAATGTTGTTACATTTGTGTGTAAACAACTGAAAACACTCTCTGAGATGCTATCTGCGCTACAAGCATACACACAGTTCAGAACAGCTGACTAGAAGATTTTTATACTGTATATAATAAAAAGCATCTGGAATAAAATGCAATGACAGCTTTCAGGGCAAGATAAACTACACTTTGGAAACTTGTTATTTTTAGACAGACAATATTACTTGTGCACAAAAGCAAATATGATAACTGTGTAAGTAATAAAAAGTAGGAAAACACATTTTTATTGAATGTTGTGTCAGAGTTTCAGGCCACTTTAACTCAGTGCATTCTTTATACTGGGCAAGCAAGGGTTGAGAAAACAAACAGGGGTACCACCCTATGGGCCTGGTGCACAAGAGTGCGGTAAACACCGGGTTAACACACATCTTGCTATGGTAATATGAGGTAAAAATGCATGTTACCATAACAATGCGCGTATTGCCACAGTAACACTCTCGGAGCTATAGGGTTAATGTGTGGTGCTACCCTAGCATTAGCAACGGTAAAACTGCTGCACTGCAACTTTACCGGGTTTTTGTGTGCCTGGTACTGTGTGGGCAGCACAGTGGTGTAGTGGTTAGAACTCTCGCCTTGCTGGGTCCCTGGTTCAAATCCCAGCCAGGGCACTATCTACACAGAGTTTGTATGTTCTCCCTGTCTCTCTGTGGGTTTCCTCCAGTCACTCTGGTTTCCTCACACATCCCAAAAACATACGGATAAGTTAATTGGTTTCCCCCTAAAATTGGCCCTAGACTACGATAAATAACTGGACAAGTCTATAGACAATATACTATGTACAGCACTGCAGAAGGTGTTACCACTATATAAATAATAATAATGCCTTTTAAAGCGGAAACAAACCAAACATTGTTTTAATTCAAAATATTTAGTTGCATCACTCTGACACATACAAAGATAAATAAACACTCCATCAAGCCTATGAGCAATTCAGTGCATGCTTTTTCACCCTTCTCTTTTCATAACTAGGGTTATAGAGGTGTCAGCCATTAATTCTGAGCTTAGTAGGAGGTTTTAGATCATGGGTGTGTTTGTCATCAGCTACCCTCCCTCACAGGGGCATCGTCTATGTGAAATCTCACACAAGCTGAGATCACCTCCCCGTGACATCATCAGTAGCAGCCTGTGTTTTGTTTTTGTTTTTTTATCTTCTCCACCAGTCTGCCGGATTCTGTCCCGGCAATATGAAAGGAAGGAAGGGATTCCTCCGAAAAATGTAAAATATTTTATATTTGTCGTCATGCAGCTGAAAAAATGCTGCTATTTATTATTATAATTTAGAAAATAGATTTTATTTTCTGAAATGAAATCTTGTATTTTTAATTTGGGTCCACTTTAAGTAAAGGATAGTTTCTAAGTCACCTGTCTAGAAAACTAGAATACAATAGACAATTTGTTTGCTTATTGTGCTCTACAACCTTACCGGGTGTTCTTCAGAGAGGACACATTCGTGTTCAGGGATGCCAGCCTCTTCCTCAGGAGCCACACAGTGAGGACTAGCAGAACTGTGTTTGTCTAAGTGGAAAGAATGAGTAGGTATTGAATCAAGATAAAGAGATGCTGAGATACAAAAGACA
Source organism: Hyperolius riggenbachi (assembly GCF_040937935.1). NCBI lineage: Eukaryota > Metazoa > Chordata > Amphibia > Anura > Hyperoliidae > Hyperolius > Hyperolius riggenbachi. Next base: position 87,454,642 of record NC_090648.1, read on the forward strand.
CAAAAGTGTGTTGGAAAAACAAACGTGTCTATTGAGGAACAGTATGCATACATCCCTCAGACAGAAGTAGCAGCAGTGAGTGACATGAAGTTTAATATGAGGGTAGAGGTGACATGAAGTTAAAGAGAATCTGTATTGTTAAAATCGCACAAAAGTAAACATACCAGTGCGTTAGGGGACATCTCCTATTACCCTCTGTCACAATTTCGCCGCTCCTCGCCGCATTAAAAGTGGTTAAAAACAGTTTTAAAAAGTTTGTTTATAAACAAACAAAATGGCCACCAAAACAGGAAGTAGGTTGATGTACAGTATGTCCACACATAGAAAATACATTCATACACAAGCAGGCTGTATACACCCTTCCTTTTGAATCTCAAGAGATCATTTGTGTGTTTCTTTCCCCCTGCAGCTATCTTCCACTGAAGTGTCAGGCTGTTTCTTCCTGCAGAGTGCAGACAGCTGTGCCTGTATGTAATTCCTCAGTATGTGAAAGCCCAGCCAGCTCAGAGGAGGCTTTATCCAGCTTGTAAAAGATAATAGAACAGAGAGAAGCTGCACTAATCTAAATATCACACAGGCAGTGTGCAGAGAGGGGCCTGGATGGGGGAGTTCATAGCAGAACCACAACACTGAAGAACTTGGCAGCCTTCCAGACACAGGCCTGACAAGTCTGACAAGAGAGAGATAAGTTGATTTATTACAGAGACTGTGATAGTAGAAAGTGCTGCAGTAAGCCAGAACACATTAGAATAGCTTTTGGAACTTGTAGGATGATAAAAAACAGGATGCAATTTTCGTTACAGAGTCTCTTTAAGAAAGGGAAGAGGCAGAGCAAATTTTTTTTACTAATGTTACAAAAAGATCTGAAAACTAAGTGGAGCAGCATGTTGGGATATTGGATAGCACTCTCTCCTTGCAGTGCTGGAATCCCAGTTCAAATCTAAGCTAGGACACTGTGCATAGAGTATATGGGCTAGTTCTTAGTGCTCAGTTGTGTTGTGTTAATTCTACATGTCAACTGCCCATAAAAGTCTATGGGGCAGTTCACAGTACTATGTAATTGACCGCATTATCCTAACTTGCTGTATGCAGGCTTTGTATTAGCGTCTATGCCCAGTCTCCAATGCAGTTCACACTCATTATAATGTGTGTGTTATGCTACTGACCACTGTGAACCCAGCCCTAAAGACTACCTACACACAAAAAATAAAAATCAGTCAACACTGCTGTAATGAAAAGGTATTCACCTCCGGAGTCTTGTCCCATGAAGCCGCCCAAAAGACCCCCCATCACTCCACTTCCACTGCTCGGCCCCGCCTCCCCTCTCTCCTCCGAGAAAAAACGCCCAGCAATTTAATGCAGTAAATAGCTTGGCATTTTTCTCAGAGGAGAGGGGGGAGGCGGGGCCAAGCAGAGGAATTGTAGTTATGCGGGGTCTTTTGGGCGGCTTCGTGGGACAAGACTCTGGAGGTAAATATAACTTTTCATTACAGCAGCGCTGACAAATTTTTATTTTTGTATGGAGGTCCTCTTTAAAGGGGAACTGAAGAGAGAGGTATATGGAGGCTGCCATATTTATTTCCTTTTAAGCAATACCAGTTGCCTGGCAGCCCTGCTGATCCTCTGCCTCTAATACTATTAGCCATAGCCCCTGAACAAGCATGCAGCAGATCAGGTGTTTCAGACTTTAAAGTCAGAGCTGACAAGACTAGCTGCATGCTTGTTTCTGGTGTTGTTCAGATGCTACTGCAGAGAAATGGACCAGCAGGGCTGCCAGGCAACTGGTATTGATTAAAAGGAAATAAATATGGCGGCCTCCGTAAACCTATTACTTCAGTTCCCCTTTAAAGGGGTTCTGTGGCCCTTTTTCTGATTGCAGTTTAAATGAATTAATATGTTCCTTTAATAAGTACAAATCTTTTTTTTACCTCTCTAGTGTTGAAAAAGCTGTACTGTCTCTCTCCAGCTCCTTTCTAATTATTCGTCTTGTTGACGAATATTGTGCTGCAGGAAAAGGCAGACTAACAGCCGCTGTTCCACTTTTTCTTTCCCTCCCCCTGCTGTCACGTCATCATTGACCTTCGTGCACGCTCCAGACAGCAGGGGGAGGGAAAGGCAGGGAGGAACAGCTGCTGTTAGTCTGCCTCTTCCTGCAGCACAATATTCGTCTAACAAGATGAATAATTAGAAAGGAGCTGGAGAGAGACAGCACAGCTTTTTCAACACAAGAGAGGTAAAAAAAAGGATTTGTAATTATGAAAGGAACATATCAATTCATTTAAATTGCAATCAGAAAAAGGGCAACAGTACCCCTTTAATGTTCTGTCCATATTTGTGTGGGGTTTCCTCTGAGCACTCCAGTTTCCTCCTATGCCCCCAAAACATACAATTGAATGGGTTCCCTAAAAAATGCGCATAGGCATCGGTGTATCAAATTATGACTACAGTAGGGATTAGATTGTGAGCTCCTCTGAAGGACAGCCATGCACAACCTAAAGTGATGCGGAAGATGTCAGTGCTCTATAAATGCAACTAATAATAATAACTTATTGCACTAGTAGACTTAACATGCATGATTTCTGTTTGTTCCACTCCTCACATATGCAGTGTATGTTACACAGGCACTAATAAACATTTCAGGATAAGGGAAAATATAAAAATAATAGTATACTACCCCCTAATGAAAGTTTGGAAACATGGACATAGGCATATACATTATTTCAATATTTATCTATCTGTCCATCCATCCATCTACTTTGAATAGCATATATATGTGACGAACATTACGGAAAGTCGTGTGCGTAATCGCAACGATTTTCGTATGGTGCAGCCATTTTTGTCAGTGTTGTGTAACTACAAAAAATGCCCTTCCTTTCTCTTTCCCCTCTCTGAGAGCATTGCAGAGAGTACATTAACCCTCCCCCACATCCTGTGTCAGGAAAGAACTTCACAAGTGGCTCACTCCCCTGCCGAGAAGCCATTTGGTCACTCAGCTCATCTCCACCAAACCAGCTCAAACTGGTTGAGATTCAAATTTCCCTCCAAGCTCATAGCCTCACACAAAGGGAACGTTAACTTATTAATAATTCAAAATAGGTTTGGCACAGCAAGACAAAAATTACATTTTCTGATACCTAGGAAACAGTTCTATCAGTCACCTAAAGTGCACGTTTCTAGCTATCAGGAATCCATAGAGAAACCGCTTTATCCGGCCTGCGTAGAGCAAATGCGACAGACTAGGCAATAGGCATGTATAGCCTCGTTTAATAGAGGGTCGCGAGCCGTTTACGAATATAGTCTCGGATTTGCGATACACTAATCTTGGGCGGAGTCCCACAAATTATTAATAAATTGGTACATTTCTTGCTCTGTGGGTGGCAACCTGGCTTCCAGGAGATAACCCTGGCTTAAACACACCTACTTTTCAGGTAGTGACAGCCCCAAACTCAGATCCTATAAAAGGGGGGCGGGACCAAACCTGACCAGTTCTTCAATTTCCATCGACCAGGGAGGTCCAGACATGTGCTCAAGGAGAACCGGGCGCATGTTGTGTACAAAGGACTTTTAACCTGAATGCCTACCTTTAAACTGGACTATTTTTCTTCATGCTTCAAATGGACTGCTTAGCTAACTAAGTAAGAACTTTCTGATTTTATTCCTTTTTATTTTTAAGCTCTGTGTTTATGTGTTAATAGGTGTATATAACTGTATGTAATGCATTTTTGTTATTAAACGTTTAAAAATCATTTAGCGGTTATGACCTGTTGCTGAACATACACAATCGTACCTATTCTCCTGAAATCGCTACCCTGTGTTTAATAGAAGTATACACTTATAACCCGTATGCGAGAACCCGGCCCAGATATAACGATCTGACCCAGGTTCCTGCATACTGCTAAGGGTTAATAGAGCGTTCTCCAAGTCCTAGTAAAATTACAGTAGCGGGCTGTGTAACTCGCTTGGTGGCAGATCTTTGAATTGTATGTGTGTGGTGAATCGGTTGGTATCAGAACGCTCCCTTCGCGAGTCAGTTCATCAAATTGCGAACGTGGGTTACCCTTCGTGATGAACAAATGACCGTGTGAGAGGATTTCTGACGCTGATCGACTGACCCACCCGCAGACCGGCCTTGCGGTCTGTGACAATATATATATATGCACACAGTATATATATTTTGCGTTTATACGGTGCTGACGTCTTCCACAGTCCCTTACAGAGTGGAATCAGACTGATGGCTTGTTGTTGGATTTATGATAGGTACACACGATACAATTTTCTGTTAGATTTACCGGCTAGATCGATTTTTTCCAACATGTCCGATCTTTATTTCGATCGATTATCTGATCAATTTTCTGATCTATTTTCATGCACTTCTATGGAAATCAATCGGAAAATCGGCGAAATTAAGATTTGGACATGTTGGAAAAAATCGATCTGGAAAGTAATTCTAACAGAAAATTGTATTGTGTGTACCTAGCATTACACAACAGGTTTGATATATGGATAATACTTACACAGATGAATGCACAGGCTGGACCAAGGAAACTCCAAATAAGGCTTAGGTCAAGCCAGCAACTGGAGAAAAGAAAGTAGTGTAGGGTTACGGGGATTAAAAATTGTCTTCATTGTCAAACTAAACTATTTAAAATGAATGGTCATTCCTACTAGATAGAACACGTGAGATATATACAGAGACATTACCAGTTTATTACTAAAGGCAAAAGCCCGTACAAGGCCGCACACATTGTCTGGGATGCCATTACAACCTGGGCTGGTCAATGAGATGCAAATAATCGCGTTCCACCTCTGCGTCATTCAATTGGTGCATTCTCAAGCTGCATACATTTGCATAATCCGCATCAACAGATAGGTTTGCAATTGTCCAGTACCGTTGCTAATCATGCCGTGGAAGTCGTCAGCAGGGCATGTGTGTAAATGATGCTTAGTCCCTGGAAACACAGTATGAAACACATCTACAAACTCAATTACACTGCCAGGGCAGCATTTCTGCCCTCCCTTCCTTCTGGGCCAATACAAACAACTATACATTTGTTCTCCCGTCCATTATCTCTTTCATCCATTATCATTAAGTTCTACATTTAAAAAAAAAACCTGAAAGCCGAAACCTGTGAACAGCACATTTATTGATGACACAAGTGAGCTACAAATCTGAACATTAGACCGGCACGACCTATATATCTCATCTGGTCCACAGATACACACCCAGCCACCCACTCCACTCTTCCACACATTTTGCACTCCCATGTGCAATTTCTCCTGGGCTGTCCCAACTTTCTGGAACTCCTTCCCACTCCCTATCAGGTTTGCCAGCTCATTTTACATCTTTAACCATTTCACCACTAAGGAATGTTGACCCTTACAGACCAGAGCAATTTTCACCTGTCAGCGATCCTCCCTTTCATTCACCAATAACTTTATCACTACTTATCAAACCAAAATGATCTATACCTTGTTTTCCCACCACAAATTAGGCTTTTCAGGGGTGATATTTGTTTTCAGTAATTACTTTACTTTCCATTAATTTGAAAGGGGAAACATGGGAAAACATGAAAAGGACACTATTTCTCTAATTCCATCCCTTATAGTTTTAAAATAAACAATGAAAATGTAAATAAAACCCACATATTTTATTTGTTACGGTTATTGCAAAGTTTAAATGATGTCCCTAGTACAATGTATCGTGACAATATATTATTTTGAAATAAAGTTTTATTTTTTTGGGGGGGTTTGTTTTATTTTACCCGATCAAGCCCTTATATGTCTCGCCACACACTATTCTGTGTGCTCTGAACATAGTTCAAAGCACACCGACAGGAAAGATCATTGGCTTCTTGTTGAACCCATGATCATTCCCTTATAGGCACTTTCATTGGCCCAGGGAACACACGTTCCCACGCACCTATCACAGATGTGTCAGTCTTGGCGGGTACGCGCAACAGGAGCACACACGTGTGTGCACAGAGGCAGCAGTGGTGTGCAACATATTAAAATGTCTATTTGCCGTTAACAAGGACAAACAAAGGATGTAGGATGTTTATGGTTACTGGTGCTTAAGTGGTTAAACAAGCCCTTAAAGGGGTTCTGTTAGGGGTTTCTGAGGAGAAAAACAGACCCTTACCTTGGGCTTCTATCAGCCCCGTGCAGCGGTAATGTCCCACGCCGTCCTCCTCCCATCTGCTGTTCTCCGCCGCCGGCCCCGGTCTAAGCGGCATGGGATCGAACTGCGGCTGCGCTACAGTGGCCGCGCACCCGCTCGCTTCCGCCTGCGTCATCGGAAGCTTACTGCGCAAGCGCAGTACAAGGCTCCGTTGTACTGCACCTGCGCAGTAAGCCTCAGATGACGCGAGCGGAGGCACGGCAACGCGCTTTATTTGTCTGTGTGACAGACGAATAATAGCCCGGTGCTGGCTGCGGGGAACGGCAGATGGGAGCAGGACGGCGTGGGACATTACCACTGCAGGGGGCTGATAGAAGCCCCAGGTAAGTGGCAATTTTTCTCCTCAGGAACCCCCACAGAACCCCTTTAAACCCCAAATCTTCATGATGGCCTCCCCCCCTCCCCCCACCCCAATGCATTAACTCTCTCTGCCGTGCACCCTTCTTAATGTGTCCCTACCCCCCTTGCTTTAGATTGAAGCCTTTAGCAGTGTCCCTCTCCCTCTACTGTATCCTACTTGCTCATGCACCCCAATCATCGTGCACCCTTCCCACAGACTGGGGTGAACTTAAATGACTTGGTCTCTATGACTACTACTCCAGGTTTCCTCTGCTATCTTGTCACCCCTATATATCTTTGCCTGTAACCCTATTTATTGCCCAGCACAGTGTAATATGTTGGCACTCTACAAATACATTAAATAAATAGTAATAAACTAAAGTGATGATAGCTTACTATTCCCTTGTTGAATAGCCTTGTGGATGAATAGACGCTGAGATCCCCACAATCACAGCTGGGACTCCGAATCCCAGAAGACACATAACCGGAAGGTTGGACCGCCGAGAGGCCATATAATTCACAGAGCGCAAGTTCTGGACCGTCATAAAGAGAAGGCAACTCTCAATGGACATCCAGCAGAATGCACTGAGGAACAGGAAGTGGAGACTGCCAGCAATTAGGCGGCACAGCACCTGAAGATTCAAGTTGGACAAAATCATTATAAAGATGCCCATTAACGGTACAATTTTTTCATCAGATACAATCTTTCGACGTGATTTGAACGATTGTAACTAATTGGAAGACAATTATCGATTGTTCACATTTACTGAACGATTCATTACTAAACGATTCATTCTTAAAATTTTATCATAAAATACAACTTTTCGGATCGATTTTATCCTATTCAGCAACCCTCCAAAGAATCGTTCCTTATCGTTACTTTCATAAACTGCAAATTTACTATACAATTCGTTTATTAAAATCGCATCAAAAGATTCCATTTGGTGAAAAATTTTTACCATCAATGGGCAGCTTTAGACTTATTGCAGACATCAATCCAACAAACATTGATTCAGGTAATACTTTTAATGACTAACTGTGAATCGATATCACCAAGCTACAAAGCTCATTTGGTGGCAGTCATGTGACAATTTTTCTTGTTCTGCCAAAAAAAAAAAAAAATTCACATTGCTATCTAGGGATCTCAGTGGAAGAGGGTTATGGGTGTGTGTGCATGTGCGAGTGTGTGTGTGCGTGCGTTCGTGTGTGTGTGTGTGTGCGTGTGTGTGCGTGCGTGCGTGCGTTCGTGTGTGTCTCCAGACAGAAAGCGAGGGATTGCTATATAATTTGGTGGTGGATACCATTTATTGCCTTAGCTTGATGATTTATATACAGTGGAGATTTGTACTCTCATTTATACTAAAGGAGCTTGGGTTCATTTTGGGCTTTTTATTTGAGAAATGACCTTATGTGGACTTATTTTATGGATCTGATAGCACTTATGTGTTTTTGCCTTAAAGTAGTACTGTTGGGGGGTCGGGGAAAAATGAGTTGAACTCACCCCGGGCTTCTAATTGTCCCCCGCAGGCATCCTGTGCCCGCGCAGCCACTCACCGATGCTCCGGCCCTGCCTCCGGTTCACTTTTGAAATTTCAGACTTTAAACTCTGGAAACCACTGCGCCTGCGTTGCCATGTCCTCGCTCCCGCTGATGTCACCAGGAGTGTATTGTGCAGTCCCAGTATGGTCCGTGCCCGCACAATACGCTCCTAGTGACATCAGCGGGAGCGAGGACACGGAAATGCAGGCGCAGTGGTTTCCAGACTTTAAAGTCGGAAATTCCAGAAGTGAACTGGAGGCAGGGACTGGAGCATCGGTGAGTGGCTGCGCGGGCACAGGATGTCTGCGGGGGACCATTAGAAGCCCCGGGTAACTTCAACTCATTTTCCCCCCACCCCCCTACAGTATTCCTTTAAAGTGGACTGGAACTCCTGCACAGGACAAAAGGAACACATAGAAAAATGCACCCTGTATGTATTTAGAGAGTTTAGCCTGTCTAACCCCCCCCCCCCCCATATGTGACTCATCACAAATGTAATTTGAACCCTCAGCTGTGGCAGCTGGCTGCCTCTGTAGAGCAGCTAATTTTTAAACACAGAATGTTAACCCTATGTCTTCTTCCATGAAAGCAAGAAGTAGACACACTGCAGATTTATTGCAGGCTTTGTATCAGTTGTAACACATAAATGTTTTTTTATTTATAGGGTATTATGCTGTTGCTTATCTTTCAGAGCAGAGAGGAAGTTCTGAGTTCAGGTCAACTTTACAGTGCTGTTCATGCCTATCCAAATTAAGGAGAGAGTTACAAAAAATCAAGTAGGGAAAAGAGAAAATTACCTGTCTCTTGGTTTGACGAAGACCCACTAGAAGGATTAGCTGTCCGGAGAAGAGGCAGCCACACAGAACGATCAGGACAGAGGTGTGGGGGCTCTTCAGAGAGCGACACAGTATAAATGTGAGCAGAGACAGGCACAGGCAGAGGAGAGATATACTCAGGCCAATATTGGCGCTAATGATGAGCTCAGGGTAATCCTGCAATGACAAAATAAACAGAAGGCATAGCGTTAAAGAGTAACTGTCGGGCATAAAATCAAAAATCAATTCTTTATTTGTATCTGGTAAACAAGTACCGTATATACTCGCATATAAGCCGACCCATGTATAGGCCGAGGTACCCACTTTTCCCTCAGAAACCAAGAAAAAGTGATTGACTCCCTCCACGGTAGCCAGATGTTCCCCCAGTACAAGTCAGCCCCCCTCCCCATAGCCAGATGTGCCCCAGGATCATACAGCTGTGTCTCAAGAAGCCACTAGATGGCATCATAGATATGAGACTAAGCGATTGCCACACAGGAAAAATTGCACCATTGACATGTTGCTTGCACGCTCCACTTCACAAGCCAGGCGACACAGATAGTCTTGAGCAGCACACTCTGCACACCATGTTTAAGGGGATGCGGGGCACGGACACAGCAGAGAGCAAGCTGGTAAGAGCAGGATCACTAGTGCAACATCCATAGGCTCCTCTGCCATAACAAAACCTGCTCCACCATCTGTTTTGCTCCACTGACTCACATATAAGCCGAGGGGGTAACTTTTCAGCACATTTTTTTATGCTGAAAAATTAGGCTTATATGCGAGTATATACAGTAATACAGATGCTAACCAGGCAATCCAGAAGTTCCCTGGCTCTTATTAGGTACATCTGTGACACAAACGAAGTTGCAGGGCATGCTGGGTTTTCTCTTTTTCTTCTTTACTTTCCCCTCAGACTTAACTAATGCAGTCTGATTGGCTGAAGCCTCTTTCCCTCCTGTTTTCCCCTCTCACACCTCTGTTCCTCTCTGAGTGGTCAATATTTCTTAATGCACTTTCTACAGCAGACCTGGGTGGAGTGTCTGAAGACTAGGAGGAGGGCAGGCAATGATACACAGAGTAATGCAGGAAATAAGGATTGGCTTCAAGATAGATACAGACAAAATGGAGAATCCTAAGAAGGATTTTTTCTTTTTGTACTATAGAAAAATCACTAAAATCAAAATGTGGACAGTGCAATACATGTTATGTAAGTAGAGCAAGTATTTATCTAGTAAAATTTGTGGGTTTTTGGGGGGGACAGTATGGCTGAGAGCTTCACTTTAAGTGATGCGTAAAGGGGATTCTGCTCCTGGATCAATTGAAGGTTGCATTCACTAGAAACTGAAAGTATGAATTTAGACGTTCTGCAATCAACAACTCTTTTCCTGTCTCTTTTAAGGTGCTTATTAAAGAGTACCTAAGGTTAAACATGACCGAGACAGTCATGACAGGCTCTGTCATAATGAGTACTGATGGGGGGGAGGGGTAATGGGTTTAAATACATACCTTTCCTGATGTCTCCGGGTCGCAGGTGACGCTACGCCCCTCCTCGGCAGTGCAGTCACGGTCATGTTTCTGAAGACTGCCAAAGCACCTCCGCCTACGTTGCCACATCCCACCCCAGCTCCGCAACAGCCAATGCTGAGCCTAGGTGGCAATTTTGATCAAAAAAATTGCCAGGGCCCATTCTCAGAGGGGGGGGGGGGGGGGAGGAGGTGTTCAGCTGTCTGGAGGGATCACCTTCCTGGAGGGATGAGGCTAAAACAGGTAAGTATTTAGCCTCGCGACCCCTTCCACCATCCACCAGATCACCTGGCAGAACTAAAGATGTCACCACCAGTGATACATTTCAGAAGGTAAATCAGGGTGAGGAAAGATTTTACAATGTGCAAACACTGATTAAATAATCTATAACTGAATATTAATAAAATAAGCAATTGTATCCTTTTGGTTATTTGCACTACAGGGTTTTGCAATTCGCTTTTGATCGAGACCACATTGCAAAACAACAAAAGTGGAAAAGTGTCCTAACAGAGATGTAGCAGTGTATTATAAAAGGTTGGCAGCAGCTGTAGCAGATAACTTGGCTTCCATTCAGACTATGCAATCCCACATCAGCAAACCAGAGGCTCAAGCTCAAGATGCTGAAGAGCGTAGCAGACGATGTAATGTTTGTATAATTGGCTTACCAGTGTTAGGCAAGTGTCACTTAGGAAGCTTGGGGTAAGAGCATACTTCAGAAGGAAGGTACACAAGCTTTACATTGGAAGGAAGGTTGGGTTAGTCATTAGCTACTGGACGACTGCGTCACACCTATGGGCGGGATCACGGCGGCTGCCCCAGAGCTTTGCAGGAGATTGCGGGCTCATCTCATCTCCACTTGGCCGTCATCAGTCTCCCAGCGGCTAGGAGACTGTTAGATGGCTAAACCGCTGTCTATTTACACCGTACAGTGCTGCGATCTATGGCAGCGCTGTACTGGGGGAGACAGGAGCGATCTGCTGTCATAGGCTGATGCCTATGATAGCCGATCACTGTCATAGGCTGGCTGGTGTGGGGAGGGAGGGAGGGTTTACAAAAATAAAAGTAAAATACCTTTATTTATTAAAAAAAATAACACAATAGATATTAGTAAAAAAAAAATAAACATTCTGGGAGCGATCACAGCCCACCAACAGAAAGTTCTGTTGGTGGGCAGAAAAGGCGGGGGGGGGGGGGGGGGTTCTGAGTTGTACGGCACTGCAGCAAGGCCTTAAAGCTGCAGTGGCCTATTTACTGAAAAATAGCCTGGTCACTAAGGGGGTGTAAGCCCACAGTTCTCAAGTGGTTAAGAAGGGAATAGGTTAGCATCATGGAGGCGGTTCAGACTAGGTGGCAGGAAGGGATTGATAACTGTCACCCAACAATGACAGAATGAACAGCTAAACAGATACCAAAAAGAACATTGCATGACTGATGGCAAACATGGAGGTGGAGACCATAGCATTGCCAAGCCGCCATGTGGACGAATTGGGATCGGTTGAAAAGGGCGCCCGAGCTGCCTGTATGAAAAGGGCGCCGCCATAGACTTCAATGTTATTTCTGGAAATATGGGCTACAAGGTGTAGAAAAGGGCGCCCGAGTTTTGATATAGGCTACAAGTGGGCTCCCCTTTGTAGCCCATATTTTTTCGGCTACAAGGTTTTCGGCTACAAGCGGGCTCCCCTTTGTAGCACATATTATTGACCTTTTTTTTGTAGCCGAAGTTTGTATATGGGCTACAAGCGCTGGAAGCCAAATTATTTCATTCCCCCACTATCCATGGCGGCCTGGAGGGGGTATAGTAATTAACACATCCCGGAGTTTTTTTCTAGCCGAAGTTTGTATATGGGCTACAAGCGCTGGAAGCCGAATTATTTCATTCCCCCACTATCCATGGCGGCCTGGAGGGGGAATAGTAATTAACACATCCCGGAGTTTTTTTGTAGCCGAAGTTTTTATATGGGCTACACCAGGTGCCTTTTTTGTAGCCAAAGTTGGTATATATATGGGCTCCACCAGGCGCCCTTTTTTACCGGCGCCCTTTTCATGTAGACCCGGCCGAATTATATGTGAGCGCGACCCATTGTCATTACTAGTGATAATCCTAGTCTGCTAATTAGGATTACACAAAATGTTGTGTACATTTTCGCAATTATGACCAAACGTAATTACAATTTGGAAATTCAATTGATATTGTGTAATCCATTATTAATTTTGCGTAATTTTTGCGTAATTTTGTGCCGACTTAAGTGGTTAATAGTTCATTATTTTTCAAAAATACCTTGTAGTTTTTGAGGAAATCAATTTTAAAAGTGCCAATGAAAAATGTTTTTAAATTTTCATTTTTCTGAAATTTTGCATCACAATTTCGCATCATAATTGAGAATTACTATGCAAAATTACGAGTTTGCTAGATTTGTGCTTACCACTAGCGATTACATAGCCAGCTTTTCAATAGGTATTCGCTTATAAAATGTAGATCCATTTTTTTTAAACCAATATGCCCACTTGTGTAATTCTACAGTACATATGTTGTGTTGTTTTTTATTTGTTGGCAGAATGAGGCATCACAATCACCTGAAGTCCCAATGGTGCCATGAGGACTGCAAAGCTGGAGAAATGATAGCAGGAGCAGCTGGTGGTCAGGTCATTAGAATTTCCAACTTCACATCCTTTATCCGACCAGCCATTTCTTTTAGAGTCCCAAAATACACAGGTTGATTTGTGAAAGGGAACAGGAGGCTGAAAAAGTGTACAAACATCTCAGTATTGCCAATACAAGCCACCGTGGGTATTGTCACTTGCACAGAGATTTGCAGACCGGCAGCAACTTTAATCTTGCAAATCTCTAGCACAGTTGCTGATTATGTTGAAAGGGGAACTGTGGAGAAAATTAAGTAGTTACATTGTTAGTTTGCTTGAGAAAAGACATTCGCTTATTGAGTCCAGCCAGAGTTTAAAAAAAAACAACCAACAAATAAAGAGATAAGCAAGCATTAGGTAAATTTTTCTCTGGCACACTCACATATCCCAGTTTATCCAGGAGAAGGCAATAAATTCCTTTGCAACTCCAGGTGGCAGTCAGATAAAATCCCTGGATCAACTTTGGGAATTAACTAGAATTTATAGCCCCAGATACCCTTCAATGAAGGGATAGCATCCAAACCTCCATTAAATGCAGACATCGAATTGTAGAATTGGTCATAACTACTTCATGTGGTAAAATATTACACATTTTAACAGCTCTTACTGTAAAGAACCCCTTTCTAAATAGATGGCAAATCCTTTTTTTTCTCCAAAAGCAGATCATGTCCCTTTGTGCTTTGTACAAGTCTAGGGGCAAAAAGCTGATCTGCCAAGCTTTTGTACTGCGCGCTGATGTATTGTATTATACATGAACATATGTATTATAGATGTTAATCAGGTCAACCCTTAGCAGGCCCGGATTTACATCACTGGAGCCTATAAGCACAGATGTCCTGCCACATTAGACTTCACTCTCCATGGACCTACAAACCTCAACTGAACCACACCACAAGTGCGCTGGCTGGCCCAGCTCTCACCTCCACCCTACTTCTCCTGCCCGGTTGTAATAGATAGCGGAGATGCTGCCGCAGCGGTGAGCGGCATGGCAGCTGTCTCAGCCGGCAGCCTTCGCCACGCAGTTACATGGTGGAGTTTTGCCTGGTCCGTCAGTTGCACATAGACTAAGGGCTACGCGCGCATGCACCAGGCGACAGGACCTTTATGCGAATAGAAGGGGAGTCAGCTGATCGGGCCGGTCAGCTGACTCCAGCAGTGCTCCTGATTGGTTGAGTGACTGGGACGGCGCTGTGGGGCGCTCTCAGTATATATAGGACCTGCCTGTCAGTAGCTCCTCGTCTGCTGTTGCGAATGCTACGTGTTAGCACTCAGACCTTAGTCAGATCCTAAAGTGTGCTAGAACCGGCAGGAGCTGGGGATCCACACTTAGTCAGATTCTGTTGATATCTAAAGTACTAATTGAATTGTATTATTTGTTATGACCTTCTGCTAGCCTTGACTACTCTTCTGCTTACTGATTCTGTGCTTCTGCCTATCTGATACTGTTGCCAACTCAGCCTGAACTCTACTCTGATTTAAGCCTTCTGTCTTTGTACTGTATCTGTCCGTTTGTTGCCGATTCTGCTTGTCTGACTCTACTGCCCTCACCAGTGAGCCTAGTCTCTGGTGAGGGATTCTCTGTACAGATTAATCACCTGCTCCTCAGGTGACCAGTAGCTGCAGTACAGTCTTAATCACCTGCTCCTCAGGTGACCAGTAGCTGCAGTACAGTCTTTATCACCTGCTCCTCAGGTGACCAGTAGCTGCAGTACAATCTTAATCACCTGCTTCTCAGGTGATTAGAAGTTGCAGTACAGTCTTGATCTCCTGCCCCTCAGGTGATCACCGGCTGCAGTACAGTCTGAATCACCCGCTCCATGGGTGATCAGTATATGTTGTCTTACTGTGCACCACCCGCTCCTCGGGTGAACTGATTACTAGTTCATCTGCATCTCCAGCTTGCTGGAGTGCTGATCCCTGTGTTCTATAGAGATATCTCCCTCTACCAGATTCTCTGGGGGAGTTGGTATCTCTATCTGTGATTCTTGTGAAAAAAACAAAAAAGACACAAGGAGACCGGGAGCCCGATCTGGTGTATTATCAAAGGGACACCAGGATATGTGTATAAAACAGAGATATACTCACAAAATTGGGTTGCTAGAGAAAGCAACCACTCTCGCATGTGAGGAAGTACCGTCCTCACTCGGCCTT
Source organism: Hyperolius riggenbachi (assembly GCF_040937935.1). Lineage (NCBI taxonomy): Eukaryota > Metazoa > Chordata > Amphibia > Anura > Hyperoliidae > Hyperolius > Hyperolius riggenbachi. The sequence continues at coordinate 87,469,831 of NC_090648.1, forward strand.
GCTTCTGATCGTAAGTTTGGTCGCCGCTCCAGACAAAAATAGGCCACTCGGAGAATATCCAAGTGTGCACTCCCCTATACAGGGGTGGCAGAGATAGGGAGAAGGTAGGAGGCGCCCGTAGACATATGTCAATAGTAGATAATATAATAATAGTAGTATAATAGGAAAGAAGGTTCTCTAGTTCCTACCTTATAGTAGTGAAACCCACACGTAAGGTAGTAGTAAATACTTCTTATATTTTATTGGGGCTATCTTGGGCGCCCAAGATAGCGACTCTACACCTTAGGCACATCTATAGACCTGAGGAAGCGGCTGTGGCCGAGAAACGCGTTGTCATTTGTGCCCCAATAAAATATAAGAAGTATTTACTACTACCTTACGTGTGAGTTTCACTACTATAATGTAGGAACTAGAGAACCTTCTTTCCTATCTCTATCTGTATTACTGTCTGTATTACTGTTGCACCAAACACCTATCTTTACATTTGGTTGTGCTGTGTCTCGCTATACTTGCATTATTGGTGATTCTGCATATCACCACATAATCAGGTATAGTATCTGTATTATTGGTGATACTGCAGATCACCAATAATCAGAAAATCGGTTCTTGCTGACACCAATCGTTACACCGGTGTTGGTAGCTACAGATGCCCCTAAGTATTAAGTAGCTAGAGGTGTCTCTGACTAAAGGGTGATCTCATTAGTGTAATGCTGAAAGCTGGGTGAGTAACCTCTCATGTGAAAACATGTTCAATGCAAGCCTATAAGGACACTGTCCGCTCTCACTAGGCTAGTCTTCGCATCCGTGTTGCCGTTGTAACATCATACTTACGGGTCCCGCCTTCCATCACTGCCACTCTGTCAATTCTGAAGAGCCCGAAGGCTGACAGAGGCATGGGGATTCTCCACTGGGCTGCAATAGACCAATGGGAATCCTCAGCAACAGAGAGAATTCTCATTGGTTCATGTTGAACCAATGAAAATTCTCCCTGTTGCTAGGCAGAATTGACCTGCTGCAGCCTATGGAGAGCCAAGCTTCTGCTGGCCTCCAGGCTGTGGAAGGGACCGAGCGGTGGGATGAGCAGTGGCGTCGAGAGGTGAGCAGCGACCGTTAAATACAGACACGATCTACGTGCGCGCGGACCGGAACATGCCCCACCATCCAGATCAGATCCGTGTCAAACGCACCTGTTTTTCACAAAAACAGATCCTTTTGACACTAGGGATGGTCGGAAATGCCAATTTCCGATTCCGCGGTAAATCCACATTCCGCCATTGCCAAATACCGATTCCGCTTTCCGCTACCAATTTCCGCATTCCGATGCGGAATTTCCGCCGGAAATCGCGGAAATTCCGCCCGACTTTAACATCGATTTTCTCAAAAACTATAAGGTCTTTTTGAAAACTTTTTTTTTGCATCTTATTCAGGAGATTCAGGCGGATTTTTACTGTAATGTAAATGCAGAAAATAGGCAGATGCAGATTTTCTGCATTTTACATTACAGTAAAAATCCGCCGACTTTAGCGGTTAATAGCAAAGCCCCTGTAAGTCCTAGAAACACCAAATTTTCAGGGTTTGTTAAACAGAATCTCCTGAACAAGATGCAAAAAAAAGTTTCAAAAAGACCTTATAGTTTTTGAGAAAATCGATGTTAAATTCGGGCGGAATTTCCGCGATTTCCGGCGGAAATCCGCCTAATGCATTTGCATTACCGATTTCCGCATTCCGATGCGGAAATGCAATTTCCGATCGGAATTTCGGAAATTGCATTTCCGCGGAATCCGAATGAGCATCCCTATTTGACACAGATCCTATCTGGAATGGGAGAAGTGTGGACTGACCCTAAGTGAGACCTTTAATCATCATGTATAGCCCATAAAGAGTCACCGTAACAACATAAAGTGGAATGTAATGCACTATTGAGGATATCCAACTTACATTAATATTCCTGGTTTCAGCATCAGAAACACTTCATATATGTATATATTGCTGTATATTGTTATGCAACCCCACCCTCTCAGTGATGTTTAGCCTAGGCTATTTAATTATGCAGCCTTCTGTCCCCAGAGCACTGTGGGAGACCAGGTGTTGTTTCTGCTCACTTCAGAATACACCGCAAGAATAAAGAAAAAAACATGTGCAATGATGCACCTGCCAGCAGTAAAGAGGTCAGAATCTGTGATAAACTTAAGAATGTAATTGGGGTGAGGAAAGATTTTACAATGCGCAAACATTGGCTAAATAATTTATAGACAAATACTGTAAAAAATAAGAAATGTAATTCATTAAGTTATATTCAGCAAAATTCCTCTGTAAAAATCCATGGAGGAAAAATAAAGTGTGAACATAATAACTATACTTTATACGTGCTGAGTACAGGGCATACTGACCTTTAAGTAGGCAAATTTGAAGGTCACCGGGGAAGTTAGGTTTTCCGTTTTGAGACTTGTGATTGCAGCAGACACCACCTGCGAATTAACATACCCTACCCTATTCTCTCCAGAATCTTCTTTGGCCAATAGAGCGCCATTTAGGTTTGATGCGAGATCTTTGTAAGTGATCAAAATCGCACCACCTAGTAGGAAAAAGAGGTCTGTGTAAGCCAATCTATTTTCTACCTTGACTAGCAAAATGATTATGGAAATGTATAAAGTGCCATAAGTGCCATAAGAATTACCCAAGGTGAGCCTTGGGTTAAAAACCATATAGTTACCTAAGAAGATGGAAGCTTCTGGATGCTGCAGATCAGGGGTGGGCAAACTACGGTCTGCGGGCGCTGAGGTCCGCTGACAGAGGGCTGCATTCCCCTCCTCGCTCCTTCTCCCTCCTTTCATTCTTCTACAAAGACATGCAGCGCACGTACAAGAAGTAACTCACCCAATCACTCGTTCCAGTGGTGATTGCATTGGCAACAATGGCGTCATGTGACACACCATCATTACGTAACAGCATTGCCATGGAGATCGCCACTGGAACGAGCGATTGGAGATCGCCACTGGAACGAGGGAGGAAGAGAAAGTTGCAGCAGGATGCATTTTAGAGGAATGCCGCCTGATCCTACTGTAGAGGCTTCCCACGCTGTCCTCTCGGATCACCACTGCCGCTCATGGTCAAGCATTGAAGATCTGCGCCACGCTCCTCTTCATGCACAGCCATACTGCCCCTGCATGGGAATGCCTGCGCAGTATGCCAGAGCTATTTGTGCATGACCAGCTCTGTGCTACTGTGCAGCCACGCCTGTGCTCATGCGGATGCAGCCCAGCCATGCTTGTGCATGAAGCAGAGCGTGGCCCAAATCTTCCAGAGGGTCCTGGCAAGCAACGGCAACGAGGATACGGGAGGCCTCTAAGGGATCCATAGGCTTCTCCTTTCTTAGGTAAATATCTGCTTTTCAAACCCAAGGTTTATGTCGGGTTCACTTTACGTGGACAGAGTGTGGTTACTTTTTTCAGTGCATTTCTTGATCTGTATAAATCTCAAAATCCACATGTTTGTAGCATAAGATAGGATAGCCAGGTAAATAGTATTGCTTAAAAAGGAAATACTGTAAATATGACAGCCTCCTTATACCTCTCACTTCAGTTGTCATTTAATAGTCATATTCCCATTTACTTTTATGTAAGGGTCCTTTCACCTTGCATTAGTTGCATTGCAGAAACCTTCACTGCCGATACAATTCCATGGGACTGCTAACACCTCTGCATTATAACAGATTGCGTTATTGTAACTCACTGCACCCAGGCTCTTAATTCACGTGTATGTCCAGTAGAGATGGCCCTAACCTCCGATTTTAGGTTCGCGAACCCGGTTCGCAAACCTACCGCAAAAGTTCGGTTCGCGCGAACTTTCGCGAACCGCAATAGACTTCAATGGGGAGGCAAACTTAAAAATTTAGAAAAAATTCTGCTGGCTAGAAAAATTATGGAAAAGATGTTTCAAGGGCTCTAATACCTGGAGGGAAACATGGTTGAGTGGAATACACATCAAAAGTACCATAAAAAAATCTGGATTTGACACAAAGCAGTGTTTTAAGGTCAGAAATCTCATTGAATGTTCAATTGCAGGCCTACACTGCTTTACAACAGGAAGTGTACTCCTCCCTCACTCTCCGGAGGAGGAGGGTCTTGTCTTCCAGGGAATTGTAGGATTTCAAAAGCCAGCTTACATACCTTGGCCGGGAATTGAACCCAGGTCTGAGTGCGTGGTAGGTAGCTCACTTCACCACTATATCACCACCAACACTACATGCTGAAGCCAGCCTAGCATGTACCATTATGATATATCCAAGAGAAAAACAAGCTTGCTTAGGGATTTGTAGGATTTCAAAAGCCAATTCACATTGGCCAGGAATCGAACCCAGGCCTACAGAGTAGTAGGGTGCTATCCTAACCATTATACCACCAACACACTACAATGCTACATGCTGAAGCCAGCCTAACATGTACCATTATGGGTTCAATTCCCGGCCAAGGTATGTAAGCTGGCTTTTGAAATCCTACAATTCCCTGGAAGACAAAACCCTGAGGAGGAGGAAGCTGAGGTAGGGTGCAATATAAGGAATAACAATCAGCCAGGAGCAAGCTAACAAGCCTACAAGAGTCTAGCTAACCTTTCCCTAGCAGAGTCTGTCAGCAGCTGTCCCTTAAGTAATTACTGTAGGCAGACGAGTGAGTAAAACGGCAGGAGAACCTTGCCTTTTATAAGGGGGGGTGAGGCTCCAGGAGTGAGTGTAGTCTGATTGGCGACAATGTGCCTGCTGACTGTGATGTAGAAGGTCAAAGTTGTTCTTAATGGAGCATTATGGGGGCGAATCGAACTTCCGCAAAAGTTCGCCTTCGCCGGTGAACGCGAACCACCTAAAGTTCGCCTGGAACCGGTCGCGGGCAAACCGTTCGGGCCATCTCTAATGTCCAGTCTCCATTGCAGTTTGCGCACATTATAATGCGTTTGTTATTGAACATGCACAGTTTCAATCCAGTGTCTACCACTTCAGGTGCGAACACACTCTCAATTTCTGTCACCAGCAGGGATTGGGACTCTCAGTCCCTAACGGCCAAGTTATTTATAGAGACATCACTAGCCTGTAGGCTAGCAATGCGTTCTGTTGCTATGGACAAGGGAGGAGTGATGATGCATGATGAAACGGAACAAAATGGGAGGGATATGGAGAAGAAGAATGGCCTCGGACACCAGGGGCGTTTCTAGGGTCCTTGGAGATCAGTGGCACCTGTGGGCACCAGGCGGGGAGGGCAAAAAATGGGCGTGGCCATGCGGTGAGTGGGCGTGGCCATGGGTGGGGCCAAATGTACAAGAACTTAGCAGCGGTGTAAGCTACGGATAACGGGCCTGCCCATCGAAATATTGGACGGAGCCCCCTGTCCTTTATTTCGATCATTTACAATCAGTATAGGCATAGATCAAAGATGTATACGCACATACAATTTTGATTGGTCAATCACTGACCCCCAATTTCCCACCCCCGTGCAGTAAGTGGGCCAACAGACAATGAATTTTATGAACAGAGCTAAAATTGGCTAATCAAAATTGTATGTGTGTACCAGGCTTTACAGCTAATACTGTACATACTGAAAGTAGCAGGGATCAGCATACAATACAGCTGGTTTACAATCAATAAAGGCACAGAGTAACACCTTACACTGTACACACTGGAGGTAAATCAGCACACAGTGCAAGCACTAGAGAACAGCGTATACTGTACATACTGTAGGCAGCAGAATTCAGCACACTGCAGCTAGCGTGCCAAAAATATGACGATCACGTTGTGCGGCGTGCTTATCGCGCCGCACCAAAAATGGGTGGGCCATGGACCAGAATATAGGTGTGGTAACGGGTGGAGACAAATTTACATGAACCTAGCAATGGTGGGACATCAGATTAGGACAATGGTGGCGAACCTTTTGGAGGCCGAGTGCCCAAACTGCAACCCAAAAGTCACTTACCGGTATCTATCGCAAAGTGGCAACAGCAATTTAAACTAAATACTGTACAAACGTTTTAACTCATACATGAACATTATGGAAAATCCAAGTTGAAAATAAACTGTGAAGATAAACAATTTCATCCATCCTACTCCTGAAAAATGTATTCAATTTTTTAGAACCTCCCAGTTTTATTTTCTGTTTTAAAATGCTAAAAAAGTAGGTTTAATGCTATTGTCTCATATGATAAGGATTCAGCTTTTCCCATAGTCTCGCAGTTAGCAATCATGTGACCCCCAACAAGACATATTCAGCAATCATGAGGCCCCCAACAAATCAGGAGGCCCCCAACAAGACAAATTCAGCAATCATGAGGCCTCCAACAAATCATGAGGCCCCCAACAAGACAAATTCAGCAATCATGAGGCCCCCAACAAGACAAATTCAGCAATCATGAGGCCCCCAACAAATCATGAGGCCCCCAACAAGACAAATTCAGCAATCATGAGGCCCCCAACAAATCATAAGGCTCCCAACAAGACACATTCAGCAGTCATGAGGCACATAAATAGACAACATTTCACATAAATAGGCAGAATGCCCCCTTAACCTTCTGCCGCCCGCGTCACGCCAGTAGGCGTGGCCGCGGCGGCAGCCCCAGGACCACCTAACGCCAATTGGCGTAAAGTCCTGGGGCTCTGTTTTGCATGAGATCGCGCGCATGGTGCGCGCGCATCTCATGCTCGGAGGGCGGAGCTCCGCCCCGCCTTCAGTCTCCGAGCGGCTATTGCCGCTCGGGAGACTGTTAGACCGCGGTCACGCCGTCTATTTACTAGGTGCAGCGCTGCGATGAGCAGCAGCGCTGCACTGGGGACAGCCGTGTGACACAGCTGTCCCCATGGGGGACAAGAGAGCGATCGGCTCTCATAGGCAGAAGCCTATGACAGCCGATCGCCATAATTGGCTGGCTGTGGGGAGGGAGGGAGGGAATAAACTTAAAGAAACAGGGGTTTTTAAGAAAAAAACCAAAACAATAATATTTATTTAAAAAAAAATAAACATGGGGGGAGCGATCAGACCCCACCAACAGAGAGCTCTGTTGGTGGGGAGAAAAGGGGGGGGGGGATCACTTGTGTGCTGAGTTGTGCGGCCCTGCAGCTTGGCCTTAAAGCTGCAGTGGCCAATTTAGCTAAAAATTGCCTGGTCACTAGGGGGGTTTAGCCCTGCAGTCCTCAAGTGGTTAATATGGTAGCCCCCCCAAGTTAGGTAGTGAGTGACAGGGACCCCCAGGTTAGCTAGTGAGTGACAGGCACCTCCAGTTAGGTAGTGAGTGACAGGGATCCCGATAGTGAGTGACAGGGAGCACCCTTAGGTAGTGAGTGAGTGCCAGGGAGCCCCTTTAGGCAGTGAGTGAGTGACAGGAAGCCCCTTTAGGGAGTGAGTGAGTGACAGGGAGCCCCTTTAGGGAGTGAGTGAGTGACAGGGAGCCCCTTTAGGGAGTGAGTGACAGGGAGCCCCTTTAGGGAGTGAGTGAGTGACAGGGAGCCCCTTTAGGGAGTGAGTGAGTGACAGGGAGCCCCTTTAGGGAGTGAGTGAGTGACAGGGAGCCCCTTTAGGGAGTGAGTGAGTGACAGGGAGCCCCTTTAGGGAGTGGGTGCGTGCCAGGGAGCCCCTTTAGGGAGTGGGTGCGTGCCAGGGAGCCCCTTTAGGGAGTGAGTGAGTGACAGGGAGCACCTTTAGGTAGTGAGTGAGTGCCAGGGAGCCCCTTTAGGCAGTGAGTGATTGACAGGAAGCCCCTTTAGGCAGTGAGTGAGTGCCAGGGAGCCCCTTTAGGCAGTGAGTGAGTGACAGTAAGCCCCTTTAGGCAGTGAGTGAGTGACAGGGAGCCCCTTTAGGGAGTGAGTGCGTGCCAGGGAGCCCCTTTAGGGAGTGGGTGCATGCCAGGGAGCCCCTTTAGGGAGTGAGTGAGTGACAGGGAGCCCCTTTAGGGAGTGAGTGAGTGACAGGGAGCCCCTTTAGGGAGTGAGTGAGTGCCAGGGAGCCCCTTTAGGGAGTGAGTGCGTGCCAGGGAGCCCCTTTAGGGAGTGAGTGAGTGCCAGGGAGCCCCTTTAGGGAGTGAGTGAGTGCCAGGGGAGCCCCTTTAGGGAGTGAGTGAGTGACAGGGAGCCCCTTTAGGGAGTGAGTGAGTGACAGGTAGCCCCTTTAGGGAGTGAGTGAGTGACAGGGAGCCCCTTTAGGCAGTGAGTGAGTGACAGGGAGCCCCTTTAGGGAGTGAGTGAGTGACAGGGAGCCCCTTTAGGCAGTGAGTGAGTGACAGGGAGCCCCTTTAGGGAGTGAGTGCGTGCCAGGGAGCCCCTTTAGTGAGTGAGTGAGTGAGTGAGTGACAGGGAGGCCCCCCCTCTAGCCGCCGCCGCTCCCCCCCTACCTCTCAGCAGACCTCAGGATCAGCGGCGACCCGACCAAATGTACGAGCAGGCGCTGGACGCACCCGCTCGATATGCGGAAGTGATGTCACTTCCGCATATCAGTGCGGGCGCTGGGTCCTAGCGCCCGCACGAATGGTCGCCGGCTCGCCGCCTGATCCTGAGGTCTGAGACTGTCAGTGACGCGGCGGCTGGAGGGAGCCGCTGAGTCTTGACAGAGGGGGCGGCCGGGCGGAGATCCGTGGCACCCCAGGAAAGATTGGGGGCACGTGCCCCCCTAAAACAGGGCTAGCGACGCCCCTGTCGGACACACTGAAGGTGGAGGTACCCAAAAATATATAATTTTAAACAGTTTAAAAAGTAAAGGCGGTAGTTGGCTTAGCTCTCCTGTCCTGAAGATTACTAGTCAATACAACTTCAAAACAGCTAGAAAATGTTCTTGCACAGTAGGACATTGCATTTTGCGAAGCCTATGACAGCCGATCGCCATAATTGGCTGGCTGTGGGGAGGGAGGGAGGGAATAAACTTAAAGAAACAGGGGTTTTTAAGAAAAAAAACAAAACAATAATATTTATTTAAAAAAAAATAAACATGGGGGGAGCGATCAGACCCCACCAACAGAGAGCTCTGTTGGTGGGGAGAAAAGGGGGGGGGGATCACTTGTGTGCTGAGTTGTGCGGCCCTGCAGCTTGGCCTTAAAGCTGCAGTGGCCAATTTAGCTAAAAATTGCCTGGTCACTAGGGGGGTTTAGCCCTGCAGTCCTCAAGTGGTTAATATGGTAGCCCCCCCAAGTTAGGTAGTGAGTGACAGGGACCCCCAGGTTAGCTAGTGAGTGACAGGCGCCTCCAGTTAGGTAGTGAGTGACAGGGATCCCGATAGTGAGTGACAGGGAGCACCTTTAGGTAGTGAGTGAGTGCCAGGGAGCCCCTTTAGGCAGTTCTAAATGTGTTTTGCCCTATTTCTGTGTAATAACATCTTCCAACTGCTTTAGCCGCTTGAGGACCACAGGCTTGCACCCCCCTAGTGACCAGGCTATTTTTTACAATTCAGCACACTGCAACTGTAGCATTTCGCTGCACGGCCATACAACTTAGCACACAAATTAATCTGCCCTCCTTTTCTTGCCACCAACAGAGCTTTCTGTTGGTGGCATCTCATTGCTGCAATTATTATTATTTTTTTTTATTAATTTAATTTTTTTTTATAAACCGCTTTGTTTAAAAAAATAAATTCTCACGTCCATATCATTTTACATCGGCAGAATCCCCAGTGTTTGATGTCAGAGGGAAGAGAGCCGGTTGGCCATGCCTCTATCTGGTTGTTATAGGGACACTGGCAACATATGATTAGGTAAGACGCCTGTGCTTATTTTCAAACATGTTTATTTTCAAATGAGCTGATTGCTTGATTGACACTGATACAGAAAACGGCTTTTTGATTGTACCCGTCCGTGAGGTGGGAAAGTGTTTGCAATGTAAGTTTATTTATTCTGTTTAATGCACTTATGTGGTGTATATGTTTTTCTGCCTAAGCCTTGACAAAGGGGACCTCTTGTAGGCCCCAAAACGATCATCGGCCAAATGGTCAGATCACAAACTGCATATGTGTGTGGGATGGGAGAATAAATCTTCTAATAGTGTTCCAGCAAGTCTGTGTGCGGACTCCTCCTTCCACTTTTATCATATAATTTCACAAACATTTTCTCATGTGATGTGACATTTTTGTGAATGTTATTGCGAAATGAAAATGGCCATATTTACCAATCACTAGTTAGCAGCAATGCTGAATACCATTAGGGGCAACTGTAACCAAAGATTGGTAGCTTTTGGACATGTCTGCTGTATGTGTCCTGTGAGTCTGAGCACTAATTGTGGCAGGAGTGAGACCTCTCTGTACCTTTGGGTCCGGGCACAAGATCACAGGGCACCTCCATACTATTCTCTGCTGTCATCAGTGTAAAGAACGGGACATTGGGACCACAGCTCTCCGAGGAGACTTTCATGACAATATCTAGTAGATAAAAAGGTTTAGTTAAAGTAAACCTGTGACATTGAAAATCCACAAAGTCCCATACTTTATTATTATTATTATTATTATTGTATTTATAAAGCACCAACATATTATGAAGTGCTGAACAAAAAATAGGGATACATACAATGTAAACAAGGGGTGACAGACAGAGAGGTAGCAAACGCTTATACAATATAGCACAAGGTTATACATGCAATCAGGGTATAAGATGCATGATCATGTGATTTTACAGAGACCCAGCAAATCAAGTCAGAGTTAGTCCATGAGAAGGGTGTCATGGCTGGGGTTGCAAGATTAAGAAGGACACACTGGGGGGGGGGGGGGGAGAGACCCTGCCAAAGGTTTACAATCTAAAGGGTGGGAGAGGGGCATAAGGTAGGGCAGTGGAAAAGGTGCTTGACTGAGAGAGTTAAAGAGAAAATGTAACCAAGAATTGAGCGTCATCCCAATCGGTATCTGATATCCCCTTTCCCAAGAGAAATATTTCACTTTTCACAAACGGATCATCAGGGGGCTCTGTATGGCTGATATTGTGGTGAACCCCCCCCCCCCCCCCCACAGTGTGATATCATGGACCATCGGTTTACTCGCTTGAAGGTGTTGAAGCAAGAAGTGAGTGATACTTACCTCAGTCAATCCTCCAGAGGCTTCCCGGACCCTTCCACTTTAACGTTTCAGTGCTGGAAACCCCCCCAAAGCCTGCAGCTGCGCTCCTGTACAAGAAGAAGCAGTAGCACAGTGCCATCACTTGGGCTCAGTGAAGAAAGCCGAGCCTGTTCAGCTCCATGTTACTGCGCAGATGCAAGCATTCAGCGCCGACACGGTGGGGCGGTGCTCCGGACTAGCTTTGGGGGTCCCAGTAGTGAAAAGATGAGGAGAAGTTAAAAAAGTTGTAGCCAAAAATGGGCGCAATTTTATTTATCGTAATATAGATAGCCGTTATGCTATTTCGCAGGCGGCTGCAATTAAATGTTATTTAACAATGTATGGGGGGATTGGAGAGGGGGGGTTAAGGTTAGGCACCACGGGGGGGTCTTAGGTTTAGGCACCACCAGGGGAGGGTTCTGTGTGAGAGTAGGGAGAGGTTAGGTTATAGTTAGGGTGTACATTATCGATAATGCAATACCGTAATTAAATTGGTATTTACCATTTTTGTTATAGTTTTTGTTTCATTAACGTTGCACTTACATTGTTATTTACCTTTATTGTTAGTAATATTGTTATTTAACGTTGTGCCTAAATTAGTTTTGCAGCTTTTTCTAATGTATGTGAATGGCGAGGTGGAGGGGGATAGGGGAAACCTCTGAACGATCAAGAGGCTTCCCTCTACCAAGGTAATTATCCAAATTGGGCACTTTTCCCCCCTTCGGGTAGCTTAACCACAAGGCAACTTCTCTCCTCTATTCCAGCATCCGTCGTCTGCTTTTCACAATGTCAATCACCCTTTTCTACTACAAACCTTGCAATATATTGGAATTGGTGGAACTGCACATTCTTGGTTCTCTTCCTATTTACTGTATCTGACTTCTCATTCCAAATCCATATCAATTGAAATTCTTCCTTTCTACTCCTCACCCTGCTGGTGTTCCCCAAGGCTCAGTGCTTGGATCTATATTTTTTTTCTGTATACAGCTGAATCCTAAGCAAAACGTATCCTACTTTGACCTCTGAATATCACTGTGTCAAACTCACCTCTCTGACATGCCAGCAACGAGAAGTGTCATCCCCAGCACTCCTGCACAAATAGGCTGCCACATAGATGAGACCGTATGGCCATGCACTGCTCGTACTCCTTCCGGCAGTTGAATGCTAACACCAGGGCTGGTTCTAGATCTCATGGGGCCCTGGGGCAAAAGTAACTTGGTGCCCCCTCCCCCATATCTATGGGGCAGCATGGTGTCGTAGTGGTTAGCATGCTTGCCCTGCAGCGCTGGGTCCATAATTTGAATCCCAGCCAGTGCACTTGCATCTTCACAGAGTTTGTATGTTCTCCCTGTGTCTGTGTGGGTTTTGTCTAGGCACTCCAGTTTCCTCCCACAGCCCAAAAATATATAGATACGTTAATTGGCTACCCTCTAAATTGGCCCTAGACTATGATACATGCACTACACGATACATACATAGACATATGACTATGGTTGAGAATAGATTGTGAGCCCCTCTGAGGAACAGTTAATAGACAAGACAGCGCTGCGGGAATAATAATAGTATAGATAGCTAGATGTGCCCCCTCCCCCCCCCCAGGATTAGGCAGTCTACTCCATTATAGATAGTGTGTCTCCCAAGATTAGGTACCCTCCCCTTCCAGTATAGGTAGCTAGTTGTGCGCCCCAGGATTAGGTATCCTTCTCCCAGTATAGCTAGCTAGATGAGCCCCCCAGTATTAGGTATTCCCCTCCCTCCCAATATAGATAGCTAGATGTGCCCCCCACCAGGATTAGGTTGCCCCCCCCCCCATCATAGGCAGAGCGATGTGCAGTGCAACAGAAGGGCTGAGGGGTACAACTCACCTGTTTACGTCGCTGGGAAGTTCAGAACGTGTTGTCCACTTCAATGTCACAGCGTCTCCTCTCTGACTCCTCCAGTGGTGCAGTACTGAGAGGCGCCACTAAAGGGCAGCAGAGTGAAGATGCTGATCTGTGTAAATTGGAGAAGACTTTATGAACTTCCTACGATGACTGGTGAGTTGTGATGCACGCTGCTGTGCATATGGGGGCCTTGAAATCTTCCTCTGCCTGCTTCCTCACCTCCACCACCGCACCACACACAACGTAGAACCCGGCTGCCGGCCAAATCAATTTTTTTATAGATGCTGGGGGGCCCCTATAGACTCTGGGGCCTGGGAGAAATTGCCTTAATTGTAGCGCCGGCCCTGGCACACATGGATGGGTTTACAGTAATCAGTTTTGCGGAAAAGTGGCCAATAGGCTACATTGTTACTGAATTATCCCAGGCCCCACCTACAGATGCCCCCCCCCCCCCCCCCCCACACACACACACACCAGTGCCGCAATGCCCTCTTTCCCTTGAGCATTGGCTCACTGGATTTCTGTGACTACGTTTTGGAACTCCTTACCTCAACAGATCAGGACAGACCCATCCCTGGACGTGTTTAAATCCAGACTGAAAACCCACCTGTTCAGTTTGGCATTTGCAGAAATATGACTTTTGTTGTGTGAATACTTCATCCTACTACCAATTACTGAATCTGAGAGAGCCTAAGCGCTTTGAGTCCTATGGGAGAAAAGCGCTATAGAAATGTTATGGTATATGGTATGGTATGGTATATTTACCTGTTCCCCCTGCATTGCGTCTCCTTTTTCTCCCAGCAGCCACTACCTCTCTGCCGCATACCCGACTCCTGATCATACATCGTAAGCCAAGTATGCAGCACAGAGTGAGTGGTCGGTGGGAGGAAAAGGAGACATGAGGCAGCTGGAGGAAAAGGAGACATGAGGCAGTGAATATAAATACATAACTCCCTGTGTTAATGCTCTGCAAGCTATTGTCACACCTCTAGGCTTGTCCATAGGTGATGCTTTTGATGAAGATTAGGGTATAAGGCCTGTCATTGTCTGGGATTCTTACAACCACCTGCTTGCATAGATGACACCAATTTTTACTATCTACCACACCTAAACTCACCGTTAGTGCACCTCTTTGGCTTGAGAATGGGCATCCAGCCCTCAAGGCCTGTGTCTGTTACCAACTTTTAAAGACACATGCATATTATAAATTGAACATCTGGACTATATAGCAACCACATATATGTAGACATTTGTTTCCAGTGGAATTGGGCACATCGGATGGAATTTAGGTTATCATAGTTTGGTAACCATCTTTACGCCAGTATATTCCCTGGACTGTCACTATATGTTGCATGGTTAAAACTATCTGAATGAAGTAAAGCTACTATTCAGCAACTATTTCTGGTCTAGGCAAAAGAAATTTGAGTGCACCTGTGTGGCATTTCCATAATATGACTCTTCCTATCACCAGACACCACTGCATTCCTGGTAAACAGGCTCAATATTTCTAGTTTTGACTACAGTTGCTTCTTCCTGTATGGTATAACTCAAACTAGTCTCGAACCTTTACAATCCATCTGCAACCAAAATAATCGTTCCTTCTTAGCGCTTTTCATCTGCTGCTACTCTCTGAAATTCTCTGTTCTGGCTTCTATTTCACCTCAGCGTAAAAGTCAAACAACGATGGTTTGCTTTTCAATAGCTCCACTGCTCAGGTTTCACTTACATTTCTTAGCCCTTTACCGTCCAATGACTATGTCGATTGACCTCCTAGGTCAGATACCTATTCAGCACTTTTTGGACAGCCTTTGAATAGGAGTCCAGGCTCATGCATGCACAGTACAGATGCACCCCCTATCATCGGAAGCAGTCAGGGACATGAGCACTTCCAAAGGCTGCCCAAGGAATACCAATGACACAACTGGTCACAGAACTCCTGCAGGAGGGGGGGGGGGGGGGGGAGGAGGCTCTATGGTGACCAGAGCTGTCTATGTTTCTAACCTTAAAGGGATACTGTAGGGGGTCGGGGGAAAATGAGCTGAACTTACCCGGGGCTTCTAATGGTCCCCCGCAGACATCCTGTGTTGGCGCAGCCACTCACCGATGCTCCGGCCTTGCCTCCAGTTCACTTCTGGAATTTCTGACATTAAAGTCAGAAAACCACTGCGCCTGCACGCCCGTATTCTCGCTCCCGCTGATGTCACTAGGAGTGTACTGCGCAGACACAGACCATACTGGGCCTGCGCTGTGCGCTCTTGATGACATCAGCGGGATCGAGGACACGGCAACGCAGGCGCAGTGGTTTTCAGACTCTAAAGTCTGACATTCCAGTAGTGAACCGGAGGCGGGGCCAGAGCATCGGTGAGTGGCTGCGCCAACACAGGATGTCTGCGGGGGACCGTTAGAAGCCCCGGGTAAGTTCAACTCATTTTCCCCTGACCCCCCTACAGTATCCCTTTAAGTGAGTTTCCTTACTTCAAGTTTGCTTTAACTGGGAATCAAAACTAAACAAGATCTTACCTAGTTTGGAGGTGCTGATAGTCTCGGTCCGGGGCGCATCATCAAAAGATTTAAGTGTCAGGGTTTCCACATTATTCAGAACTTTAAAAGTCTGTCCCTGGTTAACAACACTGGTGGGAGAATCGTCCGTCTTAGCAAGAGCTTTGGTGATGACATCTGCAGCTCGGGTAAATTCTTTCGTTGTGCTCTGTGAAAATATGTATGACGCACAAAGACATTATAGCAAATGAAATTATTTTTTTTTAACCACTTCAGCCTACAGTGTCGAAAATCGTATGCATCCGAGCAACGTTCACCTCCCATTCATTCACCAATAACTTTATTGCTACTTATCACAATTAATTGATCTATATCTTGTTTTTTCCGCCACTAATTACCCTTTCTTTGAGTAGTACATTTTGCTAAGAATTATTTTTTAAAAAAATCCATTTTAACAGAAAGATAAGGAAAGAAATGGAAAAGAATCATTATTTCTGAGTTTTTGGCCATTATAGTTTAAAATTAATACATGCTACCGTAATTAAAACTCATGCGCCGGGAGGTGCTAAATATAGATCACGCACAAAATCGCAAAACGCTTGTGTTTGCGATTTCAATTTTAGATGTGAACAAGGCCTGACAGTAGGTAGTGAAAATCTGTCAGGATTTGGACTAGTCCATTTCACCATGGGGAATTCTGTTTCTTAATTTACAGAAGCACTTACTTAACTGCAGTTGTTCAGTCCAACTCCCAAAATAGTATACAAAAGAATAAGGAAACTGGCTGACATCTCCGTATAGATCCTTTTCAGGGAGCTCTTTTGTAAAGATTGAGCCCGGTTTTACACTTATTGTTTGCGTTGCGGTGGGGATGCAATTCTCCTGCCGCATCCCACTGCAATGATTATTATTATTTATTATGTTTTATTTATATCGCGCCAACATCTTCCGTAGCGCTGTACATAGTACAAACAAATAATGGGGAACAAATATACATAAGAAATACAAGACACTGTACAGTCATGACATTGAATAGAATAAATACAAATACATACATAGTTGATGTGTAGTTGGTACATGTGCATATGTTAAAATTAGGGTCTTGGAAGTCTTGGATGCGAGAATGTGAGGAGGTGACTAGGCTGGAGGACAAAAGGGTCTCCTGTGAGGAACAGAGGGTCCGGGCGGGGAGGTATCTGGAGATTAAAGAGGTAACGTATGGAGGTGATAGCTCGTGTAGAGCTTTGTATGCAAGCGTGAGAAGTATAAACTGGATCCTTTGGGCAACTGGTAACCAATACAGGGATTGGCAGAGAGGGGCTGCCTCAGAGGATCTAGAAGAGAGGTGGATGAGACGGGCAGCGGAGTTTTGTAGAGATTGGAGAGGTGCCAGTCTGCTTTTTGGTAGACCAAAGAGTAGGGTGTTACAGTAGTCAATACGGGAGATGATTAGGGCATGCACAAGCATTTTAGTTGCTTCTTGTGAGAGAAAGGGATGGATTCTGGGAATGTAGAAGATGTAGCAGGAGGTAGTTAATGTGTTGAAATGTGGTGTAAAGGAGAGCTCAGAGTCCAGAGTTACCCCCAGGCAATGAGCTTTGGGGGTTGATGTTATTGGAACAGAGAGTGAAGGTGGAAATAAAATGCAAAAAATGACATTCTGCAGACTTTGTATTGGCTCGGTAGCAATTCGGAAACTTTCAGCGCAATGCGACGCAGTATATGTGCAAGGCCCCATACACTTGCATTGTCCTTGCCTTACCCTGCGGTAAAACAAGGTAACACAACACACATTTGCAATGCAAGTGTAAAAGGGGTCTAAAGGTAATACTGAGTATACTCCATAAAGAGATTCCGAAGACATAACAACAAATGTTGCTTAGATGATACCTTTTAAAGAGACACTGAAGCAAAAAAAAATATGATGATATAATGAATTGGTTGTGTAGTAATGATAATTACTAGAACATTAGTAGCAAAGAAAATATGCTCATATTTTTATTTTCAGTTATATAGTGTTTTTTATAACAATGCATTATTCTCTAATATTTGCAGTTTACACACTACTCAGCATTGTACATGATTTTACAGAGCAGGACAGTGAACTATTGACCTGTCCTCTGGAGAGAAAAGAAATTACAATGACTGACAGTTGAGATAACAAGCTTCAGAAGACAGAGCTCTCTGCAACTTTGAAAGTCGTGGAGCTCAATGGCTCTTTTGCATAGATAATAACTGGATTTTGTTAACTCTTCTTGTACTGGAAACAATATTAGACTCATGTCTCTGCTCCTAATGTTTTATTTATTAGCTGTACTATACATACAAATCATTATATCATAATTTTTTTACCGCTTCAGTGTCTCTTTAATGACTAACTGTACAAGATTTCTCTGCAAGCTTTCTAAACTTTACGTTTCTTCTTCAGACATGTTTCAGGATTGGTTCAGAACCATACAAAGTAGTGTCACATACAAAACACCTTTTTTTTCATTAGGGAAGTTTAAAGACTACACAAGATCCAGTGAGCTTAAAGAGGAACTGTAACCAAGGTTTGAACTTCATTCCAATCAGTAGCTGATACCCCCTTCCCATGAGAATTGTTTACTTTTTCTCATATAGATCATCAGGGGGGTCTGTATGGCTGATATTGTGGTAAAGCCCCTCCCACGGTGTGATGTCATGACCATGGTCCTGACAATTTGCTGTCTGTGAGCCTCACTGCATTGTGGGAAATAACAGCTTTTTCCAACTTCCAAGCAAGCAGTATGACCCTCTGCGAAGAAAACTCTCAGTAACGAACATTCCACACAGATCATAACTTTTAACAATGTGATAGGTACACAGACAGGAAGCTGTCATGGCCCTGACATCTCAGTGTGGGAGGGATTTCACCACAATATCAGCCATACAGACGTCCCTGATGATGATTCAAGAAAAGGTAAAGATTTCTCATGGGAAAGGGGGTATCGGCTACTGATTAGGATGAAGTTCAATCCGTGATTACAGTCCTCTTTAAAGACCAATAACACACGCATTTGTTTTGATATATGATTCTCATTTGGATTCATCTGCATGTATTTATTGTAACAGCATATTTCTCACCTCGTTTGTTTTTGTGATGTTATTTGACTGGCAGGAATTGCTCATCAGTTCATAGGAGATCTGAAGAATAGAGCACATTACGTCCTGGAAACAAATGAACCAATTGTATGAGTTAAAGGGGAAACAAATATATATTCAAGAAACTCAAGAATAATGTGCCAGTCTACTGAATATCAAGGTGTCGATATATATCAAAGGAGCTAAACTCAAGGGACCATGCCCACCTGTGGATTCTGCGGGTTGCATTTTTTCTGATTTTCTTTTTGTGACAGGCCCGATGCACATTTCTGTGTCACTGCATCCCCTAAAGACACACGAAAGAGAGTTAGCGGATTGAGTGTAGTACAAAAAAAAACGACCCTAAGTGCTGGTTCACACTAGCCATAAAAATGGTATGTTTATCGGACCGGATCTGGATGTGAATGGATCCTATGTTTACCTCCCTAGCGGGATGTTTACTTCTGGATTTTAGGGTCTAAAAGCGGTGCAATTTTTTTCACAGAATTTTAGAACCTAAAAGCAAGAATAAATCATTTGGTAAAATCATGCACAGACAAACGACGTGTCACAAAAAGTCACATACCATATATAAGTAGTGCGGTGGTGCGGTGGGTGCTGGGCACAAACGGCCTGGCGGCCGTTTCGGGCTAAGTATGCGTTTCAACGGCCGTCAGGCAGTTTGTGCCCGGCACCCACCGCACCACCGCACTACTTATATATGGTATGTGACTTTTTGTGACACGTCGTTTGTCTTTGCATGATTTTACTAAATACTTATATGGAATAAAGCACCTGCAGTGCCGATAACACCTCCTTCTCCTCATTTTTATGCACCAGTGATTCTCAACTATATCAGAGCACGCAGGGTGCACCATAAGATAAGAAGTGCAAGAATCCTGTCCACACCACTCCAGTGTCAGCTGTTTTGTGCTGTAGTGCCAACTATGCATCTCTCCTTTTTTTGATGCAAGAATAAATCATGCCGCTAGAGAGATCTGCAGCAGCCCTGCACATTACTCACTTCCCCTGGATCCAGCGCTGCAATTCTCCCTCCATCCGCCGGTTGGCACTCTACCTCTGCTGTCGGGCGATCTCACTTTTGGGAGTCTTGCACAAGGATTCTTGCCGACGAATAGGCTGAAAGTTTGGGGAGGGAGTGGTTTTTCCTAATCGACGGATGCAGTGCATTCACAGCGCAATGGAACAGAGGGTCACAGATCAAAAACTGGTGCCCAATAAAAACAAATGGGTTTCACGAATCAGTTTTTACACTGATCAATTTTTTGATGTGTACAGTGTGAGCCGGTCCTAGAAGAAGTACATTCCTTGGTATCACAGCGCCAAATGTTATATGAATCCTAAAGACTCATAGAGGGCAAGTAATCATGAGGAAATCCCTGACCTGTCTTGAGAAAACATAATTAGTTCAGGCCTCGGGCCTAGGAGGCTCATATACTGTAGTTATTTCTTGACAATGAGGCTCTTGAGCGCCCTCTTTTGTCACATTATAAGAGGAGTTCAGCCAGTACTGATGAGACATGGAGATTTCAGATCAATAGAAGTAAGTATACCGTATTCATAAACAAACATCTGATGCCACCTGCTCTCTGCCCAACCCGTTTCATTCGCATCTGCTAGAGCCACAGAAGATAAGCAGCTTATGGCTTGCGTTACTTTCACACGTCTCCCCTCATTAGGATCCACCCTCACATTTTGAATGTCACTTCTAGTAGTGATTTTCATGTCTAAATGTTCTGGCTTTCTCTTCTACCTGGAGCAAAGGGCTCTATAAGCATTTAGTTTCCTCAGGGTGCTTCATAGTACATCCTTGGCTTATTGTTCCTTTCACAGCTTCAGCCTAGCAATGCATCCTGTTGCTATGGAGAGGCAACAAAACAGCACACAATGGAGCGGATTCTGGTAGAGAGGTTAAGAAAGGGAATAAAGAACTCAGCCGAGTTGATTGTGCACACCAGAATTTTTTATTTTATTTTTTTTTACCAGAAAGTTTATTGCAAAACTTAAAATGAATGTAAACTGGCATAAAAAACAGATACTTACCTATGGAGAGGGAAGACTGTGGATCCTAAGGAGCCTTCCCGCTCCTCTCACAGTGCCCTTATTCCAGCGCTGTCACTCCCGTTAGTAGTATCTGACCAATCGGTTGATTGTGCTCTGTGCTGATGCGGGAGGCTTCCAAAGTCTTTAGCAGCCCAAGTGCTCCCGAAGATGGGTAGCTCCGTACTGCATCTGCGCTAGTGTCCTCTCTCGCTTGCTCAAGCATGTGCAGTGTGGAGCCCCTTCTTCTAGAGCATTTGGGCTCCTGAAGACTTCTGAAGCCTCCCACGGCAGATTGTAACATCAGTGACGTGGCTGCAACGAGGGGACCGAGAGAGGAATAGGAAGGCTCTATAGGACCCAGACATTGACCTTAAGAACAGTACAGTGCATCATACATACAGTATGTATAGCGTGATCAATACCATTACTGTGATACAGCTATTAGAATCGCAGTTATAAACACTTAATAAAATATGGAAGAAATATACAGCCACCACAATATGTTTTTAGTGACATGAAGAGCTGTAGAGGTTTAACTCACTCCGTCCTGAGCGTGGAGAGTAATAATTAATGGTGGTTATTTCTCCCTTAAAGGGATACTGTAGGGGGGGTCGGGGAAAATGAGCTGAACTTACCCGGGGCTTCTAATGGTCCCCCGCAGACATCCTGTGTTGGCGCAGCCACTCCCCAATGCTCCGGCCCCGCCTCCGGTTCACTTCTGGAATTTCTGACTTTAAAGTCAGAAAACCACTGCGCCTGCGTTGCCGTGTCCTCGCTCCCGCTGATGTCACCAGGAGTGTACTGCGCAGACACAGACCATACTGGGCCTGCGCTGTGCGCTCTTGATGACATCAGCGGGATCGAGGACACGGCAACGCAGGCGCAGTGGTTTTCTGGCTTTAAAGAGGAACTCCAGTGAAAATAATGTAATAAAAAAAGTGCTTCATTTTTACAATAATTATGTATACATGATTTAGTCAGTGTTTGCTCATTGTAAAATCTTTCCTCTCCCAGATTCACATTCTGACTTGTATTACATGGAGACATTGTTACTGTGGGCAGATTATGGAGCTGTTTCTAGCTGGTCTGGCTTTAACAGACAGCTATTTCCTGTCTGAACATTGTTACATTGTGACAGTTTGCCCAGAGTACCGTACGGTACCAGAGCCTCTTGTGGGAGGGGTTTCAGCACAAAATCAGTCATACAGCGCCCCCTGATGGTCTGTTTGTGAAAATCATTATTTTTCTCATGTAAAAGTGGGTATCAGCTACTGATTGGGATAAAGTTCAATTCTTGGTCGGAGTTTCTCTTTAAAGTCAGAAATTCAAGAAGTGAACCGGAGGCGGGGCCGGAGCATTGGGGAGCGGCTGCGCGGGCACAGGATGTCTGCGGGGGACCATTAGAAGCCCCGGGTAAGTTCAGCTCATTTTCCCCCGACCCCCCTACAGTATTTCTTTAAAGGACACCTGAAGGGAGAGAATTATGAAGGCATCCATATTTATATCCTTTCAAACAATGCAAATTGCCTGGCTGTCCTGCTGATCCTCTGCCTCTAATACGTTTACCTATAGACCCTGAACAATCCAGCAGCACAGATATTTGATTTAAAAAGACTCCGTAACAAAAATTTCATCCGGTTTTCTTCCATCCTACAAGTTCCAAAAGCTATTCTAATGTGTTCTGGCTTACTGCAGCACGTTCTACTATCACCATCTCTGTAATAAATCAACTTATCTCTCTCTTGTCAGACTTGTCAGCCTGTCTCTGGAAGGCTGCCAAGTTCTTCAGTGTTGTTGTTCTGTGATGCATCTCCCCCCTCCAGGCCCCTCTCTGCAGACTGCCTGTGTGTTATTTAGATTAGGGCAGCTTCTCTCTGCTCTATTATCTTTTACAAGCTGGATAAATCCTCCTCTGAGCTGGCTGGGCTTTCACATACTGAGGAATTACATACAGGCAGAGCTGTCTGCACTCTGCAGGAAGAAACAGCCTGACACTTCAGTGGAAGATAGCTGCAGGGGGAAAGAAACACACAAATGATCTCTTGAGATTCAAAAGGAATGCTGTATACAGCCTGCTTGTGTATGGATGTATTTTCTATGTGTGGACATACTGTACATCAACCTACTTCCTGTTTTGGTGGCCATTTTGTTTGTTTATAAACAAACTTTTTAAAACTGTTTTTAACCACTTTTAATGCGGCGGGGAGCGGCGAAATTGTGACAGAGGGTAATAGGAGATGTCCCCTAACGCACTGGTATGTTTACTTTTGTGCGATTTTAACAATACAGATTCTCTTTAAAGTGTAAGTCTAGTTGCCTCACATTTATGCAATTGTTTTGTTCACCTCACTGAATTAAAGCTGAAAGTCTGCACTTCAACTGCATTGGAGTTGTTTCATTTAAAATTCATTACAGTAATGTACAGAACCAAAATTACAAAAAATTGTCTGTGCCCAAATATTTATGGACCTAACTGTAAAACTACAAAAGCCAAATCTCCAGGTTTGATGAGTGACTAGTCACTGACACTGTACATTTTTTTTTACAAAAAGCAATTGTAATTTGTATTGAAAAATTATGTTTTTACTAGTAAACCTAAGGTCTGTCTGTCACCACCGCATGTCAGTGCGCATGCGTGCGCACCCGCCAGCCGGGTGCACCCGCCTCTAACTGGCCCCGTCCTCTTGTCCCAACGGCTATCCGTGCTGCGCACATGCGCAGTAGCAGAAAACACGGACCCAAGGACACAGGGACAGAAGTACACAGGGACAGGTAGGTTTTTTGTTTTTACTAGTAGACCTAAGCCCGTTTAAAAACAGGCTCTAGGTCTGTGTCGCAACTCCCCTCCCCTGTGACCACCGCCGCACAGTCAGCACACATGCGAGTGCCTGCTGGTACACATACCCGCCGTGCACGCGCCCGCCCAGCCAGCCCCCTGGCTCGTCCTGCTCCTGTCCCAAGGCTGTCTGTGCAGGACATGCGCAGTAGCACAAAGACATGGACACACACACAGGGACAGGGACGCAGAGACACAGGGAAGTTATTATAGAGCATTATAAAGGTATTGGGGCATAGCAATAACCATGGCAGCCATAGCAACTGCTATTGGGCCCTGGAGCAGATGGGGCCCTGGTGTGGTACTTGATGTATTCACTATTAAATTGGACCCCCAGTGAATATCACATATTCATTGAGTCCTCTTCTTCTATACAGTTATAATCATCCTCCATGTTTTCTTTTTGTAAATCACCTCCTTGGTTCCATGTCTGCAAGATATGTGATATTCACTGGAGGTCCACTTTAACTTTCTTATGTTCCTCCACCCTCTGACTTTGTCTCAGTGCCCATGGACTAAATACAGTGTAGATTGCATGAAAATGTACATTGCCAAGTTAACTCATATCCATTGGGTAGGGTCAGGTGGCATTGCTCAAGACTGACTGTCTCTGATGGACCCATGAAAGTTTTGCTATGAGGCCCCATAATCTCTAGCTTTACCACTGCTTATTTTAGCACTGGCCCTTATTCAATTCACATTTTCTCCTGAGTTTTCTCCTAGGAGAGAAAATTTCATCTTTGATTAAAGGGAACCAGAGAGGAACGGGGGGGTGAAAAAGGGCAAAGATTTTATACATACCTGGGGCTTCTTCCAGCCCCATAAGCCTGAATCGCTCCCACGCCGCCGTCCTCAGCTTCCTGGATCCGCCGGTACCGGGCCCGTCACTTCCGGCGGACGCGACCAATTGTCCGCATCACAGGGGCTCCCTCCATACATGTACGCATGCGGCTGCGCAGCAAGGAGCCACATGCGTATCTGTATGGGGAGAGCACCCTGTGATGCGGAGAATTGGCCGCGTCCGCCGGCCGACTTGCCGACTTGCCGGAGGACGGCGGCGTGGGAGCGATCCGTGCGTATGGGGCTGGAGGAAGCCCCAGGTATGTATATCTCATCCTCTCTGGTTCCCTTTAATATAACTTTATAGCACTTTGCAATGGAAAAAAAGTATCAATAAGTAGGTATAAAGTACTATCAAAATTGATTATTTTTTTTGCTTGCTGGTGGTATACAAGTCATTTTATTGACAAGTTTTAAAATATCACCTAGGAGAAAACTCGGGTGAAAAAGCTGCATATGGGCCTGTATCTTTTTTTTTTTTCATTATTTTGTCTTTTTGTTAATTTTGTAATGTATTCTCATGAGTTATCTTAAAAAATTACCGGTAACCTTAAATAAGTAAAAATGTACACTCATGAATTCAGTCCACCAGGAGAAAAGCGCAATATAAATGTTCTGTGTCTATATAATCCCAGCTGTGACTGGTTTGCTTCAGTTTATGTGCAACGTTTTCCTTTTTTTGAAGACTCTTGCTTTTTGTTCTTGGTTTTAAAAATAGGAAGTGACACTTCAGCTAAGTAGCCGTTTATATTCCGGTTGGTGAGGCCCCTCACGGTGAGGGACTCGGCAGCTCTGTGTGCTCACACTCTAGAATTGGTTGCCCAATGAAACAGTGCCCAAGAAATGTATTACATGTTTACTGTGTTTTCAGCTTCTGTTAAAATTCATTTACCACCGAGTCTGAGCTTCTTTTTGAAAATGAATCCTCTAATCATTAGAGTCTAATGATATTTTAGAACAAAATACAAAGGAAAATAGCATAGTAAAAAAAAACATAATTAAATAAAATTGCTTATTTTTTTTTACAATATTAACTTTGTAAATTATTAAGTCAGAGTTTGCCCACTGTAAAATCATCTCCTGACCCCGATTCACATTTTAAAGTTTGTCACAGTGGTGCCAATTAGTGTTGGGCGAACAGTGTTCGCCACTGTTCGGGTTCTGCAGAATATCACCCTGTTCGGGTGATGTTCGAGTTCGGCCGAACACCTGATGGTGTTCGGCCTTTTAAGTTCGGGTTCGCCCCGAACTACTAATTGGCCGCCGAACAGGGCCCTGTTCGGCCGAATACTGCCCCCCTATAGGGTCGCAGGCATAAGGGGGGAGCATGCCCCGATCGCGGGGGGGGGGGTCGGAAATTCCCCCCACCCCCTCCGCTAGCGCTCCCCCCTCTGCCCGCTTCCCCATACAAAAGTTTCAGGAAGTACCAGTCCGGTGGTAGTGGGTGGCTGGCAGTGGGCGGCACTGTGAAGTGAGTGACTGAGGAGGAGGAGTCCGGAGAGTGACGCGTTGAGGGAGGCCGGGCAGCGGGCGGTTCAGCAGTAGTACTGTACTACTGCCAGCCACCCACTACCACCGGACCGGTACTTCCTGAAACTTTTGTATGGGGAAGCGGGCAGAGGGGGGAGCGCTAGCGGAGGGGGTGGGGGGAATTTCCGACCCCCCCCCCCCCGCGATCGGGGCATGCTCCCCCCTTATGCCTGCGACCCCATAGGGCCCCCAAAAGCGGGATGTTCGGGGAGTTCGGGGTTCGGCCCGAACATGCCGAACATTGCGGCCATGTTCGGCGAACTTTCCCGAACCCGAACATCCAGGTGTTCGCCCAACACTAGTGCCAATACACAAGATCCCCAAAATGATCGGGAGTGGGGGGGGGGGGGGGTCTGTCAGTTATCAATACTGCCCAGTACAATAGTGATGTAATTCAAGAAGAGCATCATTATTGGAATGTTTCTTTTAATGTTAATATTTATTAAATGGATAAAGATACATCCACAATATTTATGGTGCACCTGTATACTTAATTATTCTATATGTGGACACTCCGATGCCATCTCATTGTTAGCTAAGCGTCAAGAAAAAAGTCTATTCCTGCCAGCCATATGCTAGAGAGATACCTGAGGGCTCTTTCACAAGGACAGCTTAACTGCACACTCAGTGAGCAGTTACCAGGAAGCAGCAAGCAGTTGCCAGGCAGCAGCAAGCAGCTGTGAGTGTTTGACAGTCTTTCCACTGCCTATCAACTGCCCGTGGAAAAGGGCCCTTACACAGTAAATATCCTTTTCAGGATTGTGATACTTTTGCTTTGTTGAACATCTGTATCTTTTAATTTGCAGATTTTGTTTAATTGTAGGAAGGTGGTGGGGCCTGAGCTGTGTCACAAGATGGTGAATAGAGTTGGTGGGGTAGGGGGTTGGTAGGTCCAATATCTGGATTGGACCAGTGGCTGTAAATCCTAAACTGGGAGAGTAGCTCCAAAGGACCCTAATGCAGGGATTACCAATTTACCAATGAATAACGCTAAAAGACCTCCCTCTGATGCCTAACCCTAAGACCTCAATCTACCAATGCCTAACCCTAAGACCTACCTCTACTGACGCCTAACCCTAAGGCCTCCTTCTTACCTTCTACAGATGTCTAACCCTTAACCCTCCCCCAAGGTTATGCCTAACACTCAACCCTCCCATGATGCTTAACATTTAAAGGGACACTTAACTAAAAAAAAAAAATAGTGAGTTTTACTCACCTGGGGCTTCCAATAGCCCCCTGCAGCTGTCCGGTGCCCTCGCCGTCTCCCTCCGATCCTCCTAGCCCCGCCAGCAGCCACTTCCTGTTTCGGTGACAGGAGCTGACAGGCTGGGGACGTGAGTGATTCTTCGCGTTCCTGGCCACAATAGCGCCATCTATGCTGCTATAGCATATATCATATACCATATAGCAGCATAGAGGGTGCTAATGTGTCTGGGAATGCGAAGAATCACTCGCGTCCCCAGCCTGTCAGCTCCTGTCACCGAAACAGGAAGTGGCTGCCGGCGGGGCCAAGAGGATCGGAGGGAGACGGCGAGGGCACTGGAGAGCTGCAGGGGGCTATTGGAAGCCCTAGGTGAGTAAAACTCATTTTTTTTGTTTGACTTAAGTGTCCCTTTAACCATTCCCATCCTAACCTTAACCTATTCCCCTCAACACGTCAAAGGCTCAATTTGTGGCAAAAAAAGGAAATTTGATCACCTGGAGGCTCCCAATAAAATTGTGACCAAAGATAAATGAAAAGGCGGCACACTGTGCCGCCTTTTCATTTATCTTTTTGTTACATATGAGACCATGGGAGCAATCCGGTCAAGGTTTGGCACCGGCAAATACCAGGATACTGCATACCTGGGCAACTGCTTCCTTGGAACTCTACACTTGTTGTCCCAATAAAATTGTGGGCGCCCAGGCTTCCCGATATGCAAATTGTGGCTTTACATAGCGGGCGCTTGGCGTTAAGTTATTTGAGCGTAAACTGACTTTACCCTATGCCAAAACAAATAAGGGTATATTCATAAATGCATGTGCACAGACGCAAACAATGAAACACACATTATGTAGTTTGCTTAGCTTGTGTTATGCAGGCAACCCAAGGATTCCTTGTATAAAACGCATAAGGCTATTTGCATAACACCCGTTACACATAAATTGGCCCTTACCAATTAACTTCTTCTCATGAGCTCTCTCCAAAGAGATCATTTTCATCTTATCTAAAGAATAATTTTTCAGCGCTAAGCATTTGAAAAAATAACTAAAAAGTAGGTAAAAAGTAATATGAAATTTATTTTCAGTATTTTCTTGCAAGGTGTGAGCATTAAAGGTATTTTATTAGTAAGGTTTCACAAAATAAGAAGAGACAGAAAACTCAGAAGAAACGGTAATAGGCTAAGGACCATTGTGTACTTTGCATCAGTGTTGCTCGGATACCCCTTTTCAAAATCCGGATTGAATTCGGATACCCAGATATCCTATCTGAATCGGATATCCGAGTTTGAAGTTTTGGAATCTGAATCCGAATCGGATATCCGAACCCAGTATCCCAGATATCCGCCCGGATTCAGATATCCAGGTAGAAAACCGGAAGTGGGCTTTAAATTGCTTTTAAAATGTTTTTTAAGGGCTCGTTTCCACTAGTGCGGTGTGCGTCTGCGAGACGCGCGCCGTCACTGTGCGGGTGGGCGGGATGGCAGGCGAATCCCATGAGCCGTGCCGTGCACGGCTATGGGATTTGCAGCCTCCGCAGCGAATTCTGCGGCCAGTACCGGCCGAATTGCTACCGCAAGTGATTCGCCTGCGGCGCCATTCTCCCTTATGGCAGAGTTTCCCCATGCGATTCATGTGCAGGGAAACTCTGCGGAATCGCAGCGGTTTCCGCGATAGTGGAAACGGGCCCTTAGGGTAAATGAGGCATGTAGCATCATGTTTTTTTTAAAGAGAAACACTTATTGATGATGTGGGGACTTAAAATCTTAAAATCCCCCCCCCCCCCCCCCAAAAAAAAAAAAATCTCTCTCTCTCTCTCTCTCTCTCTCTGTCTTCGAAAGGGATGTTTGCCATTGAAGGTGATTTTGGCTTCTGCTCGGATATCTGAACGAACTATCCATCCGGATTTCGGATTTCAGATAGGAAATCCGAGTTTCCCGGGTAGTGGTATTCGGATTTTAAAAAATATCCGAATTGCTATTCAAAGTTTGGATAGTGGAAAAAGTTCGGATTATCTGGGTAGTTTGGATATCCGAAATCTTGCTGAGCACCACTGCTTTGCATTACAAAGTTTGCATTAAATTTACTTTAACTGTTTGTGCACATCAATTTAAATGTTTATTAGTGAATATACCCTTCATGCAGTGCCCATAGCTGATCAGATCAGCACTACACAAAATAACTCAGTGCTCCTTGCAAAGGGGGCGGTACCTGGAGGCACTAAAGAAAGTAATCAAAGAACCCCTCATGCATGAAGAAACCATCACTGGATCCTGATTCTGTGACCAACTAGACCTGTGGCAAACTTACCGATCCTGTCAAAAGTAATCAGTGGCATAGCTAAGGACACATGGGGCCCAGCCAAGCACTCTATACATAACAATTGATGTGGTGCACCAAAACCAGCCAATGACAACTACAGTGTCAGAGGTGCAAGAAGGGGATGGGGAGCAGTTTGTTAATTATTACCACTATTCATAGTATTTATAAAAGTGATTATTATGAGCACAGGACCAATAGTGAGCCCTTTGGGGCCCCTCTGGCCCAAGGGCCCTGATGTGGTTGCAAACTCTGCAACTCCTATTGCTACGCCCCTGAAAGTAATTGAGAAAAGCAGTCGCCAAACAGCTAGAAGACGGGCTTTCAGATAACAACATATTTGATACCTTTCAGTCAGGATTCAGGAAAAGGCACAGCACTGAAACGGCACTAGTCCGAGTAATAAATGATCCATTTACAGCAAAAGACAAGGGTGAGTGCACAATTCTGATTCTTCTTGACTTGTCTGCAGCATTTGATACTGTGGATCATGAAATATTAATCCAGTGATTGAAGAATTACTGCAGCCTAAGGGGTGCTGTTCTCAGCTGGTTTCAGTCCTCCCTGTCTGGCAGGACATGGCAAGTATGTCTGGGTCACTTGCCTATAGACTGCCACAGGGTTCTCTGCTATCATCATTACTCTTTGCAGTCTACATGCTTCCAGTGAGCAAAATATTCCCGAACTATGGCCTAGGATACCATTGTTACGCAGACGACACACAACTGTATCTGTCCTTCTGGCACACAAGACCCATCAGCCTCCATCAATGCCTGTCTAGTAAAATTACAAAACTGGATGAACATTAGCTGGTTGAGGCTGAACTCTGACAAAACAGAGGTGTTGGTGGTACACTGGTAGGTGGTCCACACATGATGGATAAAGGCCAAAACTCTCCCCACTTCAAACTAGCAATTGGGGGAGATACTGTACAGTATAAAGACTCTGTGGGAAAACGTGTGGTGAACCTGGATGGAAAGCTACTACTCAGATAGCAGATATCAGCTGTCGTCAAGTCTTCCTTCTTCCGTCTGAGAAATATAGTGAGAATAAAACACCTTATCCCAGCTGAAGACCTACCTGTGCTAGTTCATTTAGCCTCCCGTCTGGACTACTGCAATGCCCTGTTCATCGGATCCCCGAATAACGTTCAGGGCCCCTTACAACTAGTACAGAATGCAGCAGCCAGACTCCTAGTCCATGCGCCCTGAGGCTCAAACATCTTCACAATACTGCAAACTTCTGATTGGTTGTCAGTCCATGCGCCCCGCAGCTCAAACATCTTCACAATACTGCAGACTTCTCATTGGTTGTCAGTCCATGTGCCCCGCAGCTCAAACATCTTCACAATACTGCAGACTTCTCATTGGTTGTCAGTCCATGCGCCCCGCAGCTCAAACATCTTCACAATACTGCAGACTTCTCATTGGTTGTCAGTCCATGTGCCCCGCAGCTCAAACATCTTCACAATACTGCAGACTTCTCATTGGTTGTCAGTCCATGCGCCCCGCAGCTCAAACATCTTCACAATACTGCAGACTTCTCATTGGTTGTCAGTCCATGTGCCCCGCAGCTCAAACATCTTCACAATACTGCAGACTTCTCATTGGTTGTCAGTCCATGTGCCCCGCAGCTCAAACATCTTCACAATACTGCAGACTTCTCATTGGTTGTCAGTCCATGCGCCCCGCAGCTCAAACATCTTCACAATACTGCAGACTTCTCATTGGTTGTCAGTCCATGTGCCCCGCAGCTCAAACATCTTCACAATACTGCAGACTTCTCATTGGTTGTCAGTCCATGCGCCCCGCAGCTCAAACATCTTCACAATACTGCAGACTTCTCATTGGTTGTCAGTCCATGCGCCCCGCAGCTCAAACATCTTCACAATACTGCAAACTTCTCATTGGTTGTTAGTAAAATGGAGAATCAATTTCAAGATGTGCCTGCTGACATTCAAGGGTCTAAATCACATGGATATTGGTTATTCCCAGGATCCACTTAAAACAGTTGGTGCGGGGGCATTTTCTTATGCAGCCCTTACGCTATGGAACTCACTTCCACAGTCAGTGCAAGAGGCTCCTTCTCTGGACAGCTTTTAGAAAAGGTTAAAAACCCACCTCTTTTCACCGAGCCTTTGAGACTACATAACACAGGTCACAGCGCTTTGAGTCTCCAGGGAGAAAAGCGCCATAAAAATATTATTATTATTACCCCAAGGTAACATCTGAGTTATAAATTCTGGACATGCATAGCTCATTATCAAACTCATGTTATTAAAGGAAACACCGTGGAGCAGTAGATTCGTTTTAAAACGGTTGAAACTCATTATGCAGAGTCTGTTGTATCGTTTTCATACTACGTTTTACATTATTTGCACTGTATCCAAATATACCACATGTAAATGCAAATGTAATGTTGACTATTTAATTATATTTTCTTAAATTAATTTAAAAAAAGAACCTCATACACCCACTTGAAACACAATAACCTTATTATCACATGTAACTTTGTAATAATAATAATAATTATTATAATAAATCTACATAGACACACTTGAAACACAACAAACTTATTATCACACAGTCCAGTCAGCAACAATGCATGATTCCATCTTAAGGTGGCCATACACTGGTCGATTTGCCATCAGATTCGACCAACAGATAGATCCCTCTCTGATCGAATCTGATCAGAAAGGGATCGTATGGCCACCTTTACTGCAAACAGATTGTGAACCGATTTCAGCCTTAAAACCGTTCACAATCTGTGGTGGTGGTGGTGCTGCCGCCGCTCCCCGCCCCGCATACATCACCTGTTCCGCCGGCGCGAGTCCCGCTGTCACCGCTGCTCCGTCTCCGCGCTGGTCTGGTCTCCGGAATGCTTCACTTCTTCCTGCCTGGCAGGAAGCTTAAACAGTAGAGGGCGCTCTAAGTGAAGCATGCCGAAGACCAGACCAGACGGAGCAGCAGGGACAGCGGAACTCGCGCCGGTGGAACAGGTAATGTATACTGGGGTGAAGCCCTGCCCATCGACGCGTTGCACCCACCCGCTGCGAGCTTCGTCAGGATGCGTGGCGTGGGGGGCAAGGCAGTGATTTATGCGTAACTACGTATGCTTGTGCGGGGCGTGCTGCTGACGCCACCTGCAGCCATAGATACAGCGTCCATCTCCTGGCTCATCTCCAATACCATCTCAGCAGCTCACCCAATCCACTGCAAGACATCATATTGGTGAGCTGTAATACAGGGCACAGTTTTGTTGGTTGTTTAACCTTTGTACTTTGCAGCCCTCGCTTACGTCACGGCAGATCAAATTGGTTATATTGTATTTTGGCATGTCCACAGACAGTAAGGTTTCCCAGAACACAAAGTAATCTGAGATATCTATTGGTTTTAAGATCCCTGATTACAAGAAAGGAGCATAATTCAGTACTTGGTTCAGGCCAGTAGGTGTCAGGGAATCCAACAAATAGATTCCTCTTGCCTCCTGTTGAAGCAGCCACTTTTCCCCATCCTCACCTCTCCTATTACTCTGGAGTTTATAAATGCCTTTGAACCTAAATCCATTTGTCATACCTTCATGAAACTCACAAAAGTGTTCCGCTTCAGAGCTCTGATATCTCCCATTTGTTTTTTTCCCACAATTAATGTTGCTCAGATGTTTAGAAATACTCTTTTTTAGTTTTCTTGTCGTCATACCAACATATAACATGGGGCAAGGGCACTGAATAATATACACTGTCCATTCTGTATTGCAATTGATGAAACACTGAATTTTCCATTCTTTTGTTTGATTTGGTGCCTGGAAAGTTTTTGCAACATCCACATACTCACCACTGAGCATCGGCCACACCTATACATTCCCTTTGATGACAATTCTTTTAACCAATTTGGTCGAGGCAATAAATCAGAATGAACAAGCTGGTCCCGCAAATTGAAGAAAATCCAGAAGGTCCGCACACTCAATGAACCTAGTTCAAGATTTTATTCCAATATCGTGACACAGACAGATCCACTCCATACACCAACGAGTTGTTTTGGGGCCCCGTGGGGTCCCCTTTGTCAAGGTAACAGAATACAGAATGTACAAAAGAATTGAAAATTCAGTGTTTCATCAATTGCATTTGGCCGATGCATTTGGATTTTTATGGACTTTTGGGATTAAATAAAACACTGGGGTCCTGTAGATAGTAACCCTCAGGAAATGTTCTTCCCTAGAATCCAGCACTTCTTCCTCTACTGCATCATCGACCTATTAATTTACCCCATGCACTATCCTCTCATATGGGCTACTGCGCAATGGTTGATACGTATTTGTATCCTTCAGCTGTCGATTTGCCTCGTCCAAATATAGATCTCTAGACCACAGGACCACATTTCCCCTCTTGTCGCTCGGGCGTATAATTATCTCCCTAGCTCGTTTCAGTTCCTCAAGTGCCACCCTCTCACCACTTGTAAGATTGTCTCTACACTGCTTCTTCCATGTCAGCCTTTTTAAATCAGCCTGACGAAGGCTGCAACTGCAAGGTCGAAAGCTTGCTTATTCTTAATGATTTTTAGTTAGCCAATAAATGGTATCATCTTGATTTAAAACTTCTTGTTTTTAAATCACGTGACACCAAATCAAGGAAAATTCCCAGAGTTGGGAAGGACTGTAGCGAAGGCATTTAGCTGGATTTAAGAAGATAGTTCACATGTTCAATCAATCCCCCTTCAACTGTATCATAGTTCCTACCCTCAATACTAGAGATGTTGCGAACTGTTCGCTCGG
Organism: Hyperolius riggenbachi; assembly: GCF_040937935.1. Taxonomy (NCBI): domain Eukaryota; kingdom Metazoa; phylum Chordata; class Amphibia; order Anura; family Hyperoliidae; genus Hyperolius; species Hyperolius riggenbachi. The sequence continues at coordinate 87,503,913 of NC_090648.1, forward strand.
CGAACATCTCTGGGGCTTTTACTACTTCCGGGTCGCTCTGACCCAGAGTAGTACGCCTGCGCTGCCCGGCGAAGTGCGTCCTAGATCGCTCTCCTGTTGCCGGGCACTCTCTGCGCATGTGCGTGACGTCGTTCATGACGTCACGCACATGCGCAGAGAGTGCCCGGCAACAGGAGCGCGATCTAGGACGCGCTACGCCGGGCAGCGCAGGCGTACTACTCCGGGTCAGAGCGACCCGGAAGTAGTAAAAGCCCCATGTATTCAGAGATGTTCGCCAGCGAACGGTTCGGGAACCGTTCGCCACATCTCTACTCAATACCCTCCTGATTTTGATCTTTAAGCACTTCCAAGGCTCTCAGTGCCTCAAGATCCTTGAGACTCCACCCAGGGGTGATATACCCCCTTCTTTCCGATCTACAGAAAGTGACTTCTTAATCCTGAGTGAGGACAGGTCTTACATCTCCCCACCTGCCTGTACAGTGGTTGCCTAGAAGGTAACCCTGGTTTGTAAGTATTATTTTGCTTACCTACACTATCCATCTTAATCCAATACTTACTACACTATATTGGGCTCTCGGTATCTCTTCCTTTAATACTGTACATATGCACACCCATAAAGCTCCATACACAAATAATATACTGTCCATTGAAAACATCTACAGAATGCTGAATTAAGGCACCATCCCCCACATATAAGGATGAGCTTGAATTCCATATAGAAGTCATTTTGCAGCTAAATTTGCAATTGCGATGCAAGATCATAATGCAAAATTTCACACAATTTCAAAATTAATTTGGCCTGTTATCATAATTAAAATTAATAATTTTGCATTGACTCGTAATTTCACAAAATATTAATTTATGTGGAAATACCCATTGAATTTAATTTGTTGAAAATTTATTTTCGCAAGCATGGCCAAAAACTTTCACACATATGTTCATTTATACAAAAATATGCATTCCTTTCCTGACCCCAGATGCTGGAAGCCACTTCATCGTGCGCTGTGCTATTGCTCCTCCTCACCACCCCATAGTAACTGTACATGTCACGCTTTTATATCCGAGCAACGTCTCTATACAGCGGTTGTTACAGCCAACTCTGAGAGCATTCCTCTCCTTACCCCAGATGCTGGAAGCCACTCCATTATGCACTATGCTGTTGCCCCCCTTCACCACCCCATACCAACTGAACATGTCATTTTTCCACATTTTGTCACATTACTGCCACAAACAGGAATCAATTTTATTGGAATTCCATGTGAAAGACCAATACAAAGTGGTGTACACGTGAGAAGTGGAATGAAAATCATACATGATTCCAAACATTTTTTACAAATCAATAACTGCAAAGTGGGGTGTGCGTAATTATTCAGCCCCCTGGGTCAATACTTTGTAGAACCACTTTTTGCTGCAATTACAGCTGCCAGTCTTTTAGGGTATGTCTCTACCAGCTTTGCACATCTAGAGACTGAAATCCTTGCCCATTCTTTTTTGCAAAACAGCTCCAGCTCAGTCAGATTAGATGGACAGCGTTTGTGAACAGCAGTTTTCAGATCTTGCCATAGATTCTCGATTGGATTTAGATCTGGACTTTGACTGGGCCATTCTAACACATAGATATGTTTTGTTTTAAACCATTCCATTGTTGCCCTGGCTTTATGTTTAGGGTCGTTGTCCTGCTGGAAGGTGAACCTCCGCCCCAATATCTAGTCTTTTGCAGACTCCATGAAGTTTTCTTCCAAGATTGCCTTGTATTTGGCTCCATCCATCTTCCCATTAACTCTGACCAGCTTCCCTGTCCCTGCTGAAGAGAAGCACACCCAGAGCATGATGCTGCCACCACCATATTTGACAGTGGGGATGGTGTGTTCAGAGTGATGTGCAGTGTTAGTTTTCCGCCACACATAGCGTTTTGCATTTTGGCCAAAAAGTTCCATTTTGGTCTTATCTGATCAGAGCACCTTCTTCCACATGTTTGCTGTGTCCCCCACATGGCTTATGGCAAACTGCAAACGGGACTTCTTATGCTTTTCTGTTAACAATGGCTTTCTTCTTGCCACTCTTCCATAAAGGCCAGTTTTGTGCAGTGCATGACTAATAGTTGTCCTATGGACAGATTCCCCCACCTGAGCTGTAGATCTCTGCAACTCGTCCAGAGCCACCTTGGGTCTCTTGACTGCATTTCTGATCAGCGCTCTCCTTGTTCGGCCTGTGAGTTTAGGTAGGTGGCCTTGTATTGCTAGGTTTACAGTTGTGCCATACTACTTCCATTTCTGAATGATCGCTTGAACAGTGCTCTGTGGGATTTTCAAGGCTTTGGAAATCTTTTTGTAGACTATGCCTGCTTTAAATTTCTCAATAACTTTATCTCCGACCTGTCTGGTGTGTTCTTTGGACTTCATGGTGCAGTTGCTCCCAAGATTCTCTTAGACAACCTCTGAGTCCGTCACAGAGCAGCTGTATTTGTACTGACATTAGATTACACACAGGTGCACTCTATTTAGTCATTAGCACTCATCAGGCAATGTTTATGGGCAACTGACTGCACTCAGACCAAAGGGGGCTGAATAATTACGCACACCCCACTTTGCAGCTATTGATTTGCAAAAAATGTTTGGAATCATGTATGATTTTCATTCCACTTCTCACGTGTACACCACTATGTATTGGTCTTTCACGTGGAATTCCAAAAAATTGATTCAGGTTTGTGGCAGTAATATGACAAAATGTGGAAAACTGTAACGGTTGGGTGTCGAGCTCAGATGTCTGATTATGTGGTGATCTGCAGAATCACCAATAATGCAGACGCTATACCCGATTATGTGTGATCTGCAGAATCACCAATAATACCAGTACAGCAGACAAAGAGCAGAGTGTGTAGTGATTTGGTGCAGCCGTAACTTTAATGGTACAATGAGACCTCACCAGAGGGGCTGGTGAGGTATAAACAGTACACTGACCGTGCACTGACGTACAACCTCCAGCAAGCTGGAGGAACAATACTGAAGAGGCTGAATCTCCCGAGGAGCGGGTGATACAGAATAAGCTGCAGGCAAATGACCACCCGAGGGGCGGGTGAGTCAGACTGTACTGCAGCCTGCGAGACACAGTAATACTACAATGACAGGTTACCTAACGAGCAGGCAATCAAGGCTGGACTATAGCCTAGCAGAACTGCTTCACCAGCGGAGCTGGCGTAGTAACACCTCACCTGTGGCGAGAGCCCACTGGTGAGTAGAAAAGTCAGACAGGCAAGGTTCGGCAACAGAGAGGTAAGTATCGGTACAGGATCGTGAGACAAGAGAGTAAGCGGTAATCAGGCAGAGGTTCAGCAACAGGAAGGTACGTATCGGTACAGAATCGTGAGACAAGAGAGTAATCGGGAATCAGGCAGAGGTTCAGCAACAGGTAGGTAGATAGGCAAAAGTACAGGATCAGAAAGCAGGATCAGAGTCAGAGAAATCGCTAAGAGTCATACACAGGAGATCAATACATAAGCAATATCCTAGTCTGGGTGTGAAGTCCTTGGCATAAACACCCGGGAACTAGTCTAAACAATACAATAGTAACAAGGTAGCAAAATCCTAGACTAGGTGCGAAATCCTTAGGATCAACACCTGGGATCTAGTCTAAGGTCTGAGCGCTAACACGCAGAGTATTCACGACAGCAGACAATGTGATAATGAAGCCCGGAGGCTTATGAAGCAGAGGCGACCTCACTGGCACGCCCCCTCTCATCAGCCAATCCTGGGCGCCATGGGTCTCCTCTGACGTCAGCCGACCAGCTGGTCAGCTGACGGGCTTCCTCCCCGCATAAAGGTCCCGTCTGTGCACGCGCCCGCGCGCTAAGGCAACCCCCTGCACAGAAGGACGTTCCGTCCTCGGCGTCCTGGACGCCAAACGGACGGATGGCCGCATGGAGGCAGCTGCGGCGGCGGTGCTGTTCGCCGCAGCTGCCTCGTTTCTTACAGTAACACCCCCCCCTCTAGGCATGGACTCCGGACATGCACCACCTGGCCTATCAAGATGCAATATATGGAACTCCATCCTGAGTTCTTCTGCATGCATGCGAGAGAGTGGTACCCAGGATCTCTCTTCAGGACCATACACTCGCCAGTGGACCAGATACTGCAAAGATTTGCGTACCCGCCAAGAATCCAAAATCTTCTCTATTTCATATTTTAGTTCCCCATCAATCACCACCGGGGGGGGGGGGGAGGAGTGGCATCCACATACACGGCAAGCTTCAAAAGCAAAACGTGGAACGTCCTACCACCCCTGAAATTTGAGGGAAGCGACACCACATAGGTAACATTATTCACCTTTTTAGAAATAGGGTAGGGCCCTATAAACTTGGGACCCAATTTTACAGAGGGCTGCCTTAGAGATAAGTGTCGTGTGGAAATCCACACCAAATCTTCCGGTGCAAATTTCCATTCCACCGACCGTCTCTTATCGGCGTGCCTTTTTTGAGTCGAAAAGGCTCTTCACAAATTTTGCTTCACCTTATCCCAGATGCCTCTCATTCTCTCTGACCAGTTTTCTAAAGCAGGAAAAGCTGAAGCTACCACCGGCAGGGTAAACTTGGGTGATCTCCCCGTAACAACCTGGAACGGGGAGAATCCTGATGAAGCAGACCTCAAATTATTGTGGGCAAACTCGGCATACGGTAAAAATCTGACCCAATACGTCTGGGCATCGGCCACATAGCACCTGAGGAACTGCTCAAGAGCTTTGTTTACCCTCTCGGTCTGACCATTGGTCTGTGGGTGGTATCCGGAGGAAAACGATAACTTCATCCCCATATGCTGACAAAATGCTTTCCAGAAACGAGACGTGAACTGGACTCCCCTATCTGACACCACATCCTGGGGAATCCCATGCAGCCTGAAGATGTGGAGAACGAACAGTTATGCCAATTCCTGTGCCGAGGGGAGTCCGTTCAAGGGGTTGAAGTGGGCCATCTTACTAAACCTGTCGACTACTACACAAATGACCGTTTTACCCTCAGAGGAAGGCAATTAGCCCACAAAATCCATTGACATGTCAGTCCAAGGTTCCTCAGGCACTGGCAGAGGTTGTAAGGTACCAGCAGGCACTTGCCTAGAAGCCTTGCTCTTGCACAAATGGCACAGCTAGCCACGAACTCCTTACAATCAGTAGTGATTGAGGGCCACCATACACTGCGACTTAATATTTCTCGGGTACGAGCCACTCCCGGGTCACCAGCATTTTTATGGGCATGAAATGCCTCCAAGACTTTGAATCTCAACTGGAGGGGAACAAAAAAAAAGCCCCTCTGGTTTGCCTTCAGGGACCTCCTGTTGAAAAGGACCCAGCTCTGACGCCCAATCCAACTCAACCTGAACCCCAGAGGGTTCTGGATCCTGTTCAATGGTTCCAACTACTTGGACTTCATTAACTGCAATAGGGACCTGCTTTAAACAGTGATAATGACAGTATGGAGACCAGCTTATCAACTGTCTGGTACCCCAATCAATGTCTGATGAGTGCTTTTTTAACCACGGTATGCCCAGGATGACCGTGGATGTGGACATTTCTAACACCAGAAACTGCATTTGTTCCCTGTGCAGGGCCCCAATCTGGCATAACAAAACAGGAGTCTGAGTGATGGTGAGGGGCAATGGGGAGTCGTCCACAGCCGTAATCTTAATCTGTTCCCCCAGAGGAAGCAACGGAAATCTGAATTGATTAGCGAATCTAACAGACATGACATTGACAGCTGACCCGGAATCTACAAATGCCTGAGTAGTATGAACCTGGTCCTCCCAGTGACAGCGCAAGGAAGCAACACCCGCTTATTGTTTAGAGGTATATCAAGATCGCCTAGGGTAGTACCTCCAGCTACTCCTAGGCGATAGAGTTTTCCACCTTCTTAGGGCAGGCAGAAACCATGTGCCCTTTATCGGCGCAGTATAAAAAGAGCTTCTTTGCTCGTCTTCTATTTTTCTCCACCTCTGAGAGCTTGGCCTGCCCAATTTGCATTGGCTCGTCAGCGGGTGGAGCTGAGAAAGTACAGGAGGAAAACTTTCTTGAAGGCTTAGCCCGAGTTTCCTTTTGATAGCAAACTCGTCTATCAATTTTAATGGGCAAGGAAATGGCCTCATCCAGAGTTTTGGGTTCTGGATGACCCAACATAAGATCGGACACAGCGTCAGACAATCCTGACAAGAAACAGTCTAAAAGTGCGTACTGCCCCCACCTGGCTGACACTGCCCATCTCCTGAACTCGGCGGCATAAACCTCAACGGAACTATTACCCTGCCTGAGAGTTTTTAACTTCCTCTCTGAAGTCACTGCCAAATCAGGATCGTCGTAAATTACGGCCATGGCTTTAAAGAATTCCTCCACTGAGACCAAGGTCGCATCCCCTATAGGGAGACTATATGCACAGGACTGGGAATCTCCAGACAACAAAGATTTAATGAATGTGACCCGTTGGGCTTCTGTACCAGAAGAAACGGGTCGTAATTCAAAATATGACAAGCATCTATGCTTAAAGTTACTAAAATTCGAGCGATGCCCCGAGAATTTTTCAGGTGGGGGCACCCTCGGCTCGATCACAGAAGGGGGAGACACTCGAGTATTAGGGTCCAATAAACGGTTAACTGACTCAGCTGGTTGGTCAATCTGAGTCTGTTGAGCGTTAACCGTGTTAATGAGTTCATTAAGGGTGGTGGTTAACACGTCGACCCGTTGGCAGAGTGCCTCCATTATACTTTTACTGGTCTGCTGTTCTGTAACGGTTGGGTGTTGAGCTCAGATGTCTGATTATGTGGTGATCTGCAGAATCACTAATAATGCAGACGCTATACCCGATTATGTGTGATCTGCAGAATCACCAATAATACCAGTATAGCAGACAAAGAGCAGAGTGTGTAGTGATTTGGTGCAACCGTAACTTTAATGGTACAATGAGACCTCACCAGAGGGGCTGGTGAGGTATAAACAGTACACTGACCGTGCACTGACGTACAACCTCCAGCAAGCTGGAGGAACAATACTGAAGAGGCTGAATCTCTCGAGGAGTGGGTGATACAGAATAAGCTGCAGGCAAATGACCACCCGAGGGGCGGGTGAGTCAGACTGTACTGCAGCCTGCGAGACACAGTAATACTACAATGACAGGTTACCTAACGAGCAGGCAATCAAGGCTGGACTATAGCCTAGCAGAACTGCTTCACCAGCGGAGCTGACGTAGTAACACCTCACCCGTGGCGAGGGCCCACTGGTGAGTAGAATGGTCATACAGGCAAGGTTCGGCAACAGAGAGGTAAGTATCAGTACAGGATCGTGAGACAAGAGAGTAAGTGGTAATCAGGCAGAGGTTCAGCAACAGGAAGGTACGTATCGGTACAGAATCATGAGACAAGAGAGTAATCGGGAATCAGGCAGAGGTTCACTTCAGCAACAGGTAGGTAGATAGGCAAAAGTACAGGATCAGAAAGCAGGATCAGAGTCAGGGAAATCGCTAAGAGTCATACACAGGAGATCAATACATAAGCAATATCCTAGTCTGGGTGTGAAGTCCTTGGCATCAACACCCGGGAACTAGTCTTAACAATACAATAGTAACAAGGTAGCAAAATCCTCGACTAGGTGCGAAATCCTTAGGATCAACACCTGGGATCTAGTCTAAGGTCTGAGCGCTAACACGCAGAGTATTCACGACAGCAGACAATGTGATAATGAAGCCCGGAGGCTTATGAAGCAGAGGAGACCTCACTGGCACGCCCCCTCTCATCAGCCAATCCTGGGCGCTGTGGGTCTCCTCTGACGTCAGTCGACCAGCAGGTCAGCTGACGGGCTTCCTCAGCTGACCTGCTGGTCGACTGACGTCTGTGCGCGCGCCCGCGCGCAAAGGCAACCCCCAGCACGGAAGGACGTTCCGTCCTCGGCATCCTGGACGCCGAACGGACGGATGGCTGCATGGAGGCAGCTGCGGCGGCGGTGCTGTTCGCCGCAGCTGCCTCGTTTCTTACAAAAACTTTAAGGGGGCCGAATATTTTTGCAAGTCACTGTATATCCAAGCAATGTGTCTATACAGCGCTCGTTTCCCACAGTGCTGCCCCCAGGCTCAAGCTCAATCCTGATGGGCAACACAAATCTTGCATGTGAACACATCTTTAGATGTATTTGCTTGAAACCTTCCTAGAAAGATTGCATTCATTATAATTACATTAGATTTTCTTAAACCTTTTGTTACATAAAGTATTTTCTTTGATTCTCACCCACACAGCTACTGGAGTTTTGTTTAAAACCAGGCAGACAGGAACAAGTATATGAGCCCAATGTATTTCCACAGGAACTGTTAGGACCACAAATCTCAGGCTCTTCTGCGCATTCATCTATATCTGGAAAGGAACAAAAAGTAACGTCTAAGTTCATATTGTACATACAGACCAGCATAACTATAATTTATGTTGACAATTGTTTGCAATAAGTATGCAGGGTGCAATGCATTGGTATCCTACAGAAATAGATCTTTTTAGTAACTTATATGGCTAGAGAATTCTCATTTTCCAACTTTTTAGTTTATGAAAACTGATTGGTTTTTGAAAAGTGATATTAAACAGCTTTAGATATTGGGCTCCTATTTATCCTTTAATTACCATATTTTTCGGACTATAAGACGCACTTTTTCTCCCCCAAAAATGGGGGGAAAAGTCAGTGCGTCTTATAGTCCGAATATACGGTATCCACCCTCACACACACTTACAAACTTAGTTTTCAGGGGCCTGCCGAATGCATCTCTTCCATGGAGAAAGTGAGCGCAGCTGCTTGTAGACTCCCCGCAGCTTACCACTATTCCCGTTGCAGACATCTGCTCTCCCCCCCACATAGCAGACATCTGCCAGCCCCCGACCTCCTCCTGCGTGTCAACTTAACTGCAGAGGGTAGACTGTCTTTCAGCTGCCGCGGCTCCTTCCTATCGTCCTGCAGGCTGGAGATCGGGGCGGGAGATGGATGTGTCAGGAGATCGGTGCTGGAGATGGATGCGGCTGCTGTCCTGCCAGGGGGCTGTGGAGGTTGTGGTCGCCATCTGAGCTCCTGCCGGCATCACTTGAGCACCCAGGGATCGGCTCCTGCCAGCACTGGGTGATCTGCCTGCTGGGGACAGTGCAGCACAGACCGGCTCATGTGATCACCTGGGGATCGACTCCTGCCAGCACTGGGTGATTTGCCTGCTGGGGACAGCGCAGCACAGACCGGCTCACGTGATCACCTGGGGTTCGGCTCCTGCCAGCACCGGGTGATCTGCCTGCTGGGGACAGCGCAGCACACCTCGGCTCATGCGACCAGGAAACGGCTCATGCGAGTAGGGAACGGCTCCTTCCCTACACCGCGTCAAGCCATCTGCTGACCACCTGCCACTGGATAGGTGAGAGTGGCCTCTCATGCTGTGATTGTAGCTAGAGTAGTGTGTAGCTGTATTGTAGCTAGTATAGTGTTGTGTAGCTGTGATTGTAGGTATGAGTATAGCTGTGTGTAGTTAGTGTAGTTGGGAGTGCAGTGAGTGAGTGTAGCTGTGAGTGTAGTTGGGTGTACAGTAAGTGTAGTTGGGAGTGCAGTGAGTAAGTGTAGTGAGTGTAGCAGGGAGAGCAGTGAGTTAGTATAGCTCTGAGTGTAGTTGGGAGTGTAGTGAGTGTAGCTGGGAGGGAAGCAAGGGTTAATGTAGCTGGGCAGTGTAGCTTAGATAGGGACAGTTTGGGGGGTAAAACACAAGACGCCCCTGGACTATAGACCCACCAGGTTTAGTATTTTTCTTTTTTTCCCCATTTTTTGCCCTCTAAACTTAGGTGCGTCTTATAGTCAGGAGCGTCTTATAGTCCGAAAAATACGGTAATTACTGCACCACATGCAGTATATCTTTGCCCTGACAGACTTCATCTGAACTCCCAGTGACATAGAAATTGGACTCCTGCCATGATCACCCGCAGCATGTGCCAGCGCACGCTCCCGCTCATGTTCTCATCGACGCTTGTTAGTACGCTAACACAGTTCCCATTTACCGATCGAAGTGCCTGTGATCAATGATCACTGGCATCAATGAGATGCCGGTGGTCATTGACAAAATTGATAGTAAACACACACGCAATACTTCTTCTGTGTATACAGTACATAGGATGAATGGGGGGAGCATCTAGTGGGCAAATAGTAAATTACACCATAATGCATTAACCACTTTATCCACCACTACAGTGTAGCTACGTCCTCTGTGACTTAATCTAAGCCACGAGTCAGTAGATATACGTCTTGTAGCAGAAGCTGTGCAGGATTGAGCTTGCTTCTGTGCACATTTCTGGCACTATCTGATGCAGCACATCTGATGCAGCACTAATTGGTGAACGGGAATATATGTTTCCTGAGCTAATGAGATTGATTTTTAACATTAAAAATACTTTTATTTTCTCAGTTTATAGTGAAAAATACAGTCTGTAGCATTATTTCAGAATCAAATATCTTCACCATAAATTGTGACAGATACATAATCTAAATTAACATAATCTAATAATCTGGCACTTTTTAGTTTTAAACTGGAATTGGTAAAACTGAGAAATAATGTGTTTTTTCTCTTTTTTTTCCTTGTTTTCCCATTAAAATTCATAGAAAACAAAATTGTTCGAGGGAAAAAATGGCATACAATGAAAGCCTAGGCTGTTTTGAAAAAAAACCCCAATACTGTATAGATTTCATTTCTGTGTCATAAGTAGGGATAAAGTTATTTCTGATTAAATAAGGACATAGCTAAACTGTCAAAACTGCTCTGGTCCATAAGTGGGAAACAAGGTCTGGATGTGAAGTGGTTAAAGTCAATAAAAATGCATAAATCCTTCATTCAATTTAACCCCTTACCTCCCCCATTCTCAATAGTTACAAAATAAAACATTTGTATATTTAAAAAAATTACATAAAAAAATACATAGTTACCTTAGGGACTCAACTTTTTTAATATGAACCGTATGTCCTCTAGATTGTAAGCTTGCAAGGGCAGGGACCTCCTCCTAGTGTTTCTCATACTGCTGTAATTTTAACATATGCACATGTACCAACTACATATCAACTATGTATGTATTTGTATTTATTCTATTCAATGTCATGATGACTGTACAGTGTCTTGTATTTCTTATGTATATTTGTTCCCCATTATTTGTTTGTACTATGTACAGCGCTACGGAAGGTGTTGGCACTATATAAATGAAAAATATTAATGATAGTAATAATGATGGTATATTACGGTTATTTTTGAAAGTAAGGGCTTGTAATTAATGACAGACGCAAAACTGAAAAAAATACACCTTTATTTCCAAATAAAATATCTCCACCTTACTTTGAATTAGTGACATAAACATTGTAATAACTGGGACACATAGGCAAATAAAATGTGTGACCTTAATCCACAGTAGCACATTTTATTTTAAAACTATGATGACAAAAACTGAGAAATAATAATTGTTTTCTTTTTTCCCCCTTATTATTCCTGTTAAAGAGACCCTGAGCACTAATTAAAAATGAAATTGGGACTTACCTGGGGCTTCTTCCAGCCCACCGTAGGCCGCAAGGCCCCCTGTTGTCCTCCTAGCTCCTCTCCCGATCTCCGTTGTTAGACAACTTCAGCCTGAAGTCATCAGGGTTTCTTCCCGCTTTGACCATATGTGTAATCACCCCAGATGGCGGCGCGTCATCATGAGAGCCTTGCGCATGTGCGGTTCAATATTAGAGAACCGAGCATGTTCAGGACTGTCACGCCAGCCGTGATGATGCATAGCCGTTCCTATTATATATTGTGCAGAACAGAGGCGCCAAAAGGATAAAAGGAAGCTAAATGAGCTTAAGAACCAAATTCTTGGTAAATAGAGGAGGTAGTGTTGGACTTACCTCCTCCAAGTAGACACACAATGACTGTAGTAAAGACAGTCAATATATTTTATTTATGAACTCCAAATATGCAACGCGTTTTGCAGGTTTGATCCCGCTTCATCTGGCAATAACAATGGAGCAATAGCTTATGTGGTCAGTAGAAGAGCCAGGCACCTCTGTCTCTTTTGTTCCTATTAAATAAGTTGAAGGCAAACCAAAATAAACCATGTAGATCCCTGCTGGTTCATGTAGTCCCATGCAAGCTGAATACATTTGAATGGCCAACTCTAGACCTTTCAGCAGTGTACTAGTTATGGAACATGAGGCCCCCTAGTAGTGCTCTGCCCACCCATTCACATACAATGCATTAAGAGCTATGATTGCAGGCAGCAACCCGGGCATTGTACCGTTACATCTCGCTGCTGCTGATTCTGCTGCCGGAGTCCGGGACCGGGACTAGTCTGGTGGAGGCTCTGTATAAGGCTATGCAATGCAAAGTCTGTGCAGTGCAGTACAGCCTGCGTTGCACTCACAGTCACACAACGCCGCTGTAGAGAGGCCCTGAGGGGAGGAGATGCAGTTTTGCAGGGCTCCATGGGCAGGGCTGCACCAACTGGCAACAACACAAAGGGAGGGCAGAGCATAATGGCAGTTTAGCACCAGCCGCTATCAGAGCCACACTCAAATGGCTAAAGAGCCACATACGGCTCTAGAGCCACAGATTCTGACCCTTGACATAGGAGAAAATTTATGAGAAAAAATTAATGGGATCAGGCCCAATTAAAGGGAACCAGAGGCGAAGTTATTTACAAAATAAGGAAAAGATTTTATACGTACCTGGGGCTTCCTCCAGCCCCATCAGCCTGGATCGCTCCCACGCCGCCGCCCTCCACTGCCTCTATCAACCGGTACCGGGTCCCGTCATTTCAGCCAGTCGACGCAAGCGCAGTGTGCTCCCTCCGTACTGCGTGGGCGCATGCGTAAAGATACGGAGGGCGTCCCTGCGCTTGCATACAATTCACCATGTCCGACGGAAGACCGGTACTGACAATAGAGGCAGCGGAGGAGGACGGCGGCGGGGGAGCGATCTAGGCTTTTGGGGCTGGAGGAAGCCCCAGGTATGTATAAAATCTTTTCCTATTTTTTTAAATAGCTTCGTCTCTGGTTACTTTTAATGGTGAGTACATTGACAACCATGAACACAAAACAATAAAGAAATACAAAGCAAAGAAAACCTACCGTTAAGTTCTACAGTGATTATGATATGGTAGATTTCACATCATTTATATTGTTTTTAGTGCACATAATTTAATTTAATATACTTCTGTAGACGGCATTGTATGATTTATGATGTTTCGCAAATACTGTACGTGTTTAGTACACACAATACTCTTGAGCAACCAATATAAAGCTGACCATGTGAGAAGCAAGGCGCGCCCAAATGTATTCCTGCAACCTTCAAGTCTGGCCCTGGGACTTATTAATGGTCATTGTAATGCCAACTTTAGGGGGAATTGTAGCCTCTTAACTTGAAATGGCAAATTATTGGGGATAAATGGGTTTCGTGGAATCAACATGCTTTCTCCTTCAGCTACTACGGTGAGAATAGTGTCCTTTATTATATTTCTTCCCAGCTCTGTGGTGCACAGCCTGGTGCCTTTGCACAATCGCGGCGCATCTACTGTAGTTTACACATCAGCAGAACTAGAATGCCAACCTTTAGCTCCAGTTTGTTGGAAGGCATGCTGGGTAATTCCACAGTGTTGAGAAATTCTACAGGGTAAGATGTACTGTTGTCACTTGTCATCACCGTGTCTATTGATGTGTATATCCTTGATTCGCTGACTAATACGTCCAATATCTTTTTGTTAAGTTTATTGAGGGACTTATTTTTTGGCAACATCACTGCTCTCTCGCACAGGGTCAGACTGGGACACTAAGGGTCCACCAGGAAAGTGTCAGCCTGGGGTCCACCCCCCCGCGGCATGGGATCGCACACACAACCCCTCCCCCCGCCACCCCGCGGCGCAAGGGATTGCCCCCACATTTTGAGCTCACATACGCATGTACACCAGAAAATTTGCACTATATAAATACATCATTTGGTAGGACATTACATTATGGTAGGGAATAGATTGTGAGCACTTCTGAGGACAGCCCAGGGAGACGGACACATGCGGCACGCACAGCGTGCCGCAGCAAAAAAAGAGTGGGTGTCACCATGCACTGGAACATGAGAGTGGTCATGATGGGTCATTGGCAAATCCAAAAATACACAAATACAAAAAAAATACACAAAATAAGTAGCGGTGCTATTGACAGAGAGTGGCGCTGACCAGATAAACTTAAGATAAAATAATCAAGTAGTAAAAATATTAACCATTTCAGCCAGCGGGGATTTTTCACCTTATGCATCAGAACAATTTTCACCTCCCATTCATTTGCTAATAACTTTATCACTACTTATCACAAGTTATTGATCTATATCTTGTTTTTTCCGCCACTAATTAGGCTTTCTTTGGGTGCTTTGGGTGGTACATTTTGCTAAGAATTATTTTTTTATAAATGCATTTTAACAGGAATATTAAGAAAAAATTTAAAAAAAACATTTATTTCTAAGTTTTCGGCCATTATAGCTTTAAAATAATACATGCTACCATAATTAAAACCTATGTATTTTATTTGCCCGTTTGTCTCGGTTATCACACCATTTAAATTTTGTCCCTATCACAATGTATGGCGCCAATAATTTATTTGGAAATAAAGGTGCATTTTTTCAGTTTTGCGTCCATCACTATTTACAAGCTTATAATTTAAAAATTGTTCGTAGTATACCCCGTCACATGCATATTTAAAAAGTTCAGACCCTTAGGTAAATATTTATGGGTTTGGTTTTTTTTTTTATTGTAATTTTTTTTTTCATTAAAAAATTTATTTGGGTAATTTTTTGGTGTTGGGAAATAAACAGTTAATTTTTAATGTTACAATATGTGTAAAATGGTATGTAACATGTTTGTAGATGTAGTTTTACTATTTGGCCACAAGATGGCCACCTTGAGTTTTTTTTCTCCTTGTGCCTCGCTAATCGGAAGCACAAGGAGGACGAGGAAACTTTTTTTTTGCAGAAAGACTGAAGCCTCTAGTAAGAGAGCTTTGGTTTTCCTGCTGGGGACACGGATCGGTGATCGGGAACCATGTTCCCGTTCACTGATCCCAGGGCTACTGGGGGACAGCAGGGGGGGGGTCGTCCGCGATCAGGCGCGGGAACACGCCGAAGTGCGGCACCGTAACAGAGCAGCCGCCTGGATGTGAGGATCACGTCCGGGCGGATGAAATGGTTAAGTAGTCACAGACCTCCATAAAATAATTAAGTAGTCAGGTGCCTTACAATGAACAAAATAAATAGCCAGGTGTATCAAAATAAAATAATTTAGTAGCCAAATGGGCCCTGTATACATAAATTAAGTAGCCATGTTCCCCAGAAAACAGAATTAAGTAGCATTGTGCCGATATATATCAGTATTATTTACGCAGCTATAAGTGTCCCCTGCATAGGTAGTTAGATATAGGTGTGAAAAACCAACACCTTACTCAGGCATTTGTCTGGATGTTATGGGGTGACAGTGCAGGGCCCAGAGTGCTGACTAGTTTCGCCGCGTGAACGGTGTCATCAGAGCTGCCATGATATAGGTGTCCCCAGTATAGGTAGCCAGGTAGGTGTCTCCAGTTTAGGTAGCCAGGTCTATAGGTATCCCCAGTTTAGTTAGCCAGGTCTATAGAGGTCCTCAGTATAGGTAGTCAGGTCGGTAGGTGTCCCCAGTTTAGTTAGCCACATCTATAGGTGTCCCCAGTTTACATAGCCAGGTGTATAGGTGTCCCCAGTTTAGGTAGCCAGGTGTATAGGTGTCCCCAGTATAGGTAGCCAGGTCTATAGGTGTCCCCAGTTTAGGTAGCCAATTCTATAGGTGTCCCCAGTGTACAGGTAGCCAGGTCTATAGGTGTCCCCAGTTTAGTTAGCCAGGTCTATAGGTGCCCCCAGTTTAGCCAGGTCTATAGGTGTCTTCAGTTTAGCCAGGTCTATAGGTGTCCCCAAACAGTTTAGCCAGGACTATAGGTGTCCTCAGTTTAGCCAGGTCTATAGGTGTCCCCAGACAAGGCAGCCTGGAAGGAGGAGCAGTGGCGGGCACAGAGCAGCGGGGAGGGGGGCAGTCCCACCCCCTTCGCCGCTCCCCCCTCCAAGATAGAATGTACAGGCAGCAGCGGGCAGCAGTGGGTGGGCAACAACATACAACTTACTACGTCTTCCTGCATGATCCCGCTCTGCCTGCCGCCGCTCTGGTCTGGTCTTCTCTGGTGTCCAATCACACTCTCACTGTGCTTCCTGTGAGAGCGTGATTGGACAGCAGAGAAGACCAGACCAGAGAAGCGGCAGGCAGAGCGGGATCATGCAGGAAGACGTAGTAAGTTGTATGTTGATGGCCACCTGCTGCCAAGGGGGGGGGGCTCCCAGGTGAGGGAGGGGGGAGACTGCCCCCCCTTCTCGCTGCTCTGTGCCTGCCGCTGCTCCTCCTTCCTGCACTGTGCCCCCTCCTTCAGTGCTCAGGGCCCCCGGGGACCATTAAAAGGGAGGACTGCCATGCAGAATCCTGAGCTCCCGCCGGCACTGTCCAACGCTGCTCTTGCATAACCCCTTTTCGTTACTTACATTATTTTTAAGTTTGGAAAAACGTGTGAAATAAGTTCTTCCTCTGTCATCACTGGATGTCAAAAATCATTGGTAAATTGAATTTTACCATCTATGTCAGTTTCTATTCAAACCTATCCAATATGCTGCAGCTTAGTTGCATAGGCACCTGATTCTAAATCATTGAAAAGTTGGACACGCATGTTGCACGTAAGATGGAGCTTTTCTACACTGGTCTAGAGTGGCGACGCCTTGAGACACACATTCATTTCATCTGCCAGTGTACCCCTTTCAATGACTGTGTTTGCCTGAAATCGCCTGCGAGCAAAACTACACCTCCCATCAGAGCCTGGTTGCCCCGGATATTTTGCATGCTGCAGTTCAACGCCTCTATCGCGCGCTTGTGCAACTTAGTGCACACATCCCACACAATTTACGTGCACTGTTACATATCTACTAAGAACTGGTGCCCGAAGTTGCCTGCAGCACAGCAGCAGATTAAAAAACACTTCAGGACCACAGGCCACTGCAGCTGTTAGGCCTTGCTGCAGGGCCGCACAACTCAGCACACAAGTGATTCCCCCCCCCCCTGCTCTCTGTATGCTGAAAGCCACTCCATTATGCTCTGTGTTATTGCCCCCCCCCCTCACCACCCCATAGCAACTCTACATGTCACGCTTGTATATCCGAGCAGCATGTCTATACAGCACAAGCTACAGCCATCTCTGAGAGCATTCCTCTCCTTACCCCGGATGCTGGAAGCCACTCCATTATGCACTATGCTATTGCCCCTCTTTACTACCCCATACCAACTGTACATGTCACGCTTGTATATCCGATCAACGTGTCTATACAGCGCTTGTTACAGCCAACTCTGAGAGCATTCCACTCCTTACCCTGGATGCTGGAAGCCACTTCATCATGCGCTGTGCTATTGCCCCTCCTCACCACCCCATAGCAACTGTACATGTCACGCTTGTATATCCAAGCAATGTGTCTATACAGCGCTCGTTTCCCACAGTGCTGCCCCCAGGATCAAGCTCGATCGTGATGGGCAACACAAACCTTGCATGTGAACGCATCTTTAGATGTATTTGCTTGAAACCTTCCTAGAAAGATTGCATTCATTATAATTACATTAGATTTTCCTATACCTTTTGTTACATAAAGTATTCTCTTTGATTCTCACCCACACAGCTACTGAAGTTTTGTTTAAAACCAGGCAGACAGGAACAAGTATATGAGCCCAATGTATTTTCACAGGAACTGTTAGGACCACAAATCTCAGGCTCTTCTGCGCATTCATCTATATCTGGAAAGGAACAAAAAGTAATGTCTAAGTTCATATTGTACATACAGACCAGCACAACTATAATTTACGTTGACAATTGTTTGCAATAAGTATGTAGGATGCAATGCATTGGTATCCTACAGAAATAGATCGTTTTAGTAACTTATATGGCTAGAGAATTCTCATTTTCCAACTTTTTAGTTTATGAAAACTGATTGGTTTTTAAAAAGTGAGATTAAACAGCTTTAGATATTGGGCTCCTATTTATCCTTTAATTAGTTACTGCACCACATGCAGTATATCTACGCCCTGACAGACTTCATCTGAATTCCCAGGGACATAGAAATTGGTCTCCTGCCGTGATTGCCCGCAGCATATGTCAAAAGACGGACGGTTGGCAACCCTACTGTGTGGCAATCTAAATATACCTGAGTACAGAGCCGGGACAAGGTCCTCCAGCACCCAAGGCTGAGACACCAAAGTGCGCCCCTCTATCCCTCCCACCCCAGCCGTCACACACTGATTGCTATTGGACTAAGAGGCACCCTAGGTCCCCCAACCTCCCTAACACCTTAATGTCTAGTTATCTGGCTTGCAGTCACTGTCGTGCCTTTTCTTATTTCTCTCTGCTTCAATCACAATAGGGGAATGATAGCTGAGTGAGTTGTGCGCCCCCTCCTACACTGCACCCTGAGGCTGGAGCCTCTCTTTCCTCTGCCTCGGCCCGGCCCTGCCTGAGTATGCCTATGGAACTGCATTGTGTTATCTCATATGAGATTTACAAATGCACAGCACCTTAAAGGACAGGTGCGAGTTGTGACAGGTGTGCAGAATGCTCTAGGCCACATGAGTGCGATTGCGAGCGGCGCAGAAGATGCCGACCTGGCAAGGTTGGCTTCTGCAACGGAGGGGATTCTGGGACACCGGAGCTGTGAAGAGGGACAGACAGGCTGCCAGGGGCTGAATGAAAGCCCCAGGTAAGTAGAACCTTTTTGTTAACTCACACCTGTCTTTTTAAGTGTTAAGGAACGGAAAAGCCATGCTTGCTGTGTCTTGCAAGGAATACTAATTACAAGCTTACAGCAATGATTCAGTTTAAAAACAATATATTGTAAATCAGAGCCAGAATTAAAGAAAAAACATAGAAAATGAAACCCCTGAGGGCACCAGAGTGTGAACCCGGCAGGGTGGGAGTTTGCACAGCGCCCTATGGATACCCTATTCGGGATCTTTTATTGAAAGCAATATTTTTATCTTGGGGTACCCCGTAGTTCGGGTCACCGTTTGCAAGTTGATTTTATTCCATCTTTGAAAGGATTGTATTTGTATATCTACTGATTGAATTAAAACATCTACACTTAGATTGTTCTATCCCCTGATTTATTGCCCACACAACCCCACCTGTGAGTACTTGTTAGATACAAACTCAAGGAGAAGGGGAACCTCTGTTACTACCTTGATGAGAGAGGATTGGCAACTAAATTCAGATGATACTACACACGCTTGATTTATAACCTTAAAGTGACACTGGAGCGAAAAAAACACTGATGATATACTGTAATGAATTGGTTGTGTAGCATGGATAATTATTTGAACATTAGTAACAAAGAAAATAGTGTTATATTTTTATTTTCAGGTATATAGATTTTTTATTTATAACATTGCATCATTCTCTAATAATTACAGTTTTCACAATACACTCATCATTTTAAATGATTTTACAGAGCAGGCTAGTGACCCTTTGAACGTTTCTCTGCAGAAAAAAACATAAACAAAGAAGAAACAATGATAGACAGTTGAGATTAGTGCTTCAAAAGACAGTGCTGTCCATGACTTTATAAAGTCGCAGAGCTCACAGAAGCACTTTTGCATAGATAACAACTAAAGTTTCTTAACGCTTCCTGTACTGGAAACAATATGAGACTCTGTGCTGCTAATGTTCTATTTCTTAGCTGCACTACACATACAAATCATTATATCATAATTATTTTCACTTCAGATTCCCTTTAATACATGGGTTGTCATCACTCGGTAAGCCTTATGAGTTTCTATTTGTTTGCTGTTTTATAATATAGAGCTTTTGACTGAGGCTGAAATTTGAAGTACAATGATTCAGTTTGGTTGTAGATTTGTTTAGTATAGCACTGTAAATAGTTTACATCTCTGCTTACCTGAACAAGTGTTATTAGTTTTTTCATTGCTAGGGCAGAACTCCGCATCGGAAACCTCTGCTCTATGGAATCCTGCTTCACATGTACAAAAGTAACTTCCATCCGTGTTCTCGCAGCGTGTGTGCGCACCACAGTTGTGACCCAAGCTATTGCATTCATCAATATCTATCAGATTTGAAAAAAACCAAAGCAAAACAAAAAAATAAACAGTGAATTATTCAGGATACCCACTTTGACAGTAATTTTTCTAGTTTCAGTATCAGAAACACTATATATATATATATATATATATATATATATATATATATATATATATATATATATATATATTTATTTTTTATTTATTTATTTATTTTTTTATTTATTTTTTCTAGATATGTGGAGTTCTCCCACCAGAGCATTCTGGGAGACCATGTATATTTTCTGCTGGCTTTAGAACTCTCAGTAAACAGTAGTGGGAAGGTTAAGGAGAAACCATGACCAAAAATTGAACTTCATCCCAATCAGTAGCTGATACCCCCTTTCCCATGAGAAATCTTTTCCTTTTCTCAAACGGATCATCGGGGGGCTCTGTATGGCTGATGTTGTGGTGAAACCCCTCCCACAGTGTGATGTCAGGGCCAAGGTTCTGACATCACACTGTGGGAGCCTTGTTGCATTGTGAGAAATAACAACTGCTAAAAAAGCAAGCAACATCTCCTTCCACTGAAATCACCTGCCAGCAGTAAAAAGCATGCAGATCAGGTGCTCTGACTGAAGTCAGACTGGATTAGCTGCATGCTTGTTTCAGGGTGTGATTCAGCCACTATTGCAGTCACAGAGATCAGCTGGACTGCCAGGCAACTGGTATTGTTTACAGGAAACATCCATATCACTCTCAGTTAAGGTTCCCTTTAAGCAACCTAATGTTTCTATTGCATTGAGCATAAATAGTAAATGCTAGGCCAGCTTCAGTTAGTACTGTTGTGGTACAGTGGTTAGGGTGCTTGCCCACCACACAGTTAGACCTGGGTTTGATTCCCAGCTATGGTATGTAAACTGGTTTTTGAAATAGTATAATTCCCTGGCAGATGAGACCCTCTAATGAGTAGAAGGGTAGTGGGAGGAGGGAGGAAGTAGCAGCTGTCCCTTAACTAATTAGTGTAGGCAGACAAGTGAGTGAAATGGCATTAGGACCTTGGAGGGGGGGCGGGCCTCCAGCAGTGAGAGCAGTGTGTTTGGCAATAATGTGACTGCTGACTGTGATGTAGAGGGTCAAAGTTTTGCTCAATAGAGCATTATGGGGCGAATCGAACTTCCCCAAAAGTTAGCCTGGTGCAGGCGAACGCGAACCCCCAAAGTTCGCCTGGAACCATTCGCTACATCTCTAATGATAGGCATTCATAGCAAGTCGGCACAAAATTATGCAAACATTTCGCTAGATTGCGAAATCACCGTTCCTGATTACGTTTACAAATGAAATGAATTATGATTTTACCCACAGCTGCATTTTCAAATTTTAATAGTGAATTATGATGCAAAATTACAATTATGCACGATTTGTGCTCGTGAACACTAGCTTCATGTCCATTGGCACAGGCGATATGGAGCTGGAAGTATTACCTTGCTGGAGCCAAAAACATCTAACGCTAGAGTAGATTTGATCGTAACAAAATTTGGCCTGCACTCCAATGTTAAAATGAATCCCCAAAACAAATTACTATACTTGATTTGCAATGAGATATGCAACTTTACTTGTGAATCTAACGTTATTTAGGCATTAAAGTAAGAATTTTGATAATCTCTTCCACCTTAACTTTAGTAAAATGCTTGAAGAAATTAAAAGTAACTTGAATTTTTGGAATAAATCATGTAATAATATCCTAAGCAGAGTTGAAATCATAAAAATGTAAGGTTCTCCCTAAGTTATAATTTTTTTTTCAATGCCTACCTGTTGCCTTGCCATCTGCCTAGTTAAACCAAATTTTGTATAATATGGGTTGGAATTCTACTCTCCCCCTTATTAGAGCCAGATTAAGCCATGTACATCCAGAAATTAAACCCTGCCTTAGCCCTGATTAACCACTTGCCGACCGCGCACTCATAACGCACGTCGGCAAAGTGGTAGCGGCAGCACCAGCGACGCACATCTGCGTCGCCGGCTGCAGGTTAATTAATCAGGAAACAGCCACTCGCGCGAGCAGCTGCTTCCTGTCAATTCACGGCGGGGGGCTCCGTGAATAGCCTGCGGGCCGCCGATCGCGGCTCGCAGGCTAAATATAAACACAAGCGGAAATAATCTGCTTTGTTTACATTTGTACAACGCTGCTAACAGTAGCAGCGTTGTACCAGATCAGCGATCCCCGGCCAATCAGCGGCCGGGGATCGCTGTCACATGACAGGCAGGAGCCTGTTAGAGGCTGCACAGGACAGATCCGTACCTGTGCAGCCTCCGATCTCCGGGGAAGGGAGGGAGGAGAGGGAGAGGGGGAATCCTGCGGTGGAAAGGGCTTTGAGGTGCCCCCCCGCCACCCACACGCAGGCAGGAGAGATCAGACCCCCCCAGCACATCATCCCCCTAGTGAGGAAAAAAGGGGGCGATCTGGTCGCTCTGCCTGGTGTTTGATCTGTGCTGGGGGCTGAAGAGCCCATCCAGCACAGATCTCAGTAATCAGCGCTGCCGCTGGTCCTTAAGGGGGGGGGGGGGGGGTAAAGGCTGGGTCCTCAGGTGGTTAAGAAGAGCTTGTCAAAAAGAAAAAAAACACTCCTCTCACCTCAAATAACTGATGCTATTGTTTATGCGCCTGTTTTCCTTTTTCCTGGGTTGTTCGCTTTTAATAAATAATTAAGAAACTAAGAGAATGCTATACTTCACTTCTGGTAGGTTTTCTCTTTTTTTTTTCCTGGGGGGGTGGGGGGGGGGGGCAAACTGTGTGCAACATTTCAATCTGGAACTCTGCAGAACCAGCTATGAAGTGTGTTCACCAATTCACCTCCTTCCTTTTCTTTTCCTTTTCCTTCTACCCCCCTTTCCTCTTCTTCATCTTCCCCATTATCAATTTCCCATCTTGTTTTCCCTTCATCCCCTTTTTCACAGGCCACTTAGTACTTTAGCTATGGGCTCCACCCAATGTTGGTTGCCTTAGTTCTATTTAATACTTACCTGTACATGCCTGAAGGCTCTGATTGTAGGAGTATCCATCCATGCAGGGACATCGGGGTAGAAAATAGGCACAAAAGTCAAAGTCGAAGCAGGCCATATCATTCCATGGTATTCCATCTGCAATATCAGAATGAAAATATTACTTCCCAGGTAATGTGCTTTTGCTAGCATCGTTTATGTTGTATTATAAAGGCACCACTTTTGTTTTAGTGAAATATATGCCTTAAGGTGGCCACACACCATACCATTTTTTAAATATCTTTTCAATTTAAGAATTGCAATCAATTTTTCTGACTAATTGTAACATTTCAAAAATATGACCAATATACCACACACCTATGTTCAATTTTTCCCCAATTATGATAAAAATGATTGGAAACTCTGAGAAAATTGCTAGGGTGCGTATATTAATAAATTGACAATCTAACACACACCATACAATGTTTAGAAAGATTGAAGTAAAATATCTGGCATTGCGGATCAATCAAAATTGAAGAAAACGGGAAATCCATTCAGTCGAATGAAAAAAAGCTTTCGTTTTTTTCTGGAGATCCGATCGTTTTTATCGAATTGCCGTAAAATCGGATCATTTTATTGTATCGTGTGTGGCCACCTTAATGTTCACCCACAATCTCACAACCACATCTTCTTTTCATTATGGCATTCATAATAGCGTGCTGCTCGTGCTAAGCATTTCCCTCCTGTACATTGTCCAAGGCAGTGATGATTGTAATCAGCTCATTACGATTATGCAAAATTTTGCGTGAATTTTTGTAATTATGCCTATATGTCATTACAAACTGTTCATTCAATTGATTTTGTATAATTGTTCATAATTATGCAATTGTGCCGACATTGGCAGCGAATAGCAAAGCCCCCATACATGCTATTGCTATCAAAATTGCTACATATGTTAAAGGGGAACTGAAGAGAGAGGTACATGGAGGCTGTCATGTTTATTTCCTTTTAATCAATACCAGTTGCCTGGCAGCCCTGCTGGTCTATTTCTCTGCAGTAGTATCTGATTAAAACCAGAAACAAGCATGCAGCTAGTCTTGTCAGATCTGACTTTAAAGTCTGAACCACTGAAACACCTGATCTGCTGCATGCTTGTTCAGGGGCTATGGCTAATAGTATTAGAGGCAGAGGATCAGCAGGGCTGCCAGGCAACTGGTATTGTCTAAAAGGAAATAAACATGACAGCCTCCATATACCTCTCTCTTCAGTTCCCCTTTAAGGAGAATAGTGGGTACAATAATTTTTCAAAAAGACCTTGCCGTTTTTGAGAAAATTGACTTTAAAAATGCACAGAAAAATTGTTTTAAAACTCAGAAAAATGAATGTTTAAAAACCATTTTTCTTTTATATTTTCTTAATCAATTTCCTCAAAAACTATAAGGTCTTTTTGAACAGTTTTTTTTACTTGCACCCAGTACTTTGCTTAATATTTGCAGCAATTTTGGTAGCAATATTATAATAATGTTAACATTATTAATAATAATATTAAGATTAATATACAATACAAATTATGCGTAAATTCATGCGTAATTACGAATGCTAAAAATTACATATGAAATTAATTACACTTTTTTTGCATTACAATTACGATGCGTATTTGCGAAATTATGATGTGTAATATGCATAGGCATAATTTCTGCTCATCACTAGTCCAAGGTGCCTACAGGAATCCTAGCAATGCCCTACATTAGCCACAAATAGAGTTGGGCCGAACGGTTCCATGCGAACTTCAGTGGTTCGCGTTCGCGTCCCGCAGGCGAAGTTTTGCGGAAGTTCGGTTTGCCCCATAATGCACCATGAGGGTCAACTTTGACCTTCTACATCACAGTCAGCAGGCCCAGTGTAGCCAATTAGGCTACACTAGCCCCTGGAGCCACTCCCCCCCTAATAAAATGCAGGCAGCGGCGGCCATTACGCTCACTCGTGTGCCTGCGTTAGTGAGAGTAGGGTGAGCTGCTGCAGACTGTCTCTCATAGGGAAAGATTAGTTAGGCTTAGCTTGTTCCTGGCTGCATACCTGTTCTGTTCAGTGAGCCCACCATACCTGTTCTGTTCAGTGAGCCCACTGGATACCTGCATACCTGTTCAGTGAACCTGCCACTGCATACCTGTTCTGTGAACCCACCACTGCATACCTGTTCTGTGAACCCACCACTGCATACCTGTTCAGTGAACCCACCACTGCATACCTGTTCAGTGAACCCACCACTGCATACCTGCTCAGTGAACCTGCCACTGCATACCTGTACTGTTCAGTGAACCCGCCACTGCATACCTGTTCTGTTCAGTGAACCCGCCACTGTATTCCTGTTCAGTGAACCCGCCACTGCATACCTGTACTGTTCAGTGAACCCGCCACTGCATACCTGTTCTGTTCAGTGAACCCGCCACTGTATACCTGTTCAGTGAACCTGCCACTGCATACCTGTTCTGTGAACCCACCACTGCATACCTGTTGTGTTCAGTGAACCCGCCACTGTATACCTGTTCAGTGAACCTGCCACTGCATACCTGTTCTGTGAACCCGCCACTGTATACCTGTTCTGTTCAGTGAACCCGCCACTGTATACCTGTTCTGTTCAGTGAACCCGCCACTGTATACCTGTTCAGCGAACCTGCCACTGCATACCTGTTCTGTGAACCTGCCACTGTATACCTGTTCTGTTCAGTGAACCCGCCACTGTATACCTGTTCTGTTCAGTGAACCCGCCACTGTATACCTGTTCAGTGAACCTGCCACTGCATACCTGTTCTGTGAACCCACCACTGCATACCTGTTCTGTTCAGTGAACCCGCCACTGTATTCCTGTTCAGTGAACCCGCCACTGCATACCTGTTGTGTTCAGTGACCCCAGCAGCCAGGCGACCATATGGGCTGTAAAGCCACCAAAACCTGCACTCTCGCCATGGTGCGCACCAGTCCAGCACGGCCGTCACTACACAAACAGCTGTTTGCGGTGCGTTACACAGTGAGTTGGTGTGTCAGTGTGAAGCAGTACCTTAATTACACTACCTGATTGATCTATACACATGCAAGATGTTTTAAAGCACTTTAGGCCTGTCATTTAGCATTCAATGTGATTTCTGCCCTTAAAACGCTGCTTTGCGTCAAATCCAGGTTTTTCCCGGGGACTTTTGGCATGTATCCCACTCCTCCACCTGGGGGTCCAGGTGTTAGACCCCTTGAAACATCTTTTCCATCACTTTTGTGGCCAGCATAATTTTTTTTTTTTAAGTTCGCATCCCCATTGAAGTCTATTGCGGTTCGCTAACTTTTCCGCGAACCGAACCTTCCGCGGAAGTTCGCGAACCTAAAATCGGAGGTTCGGCCCCACTCTAGCCCACAGGTAGAGATACAGTATGTTAGAGCTGAAGGATAAATAGGCTTTGCTTTGGGAGGGGCTAAGGGTTAGCCACTGATAACCTACAATATATTTTCTTGCTGTGCTTGTGCCAGTGTAATGTCTGATTGCGCTGCCCGGAAGCTCCCTTCCACACTGAGTAGCACGCATGCTCAGTGTGAAGTTAATGATGCTGCTGGAGGTAAAATACTAAATATCTTCACTTCCACACCTCTTACACTCCCCAAATTTTCAGGGTAGGGGGGGGGGGGGGGACCGCCTCAAACGACCTCTATTCCAAATTGCAGCCCCCGAGACCCGCTGGTTCAGGAGATAGATTACAGAAACCTATCTCGGGAACCAGCGGGTCTCGGGGGCTGCAATTTGGCATAGAGGTCATTCTGGGGGTTGCCTCCCTACCCTGAAAATTTGGGGAGTGTAAGAAGTGTGGGTGCGGAGATATTTAGTATTTTACCACCAGCATCATTCAATAGGAAATGTGGCCACACAGTCTCCTACTGCGCATGCGGGTGTAATGATCCGCTCAGCTGGCTGCACAGGCAGACAGCTGTTTGACCTTTCCTCAAGTCTGTGGGCTGCAGGTCTCTGGAAGAGAGACCTGTCTTCACTTTGCAAGTTTCAGACCTGCTCTGCTGCTGAGGAATTTGCATACATTTGTCATGCAAATTGCATAGCTGCCTCCCTTGAAGGCTTGCAGTATAAATACCATGTGATCCCACAATCCTTGGCTGGTCATGATGGTTTGTTACCACTTAAACACTCCTTGAGTGTCAGCCTTGCTATTGTTTGCTAAATATTATCTTAGAGTAATTCCTGGGGACTGCACTAGGCAATCCTTCTAGTGCAGTCAGGTTGTATTATCTGTATTGCCTGTCTTGTCTTGTCCTTGCGATTGCACTGTCGCCAGCGGTTGGCGATGGTGAATAGTTTGGTCCAGTACCTGGATCACACTTGCTCTAGCGGTAGTGGCAGTGGATCTCTCTAGTCTATGTCTTGGAGTTTTACCGTAGCTGCGGTTGCTACTGGTTGCTCCTTCTGTCTGTCTTGCCGTGTGGATCGCACTTGCTCTGGCGGTAAGAGCAGTGGATCAGCTAGCTCTGTTTCTGTACTTGGATCACACTTGCTCTGGTGGAAAAGAGCAGTGGATCCTACTAGCTCCGTTTCTGTACTTAGATCACACTTGCTCTGGTGGAAAAGAGCAGTGGATCCTGCTAGCTCTGTTTCTCTGCTTGGATCACACTTGCTCTGGCGGAAAGAGCAGTGGATCCTTCCTGTCCTATCCCTGAACCCGGATCGCACTCACTCTGGCGGAAGAGCGGTGGATCGTATCTGACCTATTCCTGTTTTCCATTCGTCTGTCTGTCTGGAGCAAACGCTTGCGGTTGTCTGCGGTAGGCAGCCGTTTAGCAAGCGTTCCTGTTATTTGTCCATTTGTGTTCATTCGTTATTCAGGGTGGCGTGCTTGTCTCTGTTGCGCTTAACGTGCGGTGACCGGGTTTAGGTATTGCGTTTGTTATTTTTGTTGACATTCTCATTGTATGATATGCTGTGCCTTTCTCTCTGCTCCTGTGTTTAACCTTTGCTCTGTCTTGTGTCACTTTTGGCAATCGCCACTCTTGCGATTGCGTTCCTACTTTGTTTCTGCTGTTGTGTGTGCACCGTCGCTGGTTGGCGACTAGATTGGTGCACACACATGCATTCTGTCCCTGTGCTCATTCTCATTGGCAATCGCATCTCTTGCGATTGCGTTCTCACTTGGTTTCCACTGTTGTGTGTTCGCCGTCGCTGGTTGGCGACTAGATTGGTGGACATACATACATTCCTTCTCTGTGCTTATTCAGTCTTGTGTCGCTGTTAGCAATTGCCATCTCTTGTGATTGCTTTCCGACCTGGTCTTCACGGTTGTGTGTTCATCGTCGCTCTGGCGACTAGATTGGTGGACGCACATACACCCTGTCTCTGTGCTCTCTCTCTTTAAGGGCTATATTGGCCTGCATTGCTTCCCCTCATATAATTCCTATCTGGCATCTGTGGCTGGGCAGAGAATCTGTTCCTCTGCACTCCACAGCTCCATCTGCCGGCAAGAATTCCCCTCTACAGGTGCATAGCACCATTGCTGGGTTCTCTCAGATTATACGCTTGTGAAGGATTTCCGCAGTGTCAGCGCACATCCTGTGCGCTGACCACGGGAATAATTCCACAATCGTTACAGCGGGGCAGCGCAAATCAACAGGCAGCGTAATCAGACACAACACTCGCGTGTGGCTGTCCATATGAGCATTTGCTGTCAGAGAGGTTGCCAGACAGTCATGAACCATGTGGTTACCCACAGTTCAGATCCTCTGCTAGTACTCTGGTCATGTATTGAAACTCATATGGCAGCCATCAGCAGCTGACAGCCAGGGAACAAGAAGTGAATCCACCCCCTGTCAATCAATCACCCATTTAATCAAAGCCTTTATGTTGCACAAAAAGGCTGCATAATAATAACCAGTAAAATACAGCATTCTGTCAAATGCCTGTGCTCAGGAAATGTCTTACCAGGATCCCAAGTTCTGCATTCCATGTCATCCTGGCTCATCACTGAGGTGCAATGATCTGCATCCAGATAAAAATAATTATTACTTGTTTGGCTAATTACACAATAAAATGCAGTACAAAGTTATTATAGCACAACTGTCTATGAATGACTTGCAGGTATGTATTAGTGGTGGATTCATTTGTAGGTTTTCTTTTTCTTTTCTTTATTTTTAATTCAGCCAGGCCGATTTGCAGTAATTTTTGGTCAGCAGTGTAAGCATTAAAGAGAACCTGTGATGAAGACAGCACAAGAGTTTATACACTATCAAACTTCTGGTGCATTTCCTGATTATTTCATGACTCGACTATTGCAACTTTCTGCTCTGTGGCCTCCTCGCCAACCTTCTAGCCCCACTACAGCCCATCATGAACTCTGCTGCATCCACCTCTCCTCCCGCTTCTCCAGCTCTACCCCCCCCCCCCTGTCGGTCTCTTCACTGGCTGCCAGTTACACCTCATCCACCTCTCCTCCTGCTTCTCCAGCCCTATCCCCCTCTGACAGACTTTTCACTGGCTGCCAGTTACACAAAGGCTATAGTATAAAATCCTGACGCCCTACAAAGCTCTCCACAGTCTAGCTCCTTCTTATCTAAATAAAGTTATTTCCAGATACCATCCTACACGCAATCTCTGTTCTACAATATCCTCCTGTTTTCTTCTCTGGTCACCTCTGCTCACTCCCACTTACAAGACTTTTCTCAATCCTCTCCCCTCCTCTGGAACACCCTCCCTCAACACATCCGCCACTCACCCATACTTACCCTTTTTAAGCGCAACCTGAATACTCACCTCTTCAACTGACCACCACTGACCACCAATTTTACCATCTCCTACTCAGCTTCCCCTCACTTACTCTCCTATTCCGTAAACCTTTAGACTGTAAGGCCTTTTGGCCAGGGCTATCTTCCCCTTTTGTCTCACAATGCTGTGTAATGTTTGTGCATACCTCCTACCCCTGTGGAAAAAAATCTGTAGTTGAAAGCACCAACCATTGTCTTGTTATACACTGCATTTTGTTGTACAGAGCCACAGATCATGCTGGCGCTACATGAATCAATAATAATGTACTTACATGAGGCTTCTTCCATCCACCTGTAGTCCATGGGCTCCCTCAATTTCTTTCTAGTCCCGTCCGTTCTCCCACAGTAGGCCTTGGTAAACTCCTCGACTTAGGAGACTACTGCACATGTGTGGCCCTGGCCATACGCCTCCTTGGTCATGCTCTTGTGGTCGGAAGTGTTTTGAGCCTGTGCAGTTAAAAGCTTAAACTAAATGCATAGGCACAGAATGCTTCCAACCACAGGAGTGCGACCAAGGAGGGGCATGGCAAGGGCTGAGCAGTTGTACTGGTCACTGACTATTGGTGCTAACAGCAGGAGAATGGTGGAGACCAAACTGACACCCCGAGGGAGCCCATGGACTACAGGGGGCTGGAGGAACACTTAGATAAGTATAACTCCTTGTGTTGTCTTTGTCACAGGTTTACTTTATCATGCTAAACATTAGAGATGGCTCGAACCTCCGATTTTTGGTTCGCGAACCTCGAACGTGAACTTCTGCAAAAGTTCGGGTTCGCGCGAACTTTCAAACCCGCCATAGACTTCAATGGGAAGGTGAACTTTGAAAATTACAAACATTTATGCTGGCCACAAAAGTAATGGAAAAGATGTTTCAAGGAGTCAATCACCTAGAGGGGGGCATGGCGGAGTGGGATACACACCAAAAGTCCCGGGGAAAAATCAGGATTTGACGCACAGCAGCGTTTTAAGGGCAGAAATCACATTGCATGCTAAATTGGAGGCCTAAAGTGCTTTAAAACATCTTGCATGTGTATACATCAATCAGATAGGTAATTAGTGTACTGCTTCACACTGACAGACCAATTCACTGTGTAATGCACTGCAAACAGCTGTTTGTGTAGTAACAGCCGTGCTGGACTGGTGCGCACCATGGTGAGATTGCTCTTCCTCAGTGATATCAGGTAATGTCTGACTGCCTTATCAACTTTCGATGGTTCTTTCTCTACCATTGTTAAAGCTTACATCTATTTTTTTAAATTACTTTTTCTGCTGGCTGTTCAGTACCTTCAATGAGAATCTGTTATGGAGGGCAAGTCTGCCATTCATTCAACTGTGTGATAAACTTTCCATATTACTTTCTCAGTACCATGGTGACCACGGGTAATGGCCAGGGAATCAGGATTCTATTCCGGTGCGGAGTGGGAGCCTGAGAAACGGCTACCACCACACATCCAAGAAAGGATGTGCTGTATAAGTAATGTACCTGCCCTGACAGTGCTTTGCAGACCAGGCATCTGTGGTCAGATGGATCTTTGACCCAACGCTGTGTGTCAGTGAATGATATCACTTGCCTTTCAACATCACGGTACAGTTTGGGTATCGCCTTTTTAGAAAAATAAGGCGTTACCACTGCGGTGTCCCAATCGCCACAAATTTTCGGAAGGCCTCAGAGTCCACCAGCTGGTATGGTAACAGCTGGCAAGCTAACAGTTCCGTCAAGCCAGCTGTCAGATGCCGGGCAAGGGGGTGACTGGCAGATATTGGCTTCTTCCACTCAAAGATTTCCCTCACGAACACCTGACTGCTGCTGTGGGCAGAGGAGCAGGAACGGCTACCACCACACATCCAAGAAAGGCAGCAGGCACGGCACGCACGTCCCGACTCAGGGAGGTAGTGACGAAAAATAACAATACAGGAGGACTCTTTCGAGGCCCTGCTTTATATGAGACGAATGAACTTTAAATCCTTTAACAACAATCTTTTATGGAGGGCAAGTCTGCCATCCATTTAAGTGAAAGGTATGCACTGACTGCCAGGTATAATATAATGTGCAGTCACAGATGCAGTGAAAGGTATGCACTGACTGGTATAATAATACAATGTGCAGTCACACAGATGCAGTGAAAGGTATGCAGTGACTGCAAACAGCTTTTTGTGTAGTGATGGCCGTTCTGGACTGGTGTGCACCGAGGCGAGAGTGCGGGTGATGGCGGCTTTTCAGCCCATATGGTCGGGCTGAGGTAGCTCAATGACAGAACAACAGTGACCGTCCAGCTGATCGCATTTGGTCTGTCCACAATGAAGCAACGACCTTATTATCTTGGGTGTGCCCCCCCCCCCAGACACTCATAGCTGGCGGTCATTGCTTCATTGTAATACGCAAGCCCCTTCACCGCGGCAAGGTAACGATCATGAAAGGGAATTGACACATGTACATGCCTTTTGTTTTGTTGTTGCAGCTGCAGTGCAGCCAGAAAAAATAGGCAGGCATGTACAAACACCAGAAAAAATTGTTATTGGTTTGGTTAGCGGTTCCGTGCGGAAGCTGATGAAGATGAGGTGTTCTGTGTTAAATAGTCAACTACGTCCTGTCAATCTTGGGGGTTGATGGCATGTGCCTTCTGCACACTGTACCTTGGTCCAGGGCCGCACGAAATCACGACAGCACAACCTCAAACAGACCTGCCGGTTGGCCTGCCTCTGCCTCTGCCTGTTTTGCCCATATTGGGGGGATGAAGTGAAAGGTATGCACTGACTTGACTAATACAATGTGCAGTCACGTAGGTGCACTGAACAGGTATGCAGTGACTGGTATCAATACAATGTGCAGCTGTCACACACACAGGTACCGTGAACAGGTATGCAGTGACTAGTATTACAAATGTGCAGCTGTCACACACACAGGTACCCTGAACGGGTATGCAGTGACTGGTATTACAAATGTGCAGCTGTCACACACACAGGTACCGTGAACAGGTATGCACTGACTGTTATTACAAATGTGCAGCTTTCAAACACACAGGTACCGTGAACAGGTATGCAGTGACTAGTATTACAAATGTGCAGCTGTCACACACACAGGAACTGTGAACAGATAGTGACTGCTATATAATATAACACTGCATGCTGTCACGCAGGTGCACTGAACAGGTATGCAGTGACTGATATCAATACAATGTGCAGCTGTCACACACACAGGTACCCTGAACAGGTATGCAGTGACTGGTATTACAAATGTGCAGCTTTCAAACACACAGGTACCGTGAACAGGTATGCAGTGACTAGTATTACAAATGTGCAGCTGTCACACACACAGGAACTGTGAACAGATAGTGACTGCTATATAATATAACACTGCATGCTGTCACGCAGGTGCACTGAACAGGTATGCAGTGACTGATATCAATACAATGTGCAGCTGTCACACACACAGGTACCCTGAACAGGTATGCAGTGACTGGTATTACAAATGTAGCTGTTACACACATGCAGTGAAAATGTAGTCACTGAATGTGCTGGGCCTTGCACAGTATAGAATTAGCAAGGGCCAGCTGCGACTGACTGACAGGGCTGCATATGCAAGTGTCAGTGGGCTACACACAAAAAAAAAAAAAACAGATCACAAGAACAACATTAGCTCTCAAAAGATCTGTTGTGGGGTGCTTTTTAGCAGTAATAATCAGCAAGGAACAAGCTAACAAGCCTAACAAGAGCCTAAATAGGCTTTCCCTATGTCTCTGCAGCAACCTCTCCCTTCACTAATTACTGCAGCCACACCGAGTGAGGAAAATGCCTGACGCAGCTGCCTTATATATGGTAGGGGGGGGGGCTCCAGGAGGGAGTGTAGCCTGATTGGCTGTGTCTGCTGACTGTGATGTAGAGGATCAAAGTTGAGACTAATGATGTAGTATAGGGGGTGGGTCGAACTCGCATATAGTTTGCAAACGCGAACCACCGATGTTCGCGCAAATCGGTTGCGGTCAAACCGTTCAGGCCATCTCTACTCTTTGGGGATTTAATGACATCAGTGATACGATATTAACCACTTAAGGACCGCAGTCTTTTCACCCCTTAAGGACCAGAGCTTTTTTTTCTATTCAGGCCACAGCAGCTTTAACGGTTTATTGCTCGCTCATACAACCTACTATCTAAATGAATTTTACCTCCTTTTCTTGTCACTAATACAGCTTTCTTTTGGTGTTATTTGATTGCTGCTGCGATTTTTAGTTTTTATTATATTCATCAAAAATACATGAATTTTGTCAAAAAAATGACTTTTTTAACTTTCTGTGCTGACATTTTTCAAATAAAGTAACATTTCTATATACATTTTTGTCCAAATTTATTGTGCTACATGTCTTTGATTAAAAAAAAATTCTGTGTATATTTATTGGTTTTGGTAAAAGTTATAGCGTTTACAAACTATGGTGCAAAAAGTGAATTTTCCCATTTTGAAGCATCTCTGACTTTTCTGAGCACCTGTCTTGTTTCATGAGGTGCTAAAATTCCAGGATAGTATAAATACCCCCCAAATGACCTCATTTTGGAAAGAAGACATCCCAAAGTACTCACTAAGATGCATGGTGAGTTCATAGAAGATTTTATTTTTTGTCACAAGTTAGCGGAAAATGACACTTTGTGACAAAAAAAAAAAGTTTCCATTTCTGCTAACTTGTGACAAAAAAAATGAAATCTGCCACGGACTCACCATGCCCCTCTCTGAATACTTTGGGGTGTCTACTATCCAAAATGGGGTCATTTGTGGGGTGTGTTTACTGTCCTGGCATTTTGGGGGGTGCTAAATTGTGAGCTCCCCTGTAAAGCCTAAAGGTGCTCATAGGACTTTGGGCCCCTTAGCGCACCTAGGCTGCAAAAAGGGGTCACACATATGGTATTGCCGTAATCAGGAGAAGTAGTATAATGTGTTTTGGGGTGTATTTTTACACATACTCATGCTGGGTGGGAGAAATATCTCTGTTAATGGACAATTGTGTGTAAAAAAAATCAAAAAATTGTCATTTACAGAGATATTTCTCCCACCCAGCATGGGTATGTGTAAAAATACACCCCAAAACACATCATACTACTTCTCCTGAGGACGGCGATACCACATGTGTGACACTTTTTTGCAGCCTGCAAGGGGCAGGTTAGAGTCTGATCTGATGGGTGTTAGTGACAGGTGGTGACAGGGGGTGATTGATGGGTGATTGACCGGTGATCAGTGGGTGATTACAGGGAAGAATAGATGTATACAGTACACAGGAGGAGGGTCTGGGGAGGATCTGAGGGTGTGGGGGGTGATCAGGAGCCCCCAGGGGGCAGTTTAGGACCTAACCTAAAAAATAGCGTTGACAGATAGTAACAGGGAGTGATTGATGGGTGATTAGGGGGGTGATTGGGTGCAAACATGGGTCTGGTGGTTGGGCAGGGGGGGGGGGTCTGGGGAGTGCTGTGGGCGATCAGAGGGCAGGGGGGGCAGGAGAGCGCGATCCCCGGCCACACATCGCAGAGCGAGCCGCCGCCGATGGGCGTATTGCGGTCGTTCTGCGCACCACTTTGCCGACCGCCCATCGGTTGTGGGCGGTCGGCAAGTGGTTAAAAAACAATGTTTCTTTTTTAGAAAAATTACATTTTTCTTAATAAATGCAAAAATAGCAAAAGCACAAAATACATGGGCCCATATGCAATTAACATTTCTCCTGAGTTGTCTCCTAATTTTCATACTTTCTTTAAAATAACTATTAAGCATTTTACAATTGAAAAAGTACCTAAACATAGTGAAAAAGTACATTCAAAATAATTTTGAGTATTTTCTTGCTTTCTGGTGGTTTAAAAGGCATTCTATGTCAAGGTGTGAAAATATCACTTAGG
This sequence comes from Hyperolius riggenbachi, assembly GCF_040937935.1. NCBI lineage: Eukaryota > Metazoa > Chordata > Amphibia > Anura > Hyperoliidae > Hyperolius > Hyperolius riggenbachi. The sequence goes on from NC_090648.1 coordinate 87,539,714, forward strand.
AAAAGACCCTTTTTCCCTTCTGTTTGAAACAAACGGTCAAAAATATACAATGCTGCATGGTGTAATGGTTAAGGGGTCTTCCTCTGACACAGGAGACATGGGTTCAAATATCGGCTCTGCCGGTTCAGTAAGCCAGCACCTATTCAGTAGGAGACCTTGGGCAAGTCTCCCTAACACTGCTACTGCCTATAGAGTGCGTTCTTGTGGCTGCATCTCTGGCGCTTTAAGTCCGCCAGGAGAAAAGCGTGATATAAATGTTCTGTGTTTGTACAATTGGAAAAGGACCAAAAAGTAGGTAAAAAAGTACTGTCAGATTTATTCTGAGTATTTTCTTGCTTGCTGGTGGCTTAAAAGGCATTTAACGTGTAAAAATATCACCTAGGAGAAAATTTAGGCAAAAGAAAATAATGAAATAAGTGCCATAAAATGATTTTTTTTTAAAGAGTATTGTTTCTTTGAGTTTGCCTGGTGTAGAATATGGCTTCAACTCACCCCATATGGAGTGCTGAAAAGTATTGTGAAGGCTAAGTTGCAAATACATGAACTTGTATTGAACATGGATCTTGTAAGAGTGCAAAATATTGGGAGAATGGAATTGTGGATACCACAAATTAATCTACAGTACATCTGGACACCCTTTCCAATCATTTCACCATAGGCCACCTTGTTATATTTGCTAAAGTCAGTGTTGGTTTCCTTTTGTATGAAATATAATATAAAGTGCTTGTATGAAATTGGGGGCACAAGGAAAAATGGGCGCCTGTTTTTGTTAATAAATGATCATTAATATCTATGGATATTCTTCTTTTCTAAAGTGTAAATAGTGAAAATTATCGTAATAAAATATGGGTATATATTAATGATATTTTACTACAACCTAACCTAACCTTACGCTCACACAAAACCCTCCCTTCCTGATGCCTAACCCTAAACCGCCCCTTCTTGACACCTAACCCTAAAACCCTCCCTTCCTGATGCCTAACCCTAAAACCCTCCTTCCTGATGCCTAACCCTAAAACCCTCCTTCCTGATGCCTAACCCTAAAACCCTCCTTCCTGATGCCTAACCCTAAAACACCCCTTCCTAACCTTATAATGTTGTAAACATTTCAAAATAATAATTTTCAAAAATGAATCATTTGTAAATACAAATCATAAAAAATGTCAAAAACTATAAGGTTTTATCTTTCAAAAGGATAATTATTGGGTGCCCAAATTTCTGCTTTGGCGCCTAATAGCCAATATTTGCATTAGTGTCTATGGGGAACCTAAATCGTCCATTTGCTGCCGGCGCCCAAATTTCATGCTCTGTACAAAGCTACCTCTGGTGAAGTGGACTTCTAATCTCAATCTCTGAAACATCCATCAGACATTATTCCCCATGGGACTCCCTTGATGTTTTTTTATTAATATTATGTCTCCTACTTACAAAGAGTTAATAATCTGTATAATCTGAACATTTGTATAGAGGTTTTCGCCTGTTGGACCCAAAGCGCTCAAGAGCTGCAGCCACTGGGACGTGCTGAAGAGGCCACTGTGATGGATTGCGGAGAAACCGCCGCGCGTTCTGACAACGAGGCGGCGGTGTCCGCGTACAGAGCGGCGGTTTCCCCGCAGCAACATGCGTCTAGTTTGTCTGGACCTAGTAGTGTACACAGATGGAGAGCTACGCGCGCGCGCCGCAAGACAGGCTCTTTATGCCAATAGAAGAAGGGTCAGCTGATCGAGGCGGTCAGCTGATCCCAGCTCAGCAGGTGATTGGTTGATAGGAGCTGGGCGGCGCTGTGGAGAGCTTTGCTATATATATCTCTTGCCGTTCAGTTGCTGGTTGTCTGGCGTTGCGAATACCTATGTGTTAGCACTCAGACCTTAGTCAGATCCTTCAGTGTGGTGGAACCAGGTGGACCTGGGAATCCACACTTAGCCAGTTCACTGTATTATTATCTGTGTTATTCTTTAGACCAGTTCCAGGGTGTAGAGACCACGGACCTCACACCCCAGACTAGGAATACTGTGTATCATCTGTGTTATTCCTTAGACCAGTTCCAGGGTGTAGAGACCACGGACCTCACACCCCAGACTAGGAATACTGTGTATCATCTGTGTTATTCCTTAGACCAGTTTCAGGGTGTAGAGACCACGGACCTCACACCCCAGACTAGGAATACTGTGTATCATCTGTGTTATTGCTTAGACCAGTTCCAGGGTGTAGAGACCACGGACCTCACACCCCAGACTAGGAATACTGTGTATCATCTGTGTTATTCCTTAGACCAGTTCCTGAGTGTGGGACCACGGACCTCACACTCTAGACTAGGCATTATTGGATATCTGTTTATGAATATTGGCTCTCCTGACTTCTCTTCTGTTTTCTGATTCGGTACCTTCGCACATCTGATCTACTGTTGCCGACCCTGCCTGTCCCTGGTTACCGAATCAGCCTCTTGTCTCTGTACTTTATCCGTCTGTGTGTTGCCGACCCGGCCTGCCCGACCTTCTGGTCGTCACCCACCCCTTGGGTGCTCAGTCCTCCTGCAGAGGGTCCCCTGCTCCTCAGAGGGGGCCTTGCTGCAAATCCAGTCAGGGACTCCCCCTCCTGGAGCCCTTGACTGCAGTAGAGTCTTCTCTACTTATTGGACCACCTGCTACCCCGGTGGTCCAATTCCTACTGTTACATCAAACACTTACACGCTTCAGGTCTCTAGAGGTTAGTTATACTTGGATTATTGGCGATTCTGCAGATCCTCAATAATCAGGTATATCTGTATTCTTGGGGATACTGCAGATCGCCAAGAATCAGATTCTCTCTGGTTGCTGACACCTATCGTTACAGCCACCCTGCAGTGTTAAAGAGTCTTGCCTTGAACTTCTTACTGAATAGGTATTGACCCTAGCCAGGATTTATATTCTGGAAGTTTGTTTGTACGTTGAATTTGTTTGTAAGTTGAGCCATGTGTTATACATAGGAAAATGTGGAAAAATGATTTATAAGAAACAAAACAGGTTGATACAACCATAACAATACAAACCAATGGGAGCAGGGAATCAGAAAGCCATGCATGGATCAATTCAAAAAGAGAACCCCACTGCACCGATGATAAATTAAAAGTTTTATTTCAGCATTAGTGGACAAAACAGTATATTAGCTCACACGTATTGGAGCACAAACACATAGCTCCTTAGTCATAGCTGAGGACAGCTATTGTACTGTTTTGTGCACTAATGCTGCAATAAAAATTGGACTTTTAAATTATCATCAGTGCAGCGGGGTTCTCTTTTCGAATTAAAAAATTATTTACTTTCAGACAACTCTGGAGTACTTTTCAACTACTTACAATAGTTTAAATAATACTGCATCGTGTAAAAACAAAACAAAAGTAAAAAAAACAGTAATGTATATTTTGCACATGGAAAAAATTTAGTTTGTATGCATTAACATTTGTAACTCGAGTCATTTGTAAGTAGGGGACTGCCTGTAAAGCCCTTATTTCAGAGAAATCCAGGAAAGCAAAAACGCTCAAACCCCCTACCAGTTCAACCAATGGGTGCAGGATCTGGGAAGCCAGGCCAATCCATCAGTATGTACAAAAGGATCCGCAACCAAGCAGAGGTAGAAACGCTGGTTTTTTATTATTCAAAAATTCCACATGACAGATGCAATAAAGTCACAAGGTTCAACTGACGCGTGTCGGGCTTACAATCTGCCCTTAGTCTTAGTTAAAGAGACAATAAAGCAGGCGTACCTTTAGAGCAGATGCTGGTAAGTTTGGCACAGATTATTACGGATAATTAGTTTATCGGTAATATCTCTACAAACGTCCATTTCCTATCCTTTACTGATGATTCCAATGTGCTAATTACAAGTTCACAAAATGTAACTTAGTTTTTGTGATTATGATCATAATTGAAGTTCGGAAGCCTAAACATTTGTTTGAAATGTTTGCGTGATTACAACTATATACCAATGTTCATAATGAATTTCATAATTACAATTATTTCCAACACAAATTTATGTAAAACAGGAAAAAATTCCGATTTCATGTTACCTGTAATTTTATGTAATTATGCAAAATTACAAGTAACATGAACTTAACCACTTAATGACAAGCAGACTTATAAAAACGTCCTGCTAGAGCCTCTTAACGGCTCCAGGACGTTTTTATAAGTCAAACAGTGCTGCTGCCGCTGTGCGTGTGCGTGCTCCCGCACATGCATGTGCGTTTACATGCTGGTGCATGTGAGATTTGTGGGGAAAAAAACACCATAGAAAAAATACTTTATTTCCAAATACTATATTGTCACCATACTTTGTACTAGGGACATATTAAAATCTTGTGATAACCAGGACAGATAGGCAAATAAAATGTGTGGGTTTTATGTACAGTAGCAGTGTTTATTTTAAAACTATAGGGGATGAAATTGGAGAAATAGTGTATTTTTTCTTTTTCATTTTTTCCGTGTTTTTCCCTTTAAAATGCATACAAAAATAAAGTAAATACTGAAAACAAATATCAACCCCAAAATGCCTAATTGGTGGTGAAAAAAACAAGATATAGATCATTTCATTGTGATTAGTAGTGATTAAGCTATTGGCAAATGAAATGGATGAGCACTGAAAGGTGAACGTAGTGGGATGTGGGTGTCAATAACACCCTCTAGTGAAAAGATACAGGAGACAAAAGTGGGAGCCCAATAGTGTAGTATGTCAAAAACAATTGAACGTAATAAAAGTAAGACACTACTCACAAAGGTGGGTTGCAGAGGGGCAACCGACCACAGGAAGCAGGTGGAGACAACAAACCCGACTCCACTCGGGGTGGTCCCTAGGGACCTGGATGCGGTCGCTCTCCTTGGTAAAAGAAAGGGGACAGATATCCGCCGTGGTCGAAGCCACGTGTGGTCTGTACCCACCCCTCAGACGGGTGAGGTAAGGGGGTATGATTGCACAATAAGGGTATAAGAGGCGCCCTGGTGTAATAAAAGCATCTAAAAACAGTTTAAAAACGGGAAATAAATTTGAGGTGGCTTACCTCAGTGACGAAAAAATCTTTGTATTTTACAAAGGTTTTTATTAGTAGCACAGGCAACGCGTTTCGCGGGTCAGAGCCCGCTTCCTCAGGCCAATAACAGTGCCTACATCAGTAAAAAGAGGCTCCTTAGCATACCAGAATATTACAATATACATATATATACATATATACAACATAACGTTATTATCACATGAATTGCATATTTACATACTTTCATATCCACCTGTGCACACCTACAATGGTGGTCCATATATATATTATCATCAATTGGGAGTATTGACAACTGATACAGTTATCAGTGTTCAGGAGGCGTGCATAAATAAAAATGCAAAATTGCAAAAAAACTGCAAAAAAAAAAAATAAAAAAATAAAAAAATAAAAAAAAAATTCATATATAATAATAATAATAATAATAATAATAATAACAATAACAATACTGCTGCAAATGTATGCATCTAGAAACCATTATAAAAATGAACAAGTAGTGAATAAATAATAGAATTGGGAGTATTGACAACTGATACAGTTATTAGTGTTCAGGAGGCATGCATAAATAGAAATGCAAAAAAAAAAAAAAAAAAATTAATAATACTGCTGCAAATGCTGCAAATGTATGCTTCTAGAAACCATTATAAAAAAGGAACAAGTAATGAATAAATAATAGAATTGCTGCAAATCAATGTATATAAAAATCCTAAGGGAATGACATTGTCATTGAAAATAAAATTGCTGCAAGTTTATATGTATAAAAATCTAGGGGGATTCATAGGAGTTGTAATAAAATTATTTACATACATGAATCAATTGGTGATAAAAAATGTGGTACTAAGAAGACTTGGCCAGCTCTATATAGAGAGGGAAGTTAGGGAGAAAGGAACACACAGCAGACAGTGCTAGACTCTATGGTCTGCGCTTATCTGCAAATTAAAAAGAGCTGGTCACAAAGTAAGTTACAAAAACACATAATGTGCATCATCTGAATGTCCAGCAGCAGGGGGAGCGCTTGTAGGCAGACAGTAATAAAGAGCAGGTTAAGATTCACTTACCAAACTAAATGACAGAGGCTCCCTTTGCTGAATCTGTCATTTAGTTTGGTAAGTGAATCTTAACCTGCTCTTTATTACTGTCTGCCTACAAGCGCTCCCCCTGCTGCTGGACATTCAGATGATGCACATTATGTGTTTTTGTAACTTACTTTGTGACCAGCTCTTTTTAATTTGCAGATAAGCGCAGACCATAGAGTCTAGCACTGTCTGCTGTGTGTTCCTTTCTCCCTAACTTCCCTCTCTATATAGAGCTGGCCAAGTCTTCTTAGTACCACATTTTTTATCACCAATTGATTCATGTATGTAAATAATTTTATTACAACTCCTATGAATCCCCCTAGATTTTTATACATATAAACTTGCAGCAATTTTATTTTCAATGACAATGTCATTCCCTTAGGATTTTTATATACATTGATTTGCAGCAATTCTATTATTTATTCATTACTTGTTCCTTTTTTATAATGGTTTCTAGAAGCATACATTTGCAGCATTTGCAGCAGTATTATTAATTTTTTTTTTTTTTTTTTTTTTGCATTTCTATTTATGCATGCCTCCTGAACACTAATAACTGTATCAGTTGTCAATACTCCCAATTCTATTATTTATTCACTACTTGTTCATTTTTATAATGGTTTCTAGATGCATACATTTGCAGCAGTATTGTTATTGTTATTATTATTATTATTATTATTATTATTATATATGAATTTTTTTTTTATTTTTTTATTTTTTTATTTTTTTATTTTTTTTTTTTTTTTTTTTTTTTTTTTTTTTTTTTTTGCAGTTTTTTTGCAATTTTGCATTTTTATTTATGCACGCCTCCTGAACACTGATAACTGTATCAGTTGTCAATACTCCCAATTGATGATAATATATATATGGACCACCATTGTAGGTGTGCACAGGTGGATATGAAAGTATGTAAATATGCAATTCATGTGATAATAACGTTATGTTGTATATATGTATATATATGTATATTGTAATATTCTGGTATGCTAAGGAGCCTCTTTTTACTGATGTAGGCACTGTTATTGGCCTGAGGAAGCGGGCTCTGACCCGCGAAACGCGTTGCCTGTGCTACTAATAAAAACCTTTGTAAAATACAAAGATTTTTTCGTCACTGAGGTAAGCCACCTCAAATTTATTTCCCGTTTTTAAACTGTTTTTAGATGCTTTTATTACACCAGGGCGCCTCTTATACCCTTATTGTACTGAAAGGTGAAAATCTCTCTTGTCCATTAGGGCAAAAACCGCTTTGGGGTGAAGTGGTTAAATATGAAATTACTGTTTAACACGAAATTATGGCACAAAATTATGACAAAATGAGTTCCTCCTGCTACCTTTATGCCTATAACACTAACCCTCAGCAATCCATGGCTCTCCCCCTTGCCGCTGCACATCTTATATATTTAACATTGCAGTGCATGGTTCCGTGTTGCAATGCCTCCGTACCATCACTCCCTAATGTCCCACTGTGAATGTCGCCACAATCTTTTTATCTATTGATTAACCAGTATAATTTTCAAATCCCAAAAATATGTTGAATAGTTAGGTTAAGGTTTTCTGTACAGCATGACTCAAGGGCTGGTTCACATATCTTACTTGCACTACTATAAACATCAGCACAATGCATACAGTCTCCAGTAGTTCATCGGCAGTCCGAAAAAATGTGCAGTGCTGCCATCTAATTCAATGCTCAGAACTAATATGAACAGGAGTAGAGGGAACCGTGCAAAAACATGGATCCATTCCACCTGTCTAATGCCTGTCCAGTGAGCTGCCGTGCTAATTTCACATAAAATGTATTACACATAATTACGATATCAAAATGCGATTAATTTAAGCCGGTTACACACTGAAAGCGTGCAGGAGAACGGCTCCTGCACGCGTTGCGGCGTGTCGTCGGGAAACTCCGGTGCGACGCTGAGTAGCGGCGGTAGTAGTTACTTAACCCGAAGGTGAAACGGCGATTCCTGACGATAAAATGCGCCGGGAAGCGTCGTACCGCAACGTATCGAAACGCAGCGTCGGGTGTGAAAGGTGAAAGGAAAGTGTATGGACTTTCCTTTTACCTTGGTTAACGCAAAGTATAGACTTTGCGTTAAAACGCCAAAAGAGGGCTCTGGTGTGAAAGAGCCCCTAATGTAATCCATTTGAAAATTTTGCATGCTGTGCAAAATTGCAAACACAGCAGTTGCAACTGATTTTTCACATTGTAAATTGCAAAAAAAAAGTTTTTACAAACCAGAATGGTTGTATGAGGAATGGTGGGAACATGTCAAAAAAAAATAATTCAACAAGACTTTGTAGTTTTTGAGAAAATTGATTTAAGAAAATTAAAAGTAAAATAACAGTTTGTGCTACAGTACACTTTAATAAACAAAAAAATGCTTAAGGAGGTATTAGTGCGGGGCATATATTCCAAGCAATAAAGGCACATGTGTTAAGAAAATATCAAAAATACTTTATTATTCAAAAAAGAAAGAGAAATGCTTAAAAAGGTTACACACATAAAAACAAAAAACCTCCTGAAAGCTGTCAGCACCCCGCTCACTCATACCGCACACACAGACCACCATACCATACTGAACCCTACATGCGCTGCTGGTACCACTCAACTGTAAGAACTCATGCATGAGCCAATAAGGTATATTCCAAATTGGATATAAATACTCTAGGTAAGAAGTCCACTCTATTGCAGCGACAATCTCATATAAAGTGACCTCCGGCAACTCCGCAATCCGTAGCCCACCTGGGAGATGAGCACTCCAAGCATCAACAGTAACAGTGCTTTAGGGCAGACAGTTCATAAGGGCACAAATAGGAAGCGACAGTATGCTGCATGACAGGGAAACGCCAAGCAAGACCAAGCAATGCGTAAGCAAGGGCGACAGACACCATAAGCCAGCTTTAATAAATACCGAGTTCCAAGTTCTGTATACTTATTTTATACAGGGCACTCGAGGCAGGGAAGAGTCCATTGTCCATGGATTGGACAAGTGCTATGGTGGAGATGGGGAGGCATTGCCACCCTTCTCTTTCGGAGGCCCCGTACAACATGAACAGTGCAAGTCTGGTATAGCTCAGAATGCGGAGTCTCACGCGGTTCAGGCTCCTCCTAATTCTGGGTATGCCAACCTGTATGGTTGACAAGGGGTTAAAGAGGCTTGGGAGGGGGGACAATATGCTGCCCTTTTTCTTAAAATGTATAGAATGTGTATACAGAACTCGGTATATATTAAAGTGTACCACAGCAAAATCTAATTTTACTGAGCTTTAAAAAATTTTTACAATCAATTTTCTCAAAAACTACAAGATCTTTTTTAAAAAAAAAAATTTTGTCTTGTTCCCAAAGAATCATATTTCAAATTTTTTGCATAATGGCAAGATAACAGAACATAATTACACTTATGCGCAACTACTACTTTGCCAGAAATTCCATATGACGATTTTGCATCATAATTGTGAATTTTCATGGAAAATGATGACGATGCAAAAAATTGAGCTCAACACTAGTGAGCGGACGCAGGGGGGCCTCAAGGAAAGATTTATCAAAACCAGAGCAAAGAAAACTGGAGCAAAGGTGGAGAAACTTACCAGAACAACCAATCAGGTTCTGAGAGTTAGAGAGGATTCTGGCTGACTGGTCTATGTGGCTGCTTTGGTTTTCTTTGCACCAGTTTTGGTAAAAGTATTTCACCGAATCAGACACACATAAAATATTGTCATACCAGTTGTCAGCAGAAGGAGAGCATACGCTATCCAAAGCAGTGGAGCTCTCATACTGAGGATTGATCCGTGCCAGTCAGGCTTATGTTGTGTTGTCCTCCTGGTCTTGCTTAGAGCCGGTATAATGGCTGACGATGTCTCCAATATCGTTCCTCAGCCTGGTTCTTCTTTTCTGCTGTGCTCAGAATTTAGGCTTTATACGTGTTTCATGCATTCCTTCTTTCCTGCTGTGCCTCAGTCATATCACTAAGAAATGCTCTGTTCAGTCAAATATATTTAAATCCTGCAGTGTAGGTTTGTTCCTCATTCCTTATCTCCTTAGTCTACATTAAATGTACCATACGAGAGATAGTTTGACTTACCAAAGATGATGCAGTCAAAGGAGGAAATGAACAACTTTATTATGTGGCTTCTCTTATTCTTCCTAAATTCACACAGCAACTTTTCATCGGTCAATGAGGGATATTACAAATTTGACAACTGATGGGGGTACACTATATTCACTAAATTGCGCTAATCAGAATAATATGTGTAAAGTGTTATGCGCAATGAGAAGAGAGTAATGCATTTCATGTCACAGTTTATACATGTTATTCAGGTTACCACAGTTTTGTGAATATGCGCCATTGTCTGATGCAATCTAATGTATTGAGGCCAATGGACCCTTATACAATTAACTTTTTCTCCTAGATAATTTTTTTTAATGATATATATTGGTTGATCCTCATCAGTGCTTGGCATGGATTAATGTGGCTCTAGGGGGTAGGACTTATAACACCCAGCGTTACAGATTACCCAGCAAGTTCGTGGGGAACCAGAACTCATTGGAGTGTCTGAGGGGCAACAAAGGACCAAAAAGCCCCTTTACTAAAACTTTTGTTTTGTGTAACAAGAGGACTTTTTGGTCATTTGTAGCCCCTTGCACATTCCTAGGAGTTCTGGTTCACCACGAGCTTGCTGGGTAATCTGTAACTCTGGGTGTTTCAAGTTCTACCCCACAGAGCCACATTCATTCTGCATTAAAAAGTGCATTAATGCCATGCACTGATGAGGAACAACCAATATGAAAGTCTGTGTGCATGTTGGATTACTGTGGCTCTGTGCAATTAACATGGTGACACATTGTATTCCTGTGATTCTGAAGGTGTGGCTAGCTTACCGGGACAAAGGATGATTTTCATATTTAGCAGCGAGGCATCGTGGGGCACCTCATATGCTCACTCCAATCTGAATAATCGCAAATACCTTCTGTTTTAACCACTTGAGGACCTAGCCTTTACCCCCCCTTAAGGACCAGCGCTGTTTTTTCAGATCTGTGCTGGGTGGGCTCTACAGCCCCCAGCACAGATCAAATGACAGGCAGAGCAACCAGATCGCCCCCCTTTTTTCCCCACTAGGGGGATGATTTGCTGGGGGGGTCTGATCGCTCCTGCCTGCGTGTGGCTGGCGGGGGGGGGGCACCTCAAAGCCCCCTCCACCGCAGGATTCCGCCTCTCCCTCTCCTCCCTCCCTTCCCCAAGAGATCGGAGGCTGCACAGGAACGGATCTGTCCTGTGCAGCTTCTAACAGGCTCCTGCCTGTCATGTGACAGCGATCCCCGCCGCTGATCGGCAGGGGATCGCTGATCTACTACAACGCTGCTACTGTAGCAGCGTTGTAAAAATGTAAACAAAGCGGATTATTTCCGCTTGTGTTTACATTTCGCCTGCGAGCCGCGATCGGCAGCCCGCAGTTTATTCACGGAGCCCCCCACCGTGAAATGACAGGAAACAGCCGCTCGCACGAGCGACTGTTTCCTGATTCATTAGCCTGCAGCCGGTGACGCAGATCTGTGTCGCTGGTCCTGCAGCTACCACTTTGCCGACGCGCGTTATGAGTGCGCGGTCGGCAAGTGGTTAAGAAGGCAAACTTTTATTTTTCATAACACTTTAGTAAGAGGGCTTTTTTTTGTCCTTTGTAGCCCCTTACACACTCCTAGGAGGTCTGGTTTACCATGAGCTTGCTGGGTAGGCTGTAACTCTTTTATATGTCTCTATCTTGGTCTTCTCTATCTTAATCTGTCTTTCTCTTTTTGGCCCCTCCCTATCTCTACCTCTTTTCCTCCATCTTTGTGTTGTGTCATAGCCAGCCTCCAGTGTACCCTCAGAGTGTGCCTTCAGTGATGCAGTAGGGGGTGTCGTAGATCATAGGTTCTCAACGTGTGGTACGCGTACCCCAGGGGGTACTTCTGATGGTTCCAGGGGGTACTCGGACTTGATATACTTAAGCAAGAACAACAAATTTAGAGTTTTAGAACATGATAAATCTTATGTAAACAACACCAAATGAGTATTTTAGCTAATTAAAAGCAATAGTAAATACTTAGAAAATGTTTAGAACCAATTATCATGTACTACAATTAAATATATATTTGTCAAGGGGTACTTGTGATAATGTTTACTATGCCAGGGGGTACTTGGTGAGTACAGGGTTTTAGAAGGGGTACATACCAATAAAATGTTGAGAAACTCTGTCGTAGATAACAAGAGTTGATTGTCAAATAAATAGACAGATTAACATTCATAAAAAATAAATGAGACACGGAAATCAGTTGTTTTTTTAGGTGCTAGTGCTGTAAAACATGATGAGCTGACAATTTGTATGGCTTGTTTCCTAGCTCTGGCAAATTTGGTCAGGAAAGCTTGCAATGAGCTATTTGTCCAGAAAAAAAAAAATCATGTAGCTTTTTTTTTTTACAGGTCTGGCATATTTTGCAGTAGACACCCAACAAGGTTATAGTAAAAACAGATGGCTGAAGGCAACCTACTGTATTCAGAAATAAGTATTTTTGCTTGTTTCACAAAATTGGTCATGTTTCATCAGAGAGACGCACACAAGAAGGTACATCTCATTAATTCTGCCTTCCTGATTAACTAAAATTCCTTCTCAGCAAGGCCTTTACTGAAAAGTAACACGCGTTAGGGAGGGCCCATCATGATAGGGCTGGCTGAATGCGAGGGAGTGAAGGGGTTAATTGCAGGAAGACTTTACCGGGCTTGGATTTGATTGGCCTGAAGTGGGAAGGAAGACGATAAAAGGAGGAGGTGGAGCTTAGGGGAAACGTTTCTTGGAAAGCGAGGAAGCTTCGCCCGCCCACCCTATTTTAAGGTGGTGTTACTGGTCGTTTGACTTTTGCAATATTGGTGGTTAGGGATGTTGTCATTGCAGCTGGGGCCGGGTAGGGTCTTCAGGGGAAGGTGGTTGGTTATTGACGAGGTCTTTGTCATGAGAGGACTTCTTGGTGGAACAAGGTTTTCTACAAGAAAATGGTTATTTGGGGCAAGCAGCTGTCCTCGAGACGGCGCCCAGTTTACTAAGCCTCTGTTTATGTTGACAACTAGATTTAAAAAGTATGTTATGATATTTTATTAATAAATATGGGTTTCTTTGGTCTAAGATTTCCAAAGAGCAAGTAGTCAGAGTGATCATTTATAGAGTAAGTTCCACAAATGCTTTTGGTTATGGGATTTCAAGGGAACAAAGGGCCATGCCCTTTATCAGGGAAATCCTGCAATATCATAGAACATTTTTACATTTTATGAAAACTCTAGTGACATGGACTGGCCAATTTGCTCACACCTGGCTAAAGATGCTCTCACATAGTGCTCACAAGCATTCTGGGCAGAGTTCCTCTGAGATCTGGCACTGTGTCGGAATTCTCTGACATGTTGAACAGTGGTTTACTATTACTAACACTTGGTAATCTGCAGATATTTTGGAAGGGACCTTATAGAAATGTTGGTGTCCTGATGATGAGTTGCAGCATGCTGCAGAGAGAAGTCTGCTTATCTAGGTGTTATCTTAAGTATAGGTTTACAGTTTAGTTCTCTTTTCTGTGTAAAAAGAAATTCCTTGCAGCAAGGTCCTGCTTTCAAGCGGACCTGAACTCAGGACTTCCTCTCTGCTGTAAAAGATAAGCAACAGCATAATAACCTTTAAAGAAAAATATGTCTTTGTTACAGCTGATACAAATCCTGCAATACATATACAGTGTCTCTACTTCCTGCTTTCATGAAAGCAGACATATTGTTAACATCTCGTGTTTAAAAGTTAGCTGCTTTGCCCCGGCAGTCAGATGATACAGCTAAGTGATCAAATTACAACTTGGGCTTAGTTACATATGGGGGGTATTAGACAGGCTATACTCTCTAAATACATACAGGGTGAATTTCTCTATGTTTTCCTTCTGTCCTGTGCAAGAGTTCAGGTCCACTTTAATGTGCAACTGAAATTTGAACATAACTGAAACGTGCTGCTGTAACAATACACTGAAAATCATTGGGCTGTTTCCACCTAATGCAGAAAATTGTGCACATTCGCATTCAAAGGAAAAAAATTAGGACATGCAGCAATTTCCCAGATGATGTGTGTGTTCCACCATAGCAGCATACCCACATGACGCATGTGAATTCCACATTCATATGTGTGCATCACCCTGAAAGCCACATTGGACCCAGGAGGCCTGCCTCTAGTGGAAACAAACTCTAAAGGCTCCTACACATCTTAGATCAGAGTTTCCCAACCCTGTCCTCAAGGCCCACCAACAGAGCATGTTTTGTGGAAATCCACAGATTTAATTAATTAATTACCCCACCTGTGACTGTTTGTGTTTTTTTTTTTTTTGCAAAACATGTGCTGTGGGTGGGCCTTGAGGACAGGGTTGGCAAACACTGCCTTAGATTGTTCTTGGCTGATGAGGCCACCTCTGCCTAGAATTGAGTGTGTGTACAGCAGGACCGACCCTCCCAAATACATTAGCAATAGATTCCGCTTGCAGGATCATTTCAGCCAAATGTTGCCCAACACTATTGACTTCCCTCCTTATCACACCCTCTTGATTGCATGCCACTTGTCGTCAATCCATCCTCCACCATGTTAACAGAACATGTCACTAGCCTGCAGGTCAGAAAAACGATCAGAAATCAGATCAGACCTGTTGGAAATCATCGATTTGACCCTTCGATCTGAAGGGAAATTGCATGGTGTGGTCTAAGCATTAGACCTTTAAAGAGACTCTGAAGTCTGCTAAAAACAAGGTTTTTACTTTAAAAACCTCTTTAACCTAATTGCCCCTTCTAAAACGCTGCATCCTCATGGCTGACAACGCTATAAATCACCCCTAATTACCCCCGGTAAAATCCACGACTTTCTTGGTCGTGGATTTTGCTGCTAGAGGAGGCAGAGCTTTGAGCTGCAGCTCTGCCTCCATGCGTATGAATCAGCGCATATCTCCGCCTCTCCCCGCCCCTCTCAGTGAAGGAAGACTGAGAAGGGAGGGAGAGAGGTGGGGGAGAGGTGGCAATCCGCGCTGATAGACGCATGTAGAGGCAGAGCTGCAGCTGAAAGCTCTATGCGGAAGGAGCCCCACGATGACACCATTGTCAGCCGCAGGGATGCAGCGTTTTAGGAGGGGCAATTAGGTTAAAAAGGTTTTTAAAGTAAAAACCTCGTTTTTAGGAGACTTCAGAGTCACTTTAAAGCATACCTGAAGTAAAAAAAATTGCTCCTAGGGGTACTTACCTCGGGAAGACGTATCCTCTGGATCCTAAAGAGCCATCACTCGTCCTCACCAGAGGGGATCCCGTGTTGAGACCCCTGAAAGATCCGCCGACAAGGGCTTCACAGTGTTGCGCACTGGTGCAGTAGCGATTTTCTGATGGACGCTTAGATGGTCCACACCTGCGCAGTAGAGCAGACCCAATCGGTCCTGCACACGGTGCCACTTGCAAATATTTCGGTCTGTGTCGCTGTGAGGGAGCCAATGCTGGAACGAACTGGCTGCAGAGGATGGCGAAGCCTCATTAGCATCCATAGTTTTCCTCTCTAAAGGTAAGTACCCCCCAGAGGGCACTTTTTTCCCTAACAGTTAACTGCAGCCTGCTACGCTAAGTGGGGTCTTATGGCTTGCTGTGGAGGTCTGCTGGCTGCTTCTTTAACCGCTACTCAAGCTGCTTTCGTGCAAGTGTTTATCAGCAAGCCTGGGGGGGGGGGGGGGGGTCGGGGGTAACAGAAGATTTTCATATGTAGGTGGATGCACAGCCTGTTCCCTTATCAGGTCAGATCAAGGTCAGCGAACAACAGTGCACAGTAAGATTTGTCAGGCTGTCACAGGCAGCAGAAGATAAGTAATTTTCTCTTGTGATCATTGGGTGGCTGACAGGTGAAAAGTGCACTGCTAAATAAGTGATGACCAGGTCCGGATTTACATCACTGGAGCCTATAGTTGCAGATGTTCTGGCACCCTAAATTTCGCCCTCCATGAACCTACAAGCCCCCACCAAACCAAACAAGTGTGCTGGCTGGCCCAGCTGTCAGTTATCGCTTACTTCCCTTTCCCTCCATAGGTAGCGCAGATGTCCCTTAACAATAGGTAGCCAGAAGTACTCTCAATATAAAGTTGCTGGAGGTGCTCTTAAGTATTGGGCAATTAGAAAAACCTCAGTATTCAGTGGGATGAAGAATGCAGGGTGAGTACCCTCTTTTTTACACTCTCATCAGGACTCTGCATAGGGTAGGAGGGAGAGTCAGGGAGTGAGCTGCCTTTCCATCATCAGGCACCTGTAGGCATGTGCCTACAGTGCCTTATGGTAAATCTGGCCCTGGTGATGACTTATCATTCAATCCCAGAGACTGCCGTGCAGTGGCTTGGTTATGCAGAAGGTAGACCCGGTTCCTTCATGCAGCAGGTAGGAGTGAAAGTGCACTGCAGGTGGGTGGGTGGCAAGCAGGTCTGAAGAAGAGGTAATACATATGGGTACCATGCCTCCATATCAGGGCCAGATTTCTGGGAAGGCCTCAAAGGCCATGGCCTAGGGCGTTAAAATCAGATAAGATCAGAAGGGCGGCAGGACTTGGAGAGAGAAGAGGTCCTATGTCAAAGTAAATCATCTCGTCTGGTCCCGCAGTGCAGCCAGCCAGCGCCCTGCTCTGCACTAATAGCTGAATTCCAGAGTTCCCCAATCCCTGCTTCTCTCTCTCACTTCCTGATGTGTTATGACAATCATTCTTCTGTATGATGGACATACAAGTTGATGTGAGAAATGCCAGGGATTTACATCACAAAGCAGATAGAACTAAGTTCCGCTGAGTTTTAATTGAGGCATTCACAAACATCAATGAGCTCTGCTAGTTTCTTCACTTTCTCTTTTGCAGCTGTGACACTGACCCCAGCAGCTATTAATTACTTTCTTATCTAACCCTTTCTTCCTAGCCAGCAGTGGTCTAGGTTAACTCTTTCCTGACTCATTTTCTGTCCTTCAGCTCCTACCATCTATGAGAACTGCAGGAATAAAAATGCTGTTTGCTTCCCTTTCATTGCTAAACTGTCACTTTAAAGGACACCTGAGCTGTTACTACCTCTATGCTAGTGTGTATGGTTTGGCAACTTTCTCCTTTCCTGTAGCAGTAGAGCATTGTACCATCTTAGCCATCAGCAAAAGTAGAGGTTTGAATCAAGATGATGCCATTTATTGGCTTAAAAGAAAAAGAGTAAGCTTTCTGCTAATAAGCCTTCTTCAGACTTTGTTCCACTATACTGTCAATATGATAGAGCACATCGCCATATGTACATTCAGCATTCAAAAGAGATGCATAGATGTTTCAGCAAATATATATAAATGTCATCCAGAAGTGGAGCTGAACTCTCACACAGGACAGAAGGAAAACAGAAATGCACCCTGTATTTATTTAGAGAGCCTGTCTAATTCTCCCTCATCTGTGTCTAATCACAAGTTGTAATTTGGTCTCTACACTGTGTCACCTGATTGCCACAACAACTAAGCTCATTTGAAAGCACAGGATGTTAACAATATGTCTGCTTCCGTGAAAGCATGAAGTAGACACTGAAGATTTATTGCAGGATTTATATCAGCTGTAACAAAGAAATGTTTTTCTTTTAAGGTTATGTTGTTGCGTATCTTTTAGAGCAGAGAGGAAGTTCTGAGTTCAGGTCCTCTCTAATTACAACAGAACATCCAAAGTGGGTCCTGACAGGATGTTTGCTACTTACCTGTTCTCTGTTTTGGATGGGCTTCTCCATTGCACTGCCCTGCCACCTGTCTGTGGCTCCGACTGCAGCCAGTCGCACAGAGGACAAAGAAGCAGTGCATGCTCTGGCCACTCGCGCTCCCTGTAATTTCTCCCTCCTGCCCAGCAACCAAGGCCGGTACAGTGTTATGCATTCTTGACAAGTACTGGTCATACAACAGCGTCATTTCTCAAGTATGCATGCCCAGAAAACAATATCGTCTGCTGTGCAGATTCGGGCAGGAGCGCAAATTACAGGAATTATTTGCTGAATGGGGGGCAGAGCAGCGCAACTGAAATGAGCCCACTCAAACCAGTGATCGCTAGTCAGAATGTTGGACAGAATATTTTTTGTTGGTGATTGTGGTGGTGGTGATTGTGGTGGTGGTGTGTGTGTGTGTGTGGGGGGGGGGGGGGGGAGGGGGGTTGGTGACAGCAGGCCTAGGGCACTGGAAAGTACAAATCCGGCCCTGCTCCATATTAGGTATGCTAATGAAGAAATGTTGTAGTAAGTAATTAGGCTTACTAGAACTCTGGTAAGTTCTATTACCTACACAATGTGCAGGGACATTATCACTTTTCTTTTATTTAGCCACAGGTGCACTATAAGATCAGTTTTTGTGTGTTTTCTTGACTGAATCAGACATTGTACTTATTTAAAAATGTGTTTTTCTACCTGAACTTTAACCAGTTTACCACTGAGGAGTTTTTCCCCTTATGGACCAGAACAGTTTTCACATTACAGCACTCCTCCTTTTATTTGCCAATAACTTTATCACTACTTTATCACTACTAATCACAACAAAATGATCTATAGCTTGGGGAGGGATTTTTGCCACTAATTCGGCTTTCTTTGGGTGGTACATTTTGCTAAGAATTATTTTTTTCTAAATTCAATTTAATGGGAATAATACAAACAATATGGAAAAATTATAATTTCTCAGTTTTTGGCCATTAAAGTTATAAAATAATATGTGCTACTGTTATTAAAACAAACATATTTTATTTGCCCATGTGTCCCAGTTATTACACCATTTACATTATGTCCCCATCACAATGTATAGCAACAATATTTTTGGGGGAAATAAAAGAGTATTTTTTTAGCTTTCTGTTCGGCACTAATTACAAGCCCTTTTTGCAAAAACTAACAGTAACATACCCTCATGACATACATATTAAAAACGTTGAGTGCCTAAGGTCTCTATTTATGTATTTTTTTAATGTAATTTTTTTTTACATTAAAAATTTTTTACCTCCCTGGCGAAATGATTATTTCCAGATTTATGGTCCAAAAGACGGGCAATTTTTTCACAAGCTTTTACACCCTAAAAACATGCATACATGCATGCATATAACTCACTCAGGCACAGTATTATTGCTCTGAGCTGCAGATTTCCATCCCGAGCCTGACTCGGGATTACCACTAAGGGAGGGTAAAGTTTTTTATTTTGATAACTGGGAGGGGATGGGATGTGTATGTAGGTTTACTTTTACTATTTGCCCACTGGATGTTCCCCCATTTTATTTTAATGATGTGCCTTTTACTGCATACATGCGTTACTGGAAGTAATGTGTGTATTCTTTCACTTTCTGTTTAGTCATTGTTGCCGGTTTCATTGATCATGGTCAGTGAATGGGAACTGTATTCCCATTCACTGATGTGTGTACTAATGGGAGGCAACATGAACACACGTGGGAGCAAGCGCAGTGGCGGTTGCGGTGAGATACTTATATCTATGCCACTGGAGCTAAGATGAAGTGTCCAGGGGCATAGATATACTGGCGCATTTACATTAACTGGTTAAAATTTAATTTTCTCAAAAACTACTAGGTTTGTATGGTGCTTTGTTTTTTATTTGACCTGCTCTCACTAGTATCTCTGACATTCACAGTAAATTTGGTGCTGATAGCATGTTTGAGGAATCTGCAGAAAGTCAAACTCTGTTCCTCCTGCACCTAGCTGGTGGTTGGGCTGCCCCATGCCTTCACCCATGCCTTCTCCTCCGCAGTGGACTCTGTATCATGGTATGCTCCAGGAGGTGGCACCTCTTTTCTTTCTTCTTCCTTTACTGAAGTGATAGCAGAAACTGACCCACCCTGTTCTTCCTGGGAATCAGTGCATGAAATGTCTTGGTCCTCTCCCTCCACTTGCTTTAAGTCCTGTTAACAACCCCAACACAAAATGCTGAAACAGTTCTTTCGACTGCTCATTGTTGACTGTTTCGTGAGTATCTGTGGGATTTGGGTTAGGTGGTAATAGTGATAATTGTAATCTGTTAATTATGATTATGCAAAATTTCCTGTAGACCTGCCATAGACATCTGTCCATAAAGTTCAACTAGAAAAAAGGCAAGGAAACAAACCAAAAAAATGCTATCCTGAACCCGCACATATCCCAGTTGATCCAGGGGAAGGCAAAAAACCTCACAAGGCTTGGGCCAATAAGCCTTAAAGAACATCCGAGGTGAAAATAAACTGATGAGAAAAACAATTGTATCTATCCTCAGTCTCCTAAAAATGACTTTTGTTAGATATCCTGCGGTATTATATTTACTGTACATTTTGTTTTTATTTTTTTCTGTTTCATCGTCTCTGCTCAATAAAACCTTTATTTTAAGTATGTCAGAGCTCAAATCTATGAATTATTGACCCTTTTTATCTCTTTCCTGCTGTAAGAAGCAATTTACTGGCAGGAAAGTGTTTTATGGCTGTAATCACTTATCATTGAGGGTTATGCTATAGTCTGATCCAGTCCGACCCGGTCCTGACCCGGATAGAAACTTTATACCTGATGTTTAACTTTTTCAGGCACAGAAAGAAAAAAAGGAACACAGCCTAGTTATTTGTGTGCTTGGCACTGTACATACACAGCCAGCACAGGATAGAGGGCACTGAGAGAGGAGACGGAAGGCAAGTCTTCCTAACACTGCTACTGCCTATAGAGCGTGTCCTAGTGGCTGCAGCTCTGGCGCTTTGAGCCGGCCAGGAGAAAAGCGCAATATAAATGTTATTTGTCTTGTCTTGTCTTGTCTCTATATGACCCAGAGCCTTTGCTCTCCTTAGGTAAGTATTTGCTTCATTTTTTTTAAATGCAGTTCCCATTCACTTTAAATAGCTTGCCAAACATTGCTTCATGCGCCAATCTCCACATAGGATGGAGGGGGAAACTGTATAAGGAAGGGGCGTGGTTTTGAAAAATGGAGGCGTGGTTAAAAGTGTGGCGGGGTATGTCTTAGTGTCCCTTTTTCCTGGCTCCAAAAGTTGGGAGGTATGGGAATGACAATTAATTTCATTGGTAAATCAGTAAGCTGATAACCCTTACAAGAACCAATCTGCTTGAGCTCTTAAGGTTGGTTCTTCTAATGAAGGTTAGCGGCCTACAAGAATAATCTCTCTGGTTTGGAGTTCTCTATTGTTTTAAAGAGGCCTTGTTTACCGCAGAGGTTAGTTAGTTCTTTATAAGTCACTACAAATTAAATGTGACAGACCTTGTGCAGAAACGTGCTTTCACATGCTAAAATTGCTGATATAACTGACATAATTATTAATTCCCGTTATACAGTTGGTATGCAGGAAGATATTTACAGAAGTACATGTAGTATAAATAAAGGCTAACTGAAAATATTGCAAAACCTGCAGAGTAAGAGAAAATAATACACTTATTTGTTTTACATTCACACCAGTGGATGAGAGTGATGAGTAACCAAAATAGAATGGAGAAAGCATTTGTTCCAGAACTTCCCTGGTGACACTGATCTAGTTGCTTACACTTATCTAGGTCTACTATGAAAATAGTTACCACTGTACAGCTAGCAGAGCTGGATTTATACTTTGTGTGCCCCTAGGCCCAGGGCCGGTTCTCTCATGAAGCAAGGTGAAACATTTGCATCAGGCACAGAGATTGCAAGGGCAGCATGTTTGTACTGTGTGTTACACTTTCAGCATGCAGTCAGAGTAGGAGGAGAAGCAAGAGGAGAGCGAGCAAAGTGAAGAGGTCATCATTAGGGGAAAGCAGCTTGTTGTACTGTGTGAGGAGTCTCACAGTGAGTGAGGAGGGGGGAGGCAGAAGAGCAGCAGTGTTTCATTTAACTTGCACAGCAGAAGGGAGGAGGTGGCTCTGCTGTCCTGACTGAGGTGGAATCGAGTGGCTGAGTGTGAGCAGTTTGTTTGTCACAGACTCACAGCCAGCCAGTGTGCTATTGTGTTGAGCTGCAGCATGTCATGTGAGAAAATTAAATGGAGCAGATTAAATTGTTGGGTGCTGTGCGGTCGGGGGGATTCTCACAAGTTTGCCTCAGGCAGCAATGCGTTGCAGTTTTATCTAGGAGTATGTGAATAAATTATCTTAACCTCAAGCAACAGCATCGTGTCTGTTTTGGTGTGGCTGGTCCACCACCGCCACCTTTTGGCGCCTCTGTACATCCATATTTCAAGTTTTCCACCCCTGGTGGAAGGGTAGTACACCCTCTTTTCCTCTATCTACAGAGAGCGACATCTTAGTCCTGAGTGGGGACAGGCCTAATCTCCCCACCTGCCTATACAGTGGCTGCCTAAGTGGTAACCCATGTTTGTAAGTATGATACTTACGTGTCATTATTCCTCCCTGTTCCAATACATACTACACTGTATTGGGCTCTCGGTTTGTCTGCTTTATCAGGCAGCAAAAAGTCTAGAACTGGCCCTGCCTAGGCCAAGCATGTTGCGCACCCCTTTCATGTGCAGTAATGCCCCTCCCATTCCACGTCCACCCCCCTCTTTCACATGTATCATTCATGTACTATAGCCAGGGCCGGATTTGTACTTTCCAGTGCCCTAGGCCTGCTGTCACCAACCGCGCCCCCCCCCCCCCCCCACCACCACCACCACCACCACAATCACCAACAAAAAATATTCTGTCCAACATTCTGACTAGCAATCACTGGTTTGAATGGGCTAATTTCAGTTGTGCTGCTCTGCCCCCCATTCAACAAATAATTCCTGTAATTTGCGCTCCTGCCCGAATCTGCACAGCAGCCGATATTGTTTTCTGGGCATGCATACTTGAGAAATGACGCTGTTGTATGACCGGTACTTGTCAAGAATGCATAACACTGTACCGGCCATGGGCAGGAGTGAGAAATTACAGGGAGCGCGAGTGGCCAGAGCATGCGCTGCTTTGTCCTCTGTGCGACTGGCTGCAGTCGGAGACACAAACAGGTGACCGGGCAGCTCAATGGAGAGAAACCCATCCAAAACAGAGAACAGGTAAGTAGCAAACATCCTGTCAGGACCCACTTTGGATGTTCTGTTGTAATTAGAGAGGACCTGAACTCAGAACTTCCTCTCTGCTCTAAAAGATACGCAACAACATAGCCTTAAAAGAAAAACATTTTTGTTACAGCTGATATAAATCCTGCAATAAATCTTCAGTGTCTACTTCATGCTTTCATGGAAGCAGACATATTGTTAACATCCTGTGCTTTCAAATGAGCTTAGTTGTTGTGGCAGTCAGGTGACACAGTGTAGAGATCAAATTACAACTTGTGATTAGACACAGATGAGGGAGAATTAGACAGGCTCTCTAAATAAATACAGGGTGCATTTCTGTTTACCTTCTGTCCTGTGTGAGAGTTCAGCTCCACTTCTGGATGACATTTATATATATTTGCTGAAACATCTATGCATCTCTTTTGAATGCTGAATGTACATATGGCGATGTGCTCTATCATATTGACAGTATAGTGGAACAAAGTCTGAAGAAGGCTTATTAGCAGAAAGCTTACTCTTTTTCTTTTAAGCCAATAAATGGCATCATCTTGATTCAAACCTCTACTTTTGCTGATGGCTAAGATGGTACAATGCTCTACTGCTACAGGAAAGGAGAAAGTTGCCAAACCATACACACTAGCATAGAGGTAGTAACAGCTCAGGTGTCCTTTAAAGTGACAGTTTAGCAATGAAAGGGAAGCAAACAGCATTTTTAATCCTGCAGTTCTCATAGATGGTAGGAGCTAAAGGGCAGAAAATGAGTCAGGAAAGAGTTAACCTAGACCACTGCTGGCTAGGAAGAAAGGGTTAGATAAGAAAGTAATTAATAGCTGCTGGGGTCAGTGTCACAGCTGTAAAAGAGAAAGTGAAGAAACTAGCAGAGCTCACTGATGTTTGTGAATGCCTGGATTAAAACTCAGTGGAACTTAGTTCTATCTGCTTTGTAATGTAAATCCCTGGCATTTTTCACATCAACTTGTATGTCCATAATACAGAAGAATGATTGTCATAACACATCAGGAAGTGAGAGAGAGAGAAGCAGGGATTGGGGAACTCTGGAATTCAGCTATTAGTGCAGAGCAGGGCGCTGGCTGGCTCCACTGCGGGACCAGACGAGATGATTTACTATGACATATGACCTCTTCTTTCTCCAAGTCCTGCCGCCCTTCTGATCTTATCTGATTTTAACGCCCTAGGCCATGGCCTTTGTGGCCTTCCCAGAAATCCGGCCCTGACTATAGCACCTCTCTTTCATGAACAGCTCTCTTGGGAATCAGTTTACCTTTTTCATGTAATACTCCCATTTCAGCCTCCCTTTCATATGTAGCAGCCACTCTTTCTTTTCCAGGTGCCCCCTTAGGCTGCAGCCGCCCAAGGCCCGGGCCTTTGTGGCCTTTCCAAAAATCCGGCCCTGACAGCTAATGGTTCTGATGGTGTTGCTCACCTACAAATGTTTTTTGGCATGACTTGAAAGAATCTACTTATATTAGTACTAACTGGACTCAACAGTTTTGTTTTCATTTTGTTTTTTTCCCAAATTCAGCATACTTAAAAAGTATCCTACCCAACCCACTCATAAAGGTGGCCACACACACGATACAATAAAATGATCTGATTTTATGGCAATTCTATACATTTGATGGGATCTCCCCAAAAAATTGAAACCTTTTTTATATTCCACTGAAAAATATGATCGGATTTCCCATTTTTTTTAGGTTTTTTTTCGATCCGGAATGCTGGAAATTTTTCTTACATTTTTCTAAAGATTGTATGGTGTGTGTTAGATTGTCACTGTATTAATATACACACCCCTAGCAATTTTCTCAGAGTTTCCAATCATTTTTATCATAATTGGGGAAAAATTGAACATATGTGTGTGGTACATTGGTCATATTTTTAAAATGTTACAATCAGTCAGAAATTTGATTGCAATTCTTGAATTGAACAGATATTTAAAAAAATTGTATGGAGTGTGGCCACCTTTAGCTTCAATGAAGCTCTGTGTATGTTGAGTCAGTTTGGCTCTCTTTTTCATAAATTATTTCCTCTATTTTTTATATTGTTTACGTTAAAAGAAAGCCCTGATTTATTGTTTCTTGAATAGGATGAATGAAAGTGTAAACAAAGAAGATGAGGTGTTTTGACTGTACTCTGGCTCCTTAGACTGCATGCTTATTGCAGACGTGTGACAAAGTCATTGCTAAAGCCAAAATATCAGCATAGCAGCCAGGCAACTGGCATTTTCTACAAGACAGTAATGATGGCAGCTTCTATTTCAGGCTTACTTTTTAAATAAATGGAGAACAGAGACTGTTGCAATTCTAGTTTTACATGGCCACATATACATGACTTAAAGGGAACCTGAAATAAGAACTAAATTGTGACTGGCAATATTTTTTCTCTTTTTAAATAATATAGTTGCCTGGCAGTCGTGCTTATCTTTGGCTGCAGTAGTGTCTGAATCACACAAATGAAACAAGCATGGAACTAATCCAATCAGAAGCATCTGATCTGCATGTTTGTTTAGGGTTTATGGCTGAAATGTATCAACACAGCAAAGGATCAAAAGGACACCGCTCAAGTCTAACTGGACGCATATACAGTGGTGTGAAAAACTATTTGCCCCTTCCTGATTTCTTATTCTTTTGCATGTTTGTCACACTTAAATGTTTCTGCTCATCAAAAACCATTAACTATTAGTCAAAGATAACATAATTGAACACAAAATGCAGTTTTAAATGATGGTTTTTATTATTTAGTGAGGAAAAAACTCAAAACCTACATGGCCCTGTGTGAAAAAGTGATTGCCCCCCTTGTTAAAAAATAACTTAACTGTGGTTTATCACACCTGAGTTCAATTTCTGTAGTCACCTCCAGGCCTGATTACTGCCACACCTGTTTCAATCAAGAAATCACTTAAATAGGAGCTATCTGACACAGAGAAGTAGACCAAAAGCACCTCAAAAGCTAGACATCATACCAAGATCCAAAGAAATTCAGGAACAAATAAGAAAAAAAGTACTGTAATTGAGATCTATCAGTCTGGTAAAGGTTATAAAGCCATTTCTAAAGCTTTGGGACTCCAGCGAACCACAGTGAGAGCCATTATCCACAAATGGCAAAAACATGGAACAGTGATGAACCTTCCCAGGAGTGGCTGGCCGACCAAAATTACCCCAAGAGCGCAGAGAAAACTCATCCGAGAGGCCACAAAAGGCCCCAGGACAACATCTAAAGAACTGCAGGCCTCACTTGCCTCAATTAAGGTCAGTGTTCACAACTCCACCATAAGAAAGAGACTGGGCGAAAACGGCCTGTATGGCAGATATCCAAGGCGCAAACCACTTTTAAGCAAAAAGAACATTAAGGCTCGTCTCAATTTTGCTAAAAAAAAAAAGCATTTCAGCAAAAGAACATCATACCAACAATAAAATATTGTGGTGGTAGTGTGATGGTCTGGGGTTGTTTTGCTGCTTCAGGACCTGGAAGGCTTGCTGTGATAGATGGAACCATGAATTCTACTGTCTACCAAAAAATCCTGAAGGAGAATGTCCGGCCATCTGTTCGTCAACTCAAGCTAAAGCGATCTTGGGTGCTGCAGCAGGACAATGACCCAAAAGACACCAGCAAATCCGCCTCTGAATGGCTGAAGAAAAACAAAATGAAGACTTTGGAGTGGCCTAGTCAAAGCCCTGACCTGAATCCTATTGAGATGTTGTGGCATGACCTTAAAAAGGCGGTTCATGCTAGAAAACCCTCAAATAAAGCTGAATTACAACAATTCTGCAAAGATGAGTGGGCCAAAATTCCTCCAGAGCGCTGTAAAAGACTTGTTGCAAGTTATCGCAAACGCTTGATTGCAGTTATTGCTGCTAAGGGTGGCCCAACCAGTTATTAGGTTCAGGGGGCAATTTCTTTTTCACACAGCGCCATGTAGGTTTTGAGTTTTTTTTCTCACTAAATAATAAAAACCATCATTTAAAACTGCATTTTGTGTTCAATTATGTTATCTTTAACTAATGGTTAACAGTTTTTGATGAGCAGAAACATTTAAGTGTGACAAACATGCAAAAGAATAAGAAATCTGGAAGGGGGCAAATAGTTTTTCACACCACTGTACGCGTTCAGTGTTATAGTGGCAGGTGCATGCACATGTGCGTGCGACCCGATGGCATTTCCATAGCGGTGGTTGGGGAAGGGAACCCAGGATTCCCCAAACCAATCGCAGTGCCTGGAGTGAATGGACGTGACCCTGATCAGGAGCAATGTCCATTCACAATGACAGAACAAAACTAAAGTTAAAACAAAAATAAACACTTCCTGGTAAACCAGGGTAGTATTTCTAAAGCTGTCTGGTGGCAAAAAGTTAAATTGCACACACCACAAATTTTTAATGAAAAAAATAATACAATTAATACCTTCCCAAGCCCCCATTCAGTTACTAAACAATCACATTAAAAAAAGTTTAAAAAATCCATTAATATAGTAGCCTTAGGCCTCTTGCACACTGCATGCATTTTCGATTCAGATTCCGCTTTTTAATCAGTTTTTACATCCGATTCATATTCCGATTTGCAGTGTGCAGGGAGCACAGCTAATGGCACAGCTAATGGTTCTGATGGTGTTGCTCACCTACAAATGTTTTTTGGCATGACTTGAAAGAATCTACTTATATTACTACTAACTGGACTCAACAGTTTTGTTTTCATTTTGTTTTTTTCCCAAATTCAGCATACTTAAAAAGTATCCTACCCAACCCACTCATAAAGGTGGCCACACACACGATACAATAAAATGATCTGATTTTATGGCAATTTGATACATTTGATGGGATCTCCCCAAAAAATTGAAACCTTTTTTATATTCCACTGAAAAATATGATCGGATTTCCCATTTTTTTTAGGTTTTTTTTCGATCCGGAATGCTGGAAATTTTTCTTCAATTTTTCTAAAGATTGTATGGTGTGTGTTAGATTGTCACTGTATTAATATACACACCCCTAGCAATTTTCTCGGAGTTTCCAATCATTTTTATCATAATTGGGGAAAAATTGAACATATGTGTGTGGTACATTGGTCATATTTTTAAAATGTTACAATCAGTCAGAAATTTGATTGCAATTCTTGAATTGAACAGATATTTAAAAAAATTGTATGGAGTGTGGCCACCTTTAGCTTCAATGAAGCTCTGTGTATGTTGAGTCAGTTTGGCTCTCTTTTTCATAAATTATTTCCTCTATTTTTTATATTGTTTACGTTAAAAGAAAGCCCTGATTTATTGTTTCTTGAATAGGATGAATAAAAGTGTAAACAAAGAAGATGAGGTGTTTTGACTGTACTCTGGCTCCTTAGACTGCATGCTTATTGCAGACGTGTGACAAAGTGATTGCTAAAGCCAAAATATCAGCATAGCAGCCAGGCAACTGGCATTTTCTACAAGACAGTAATGATGGCAGCTTCTATTTCAGGCTTACTTTTTAAATAAATGGAGAACAGAGACTGTTGCAATTCTAGTTTTACATGGCCACATATACATGACTTAAAGGGAACCTGAAATGAGAACTAAATTGTGACTGGCAATATTTTTTCTCTTTTTAAATAATACCAGTTGCCTGGCAGTCGTGCTTATCTTTGGCTGCAGTAGTGTCTGAATCACACAATTGAAACAAGCATGGAACTAATCCAATCAGAAGCATCTGATCTGCATGTTTGTTTAGGGTCTATGGCTGAAATGTATCAACACAGCAAAGGATCAAAAGGACACCGCTCAAGTCTAACTGGACGCATATACGCGTTCAGTGTTATAGTGGCAGGTGCATGCACATGTGCGTGCGACCCGATGGCATTTCCATAGCGGTGGTTGGGGAAGGGAACCCAGGATTCCCCAAACCAATCGCAGTGCCTGGAGTGAATGGACGTGACCCTGATCAGGAGCAATGTCCATTCACAATGACAGAACAAAACTAAAGTTAAAACAAAAATAAACACTTCCTGGTAAACCAGGGTAGTATTTCTAAAGCTGTCTGGTGGCAAAAAGTTAAATTGCACACACCACACATTTTTAATGAAAAAAATAATACAATTAATCCCTTCCGAAGCCCCCATTCAGTTACTAAACAATCACATTAAAAAAAAAGTTTAAAAAAATCCATTAATATAGTAGCCTTAGGCCTCTTGCACACTGCATGCATTTCCGATTCAGATTCCGCTTTTTAATCAGTTTTTACATCCGATTCAGATTCCGATTTGCAGTGTGCAGGGAGCAAACTGCAAATCGGAATCGGAATTGGATGTAAAAACCAATTAAAAAGCGGAATCTGAATCGGAATCGCTCGCAGTGTGCAAGAGGCCTCAGGGACGGATCTAGGGGGGGGGGGGGGCAAGCAGGTCTCTTGCCCCAGGCGCAGTTTGTTGAATTTTTAAAAAGGCGGCAAAATTTGGATGGAAAGTGGCAATTTAGGCGCCAAAACCTGACCTTGCCCCAGGCGCAACTTGGGGAAACCTGGTCTAGATCCGTCCCTGAGAGGCCTTAGGGACTCTTTTTTTCAATATGTATGTCATGAGGGTATATTACTGTTATTTCAGTACATAAGGGCTGGCAATTGACCGGACTCAAGAAAAAGAGCCGAAACAGAAATATTATGTTACCGCCATACATTGTATTAGAAGCGTAAATTAAATGTTGTGATAGCCAGGACAAATAAAATAGGTGGGTTTTATTTATAGTAGCATTGCTTATTTTACAACTATAGAGCATGGAATTAGTGAAATAGTGTATTTTTTTGTTTTCTTGTTTTTGCCTATAAAATACATACAAAATAAAGTAATTTCTCAAAATCAAGTATCGCCCACAAAGGCAAATAAGGAAACAAGATACAGATCATTCACGTGTCAGAAGCAGTGATAACGTTATAGCCAAATGAATGGAAGGAGCGCTGACAGGTAAAAATGGGTAAAATGGGCTGTAAGCTGAAGTGGTTAAAAGGAAATGCATATGTCAGCCTCTATATTCCACTCACTTCAGGCATGCTTTAAAAAACTTTTTCGCTTGCTAAAACTGGACTATTTTTTAAATTGTCTGTTAGTAATTAAAGAGACACTGAAGCAAAAAAAAAAAATATGATATGATTGGTATGTGTAGTACAGCTAAGAAATAAAACTTTAGCAGCAGCTATATGAGTCTAATTTTGTTTCCAGTACAGGAAGAGTTAAGAAACTCCAGTTGTTATCTATGCAAAAAAAGCCATTGAGCTCCACAACTTTCAAAGTCGCAGAGAGTTCTGTCTTCTGCTTCATGCTATCTCAACTGTCAGTCATTGTATCTTCTTTTTCTCTGCAGAGAAAGGGTTCAAAAGTTCACTGCTGCTCTGTAAAATTATTTAGATTTCTTAGTAGTGTGTAAACTGCAATTATTAGAGAATGATGCAATGGTATATAAAAAAAAACAATATAACTGAAGATAAAAATATGAGAATATTTTTTTGCGTCTAATGTTCTAGTAATTATCCGTACTACACAACCAATTTATTATACCATTTTTTAAAAAAAATTTTTAGCTGCAGTGTGCGAAATATGAAAACAAAGTTAGGTACCTCTTTAACTACCTCAAGACCACGTCACGCCCATGGGCGTGATGGCGGTGGTAGCCCCAGGACCCCGTCAAGTCCTGGGGCCGACTATTGTAGGAGATTGCGCGCGCGGATGCGTTCTCATCTCCACTTGGTAGGCATCTCCACTTGGTAGGCCTTCAGTTTTCCAGCGACGATTGCCGCTCGGAGACTATTAGACGGCGAAACAGCCGTCTTTTTACTGTGTAGAGTGCTGCGATCTGCAGCAGCGCTGTACTAGAAAGCGCTGTAGAAAACTGTTTCAGACATTTTCCATCTTTACTGCCTCTGACTGAAGCCAATCCTAAAGTGTTTCCACCCTTACAATGTTTTCTCTGCCTGAAATTGTGTATGCATTGCCAGCCCTACTCCCCACTGAACTGTGTACTAAAAACTGCACTGTCTTATCTAGCTTGCTTTGTAAACACATGAAAAAAATTGGGTCACAATGCCTCCACTGGTATGCCAATACTATTAAAGATACAAAAATTGTCTAATCACCATCCCTCCTAGATAAAACAGGATAATAACACATGTAAACACATGTGCGCACAACATAAATTGAATTTCAGTAGCTTCTGCAGAGGGGTGAGGTGTATTTCCCTTCTCAGCCTTGTGTCACACTGAATTGCCCTCAGGCAATCGGTGAGGAGCAGGAATGTGGGAGGGGAGATAACAAACTTCCCCAGCAATGTACCACGATAGAGCCAGGATGACTGCAATAAGATTAATCACAGCAGAAACAATTCTGATTATATTGTAATGCAGATTGCATGTAGACTACATGATAAACACAGAGCAGTGGGTAAATGGAATTTGATTTTATGGCTGACATTCCTGCTTTAACCACTTAACGACCGCCTAACGCCGATAGGCGTCGGCGGGTCGTTAGTGGTATAGCATGGGATCGAGCGGCCTTTCCATGCTAGTTCACGGAGACTGCCTCCGTGCACAGTGTGCGAGCCGCCGATCGCGGCTCGCACGCATAATGTAAACATCCGGGGAAGAAATCCCCGCTGTTTACATGACACGGCGCTGCTGCGCAGCAGCGCCGTGACGTAGATCGGCGATCCCCGGCCTCTGATTGGCCGGGGATCGCCGGCATCTGATAGGCAGAAGCCTATCCTATCCGGCGCAGGACGGAACTTAGGTAGCCAGGGGTATATGTGCCCAGAGTAGGTAGCCAGGGGTATATGTGCCCAGAGTAGGTAGCCAGGGGTATATGCCCAGTATATGTAGGCAGGGGTATATGTGCCCAGAGTAGGTAGCCAGGGGTATATGTGCCCAGAGTAGGTAGCCAGGGGTATATGCCCAGTATATGTAGGCAGGGGTATATGTGCCCAGAGTAGGTAGCCAGGGGTATATGTGCCCAGAGTAGGTAGCCAGGGGTATATGCCCAGTATATGTAGGCAGGGGTATATGTGCCCAGAGTAGGTAGCCAGGGGTATATGTGCCCAGAGTAGGTAGCCAGGGGTATATGTGCCCAGAGTAGGTAGCCAGGGGTATATGTGCCCAGAGTAGGTAGCCAGGTCAGGTGTCCCCCTCCCCAGCAGGAGGGGAGCAGCGCAGAGAAGAGCTGCTCTCCCTTCCTCGCTCTCCCCTCCAATGTCCGGGTGGCTCAGGCTGGCAGCGGCGGGCGGAACTTACCTCTGTCTCGTCGCAGCGCCGGATGGATCTGCCACTACTCTGGTCTGGTCCAGACCAGAGCAGCGGCTGCGCACCCGAACTTCCGGCCGGCGCTGGAGCGAGACGGAGGTGAGTTCCGCCCGCCGCTGCCAGGCCAGCCACCCGGAGGACATTGGAGGGGACAGCGAGGGAGGGAGAGCACCTAAGGTGAGGGAAGGAGGGGGGAGATGGCCCCCCTTCCCCACGGTCCGCACAGCTCTCCCTCCTCTCTGCGCTGGCCCCCTTCCCCTCCGCCGCGAAAAAAAAAAAAAACCCGCAGCTCAGCCAGGCTGAGGGCGCCCTCGGGGACCAGGCGCCCCGGGGCACTTGTCCTACCCCGACCCCCCCTAGCTCCGCGCCTGCCCCACTCTCCTCAAAGAAATCCCCTTCCTAAACACCTATTGCCCCTCCCAACACAGGAAGCTCAGTGACTGAGCCCCACCATTATTAAATTAGTTAATCCCTATTTCTGGTGCACATTTAGCTATGTAATAACTAAACTCTGGCAACCCCACTGCATATTGACTTTAGAGCCACATATGCACTAAGGTCAGAAAGCACGAGCTAAACGTAGGATCAAGTTAATGTGTTAAAAAGACACTTAATGTAAATCATGGTTCACTGCATGCTGCATCTTGGGGCAAACGGCTAGCTGGATCAGATAGAGTCGCTTACCACCGCCCCCTGCCACTCCTGCATCTACTTTTTTTTTTAAATAGATTTGTTTTTGGAAAAATTCCAGAGGCAACCCTGGGGTCATGATGCTGCAGCTCTCAGCTCTTTGCATTTCATCAGCTCAGAGAGCACAGAGAGGTGGGGAAGGGGTGAAGGAAGGCAGTAAAGTGGCACAGAGAGGCAAGGTAGAGGCACAGAAAGCCAGGAAAGGGGTACGGAGAGGTGAGGAAGAGGCCTCTCCTGCAATGACACTCTTCCCTATTAGGCTGCTCAGTGTTCATAGATGTGGGTGGGGGGCAGCACCAGGAGGACATAGAGGCATGTCATGGAGCAGGGATAATGCCTAGTGACTCATTTGTCCCCTAAAATCCATCTTGGGCACACTTTAAGATTGAATACAGCTTCCACCATCTTGGTATAAGTAACAATGACTCAATCGGTGTCTTTTGCTAAGATGGACACAGCATAGATGTTGGATTCCAGTTACCAGAAGTCTGCCATGTTGGTCATAGCCACTGGACTCTCTTTTGTCCAGAAGAAGTCTTTCTGACAACAGCTGGTTTGGTGGTAATACTGTACACGTTTGTCTAGGGACAAAATAATAATGAAAGGTCAGCATTAGAGGACATTCTGAAATCGCATACAGTAAAAAATGGCGCAGAGTAAAAAATGGCGCACCGCTCTGCCGATCATAAAACGCTATTTACCGTTTTAATGTAAATACATTAAAACGGTAAATAGCGTTTTATAAAACAGCGGAACAGTGCGCCATTGAAAAATTCAGGAAGCTAGTCAGGCAGAGGAGGTCGGGCTGGAGAGGCAGCGGAGGTCGGGCTGGAGGAGAGGCAGCGGGCAGTGGGCTGGCAGCGGGGGTCGGGCTGGAGAGGCAGTGGGCAGTAGGCT
This sequence comes from Hyperolius riggenbachi, assembly GCF_040937935.1. Classification (NCBI taxonomy): domain Eukaryota; kingdom Metazoa; phylum Chordata; class Amphibia; order Anura; family Hyperoliidae; genus Hyperolius; species Hyperolius riggenbachi. The sequence continues at coordinate 87,573,684 of NC_090648.1, forward strand.
GGCAGCGGGGGTCGGGCTGGAGAGGCAGCGGGCAGTGGGCTGGCAGCGGGGTCAGGGTGGAGAGGCAGTGGGCAGTGGGCTGGCAGCGGAGGTCGGGCTGGAGAGGCAGCGGGGTGGAGGGAGTAGGATTAGGTAGCATGTGTATACATTACCTCGTCCTGGCCGGCGATCGCTCCTTCACTTCATAGCTTGCACGAGTCCTGCATCCAGCCAATCACCATGCGACTTCAGTTTCCGCATGGTGATTGGCTGGATGCAGGACTCGTGCAAGCTATGAAGTGAAGGAGCGATCGCCGGCCGGGACGAGGTAATGTATACACATGCTACCTAATCCTACTCCCTCCACCCCGCTGCCTCTCCAGCCCGACCCCCGCTGCCAGCCCACTGCCCACTGCCTCTCCAGCCCGATCCCTGCAAAAAAAAAATTAACATATAAAACGATAAATATCGTTTTAAGTGCAGCGCCATTCTGACACTGGATGTTTCAATCCACCTCCAGAGACCTCTCCTACGAACAGGGTGCTCAGATGACACTTGGCCCCATAAAAAAGGAGAGAGATGCTCTCAGTGGATAGTATAATTCAGACAAAATTTATTGGATATAGTGGAATAAAAAACAGCAAAGTGTCACTCACATCTGGAGGGTCCCACACCTGTTAGGACCCTCTCCGGCTAGTTCGCTTCCCACCCAGTGGTACTCTGCGACATAGAACGATCATATAGGCATGGCCCGCTCTCGTCCCGACTAGTTTCGACCTCTCGCCGTCATCAGGGGATACGAGAGCGGGCGGGCAGCTATGCATATATATACACACAAAAGGGGTGAGCAATTACCTGCTTCCAGGCCAGTTCCATTTCGCCGCGCCGGGCGCCATCCCGGAAGTAACCTACTTCCGGTTGGCGGCCATACTAGATCCTGTAGCACGGTTGGAACGCAAGATGCGTTCCACCATACGGAAGTAAATGCCATGGTACGCGAATGGCGCACAAAGAGACGCGGCTGATGTGCACCACAACGCATGCCCAGTGGTCACAACAAAACGTCACCCATATGGCATTAACTGCGCTTGCGTGGATAAATGAATGGAACCTGGCTGCAAACCGAACATACAAAATACAAAGAAAATGTGAAGACTGATGGTTACATAATTAAAACAGAATTGCATTAATATATCAGCATGAATTACATAACATACATAAAAGGGTTTCAAGAGTTATGGAACATTCTGTATCAGCCCATTTTAAGGAGAAACATGACTGTAACCCTAGGGGACTGGTGTTTTCTGCAATTGACCAAGTATCCAAAAAATGGAGAGGAAACAATCCAGACAGAGATTTAGCAAAGTTAGAGATGAACTGGATTATAAAGTTGAACAGCATGCATCCTTGTGGCCTAAATATTGATTTTAATCTGATTTGTTTTCTAGCTAACTCTTGAAAGGAATGTGATGTCATCAGGTAGGATCTATGCTTTTAAAGATTTTTTAGTCTTAAGTTTTAGTTTGCATTTTAGTTTAGCAAAGTACTTTAATTTTTAGCAAGTTCAGTGTCATTCAAATTTAACATCTTGGATCTGTACAATAACTATTTTATAATTGGGAGTGCAATGGTTGGTTTTCCCACTTGATGGAGACTATTTGAGGTTTACATGAACTATCTGAACAATTAGCACTTTGGCCACTAGATGGCAATCTGGACTTTATATGGCTGTCACCATGACCTTTTATGTATGTTATGTAATTCATGCTGATATATTAATGCAATTCTGTTTTAATTATGTAACCATCAGTCTTCACATTTTCTTTGTATTTTGTATGTTCGGTTTGCAGCCAGGTTCCATTCATTTATCCACGCAAGCGCAGTTAATGCCATATGGGTGACGTTTTGTTGTGACCACTGGGCATGCGTTGTGGTGCACATCAGCCGCGTCTCTTTGTGCGCCATTCGCGTACCATGGCATTTACTTCCGTATGGTGGAACGCATCTTGCGTTCCAACCGTGCTACAGGATCTAGTATGGCCGCCAACCGGAAGTAGGTTACTTCCGGGATGGCGCCCGGCGCGGCGAAATGGAACTGGCCTGGAAGCAGGTAATTGCTCACCCCTTTTGTGTGTATATATATGCATAGCTGCCCGCCCGCTCTCGTATCCCCTGATGACGGCGAGAGGCCGAAACTAGTCGGGACGAGAGCGGGCCATGCCTATATGATCGTTCTATGTCGCAGAGTACCACTGGGTGGGAAGCGAACTAGCCGGAGAGGGTCCTAACAGGTGTGGGACCCTCCAGATGTAAGTGACACTTTGCTGTTTTTTATTCCACTATATCCAATAAATTTTGTCTGAATTATACTATCCACTGAGAGCATCTCTCTCCTTTTTTATGGGGCCAAGTGTCATCTGAGCACCCTGTTCGTAGGAGAGGTCTCTGGAGGTGGATTGAAACATCTGGTGACAACTTAATTCCCAGCGCTGTGGCTGACTGTAACATTGTATGTGTGGAGGAGAAAGGGTCCTGCCCTTACCACGGCAGCAGGGGTGTTGCACATCGAGTTTAAAGGAAGAGGATTTCGTGTATCCTTGTGGGGCGCCTCTGCACATATCTAGCCATTCTGACACTATTGACGCTGTGCGCCATTTTTGCCTGTCCCCTCTGAAATCACCTTCTGCCCATAATTGCCTTCCGCTTCTATGGACACTGAGCAAACATTGCAGAGAGGTATAATCTATATCATGAAACAATTTCCTGCTTTTATTGTAGTAGGTAGCCCAGGTAGCCCTGGTAGTAACAATAGGGGATGCGACCCCTGCCCCCACAGGGGGGGGAGGGCCTAGGGCCCGCTCAGGGACTTTTTGGGGGGCAGGAGAGGCTGCAACACAAGAGAAGAGCGTGGCCGCAGATCGTGGGGAGGGGGACATTCCCCCCCCTCACCTCGGGCTCTCCTCTCAGCGCGCCCCCTCCTGCAATCAATAGGGGCAGCGGGCGGGCGACGGCAGACTGGATGCAAGGTCTCCGATCTCTAAGAGCTTCATGTTACTTCCTGTTTACACAGGAAGTAGCATAAAGCACTTACTGATGGGAGACCTCCGACGCTAAGGAGGTATGTGTCCAGTCTGCCGCCACCCACCTGCTGCCCCTATTGATTGCAGGAGGGGGCGCGCTGAGAGGAGAGCCCGAGGTGAGGAGGGGGGGGGGGAATCTCCCCACTCCCCACCGCTCTGCGGCCACGCTCCCATCTTATGTTGCGACCCCTCCTGCCCCCCAAAAAGGCCCAGAGCGGGCCCGGGGGGGGGGGGGGGGGGGAGGGGCTGGCGGATTTTTTTGCAGTATGCAGTATGTTTTAATACTTCTCTTGAATCTATAGGAGTAAGCTCCTCTCTCACTTGCTTTCCCCAACATTAAAACACTAGTGTTGGGCTTAAATTTTACATTATCCTAATTTTACATAAAAATTCACAATTATGAATTGAAATTGTAATGCGAAATTTCCAGCAAATTTGTTATTAATTTCATGCGTAACCGTGATTATTTCCATAATTTTGCAGTTACGTGTAATTATGCAAAAATGCTAAATTTGATTCTTTGGGAACAAGTAAACAAAAGACCTTGTAGTTTTTGAGAAAAACAATTTACATTTTTTTTAAGAAAAATGTTTTACAATTACATTTTTGCTGCGGTGGACTATATATATATATATACAGTATACTGGGTTTAATATACACCTTTTATGCATTTTAAAACGGTATTAAAGGATACCTGAACTGACATGTGACATGATGAGATAGATGTGTATATACAGTGCCTAGCACACAAATGACTATGCTGTGTTCCTTTTTTTCTTTCTCTGCCGGAAAGAGTTAAATATCAGGTATGTAAGTGGCTGACTCAGTCCTGACTCAGACAGGAAGTGACTACAGTGTGACCTTCACTGATAAGATTTTTATCTCTTTCTTGCTCTCAGAAGCCATTTTCTGCTAGGAAAGTGTTTTATTGTTGGAATTTCTTATCAGTGAGGGTCACACTGTAGTCACTTCCTGTCTGAGTCTGGACTGAGTCAGCCACTTACATACCTGATATTTAACTCTTTCAGGCAGAGAAAGAAAAAAAGGAACACAGCATAGTTATTTGTGTGCTAGGCACTGTACATACACATGTCTATCTCATCATGTCACATGTCAGTTCGGGTATCCTTTAAACTCTGACATAATATTCAATAAAAAAATGTGTTTTTCTACTTTTTATATCCCATACAGGTATCGTAATTGCTTTTGTGCATAAGTATTATTATTCATTTAGAAATTACAAGTTCCCAAAGTACAGTTTTATTTGCTCTGAAAGCTGCCATTGCATTTTATTCATAACTGGTGTATTTATATTGTAATGTACCCAGTAATGATTTCTGAGCAGCGTATCCGTTCTGGACACATTAGAAAAAGTTTTTGCACAGTCAGGGAATGTTTACATTCCTCTCTGCTACAATTAAGTAAACACAAGATAATGGTATCACCAGTTTGGAAGCGGATCTCCCTGCATGGAGCTTGCTATTGAAAAAGTAAGTCCTAAGTTTTAACCCTTTTAATGCTGTTCTGCTAGTAAAATAAAGTGGAAATATAATGTATTATATGCTGTAAATAATCTTTTAGAGCAAAGAAGAAATGATGGGTTGTATATCACTATAAGAAAACAGACAGTGCAAACCCCTTTGAGCCCTTTTCTTCCATGCAGGCTGGTACATGCAGAATGCAGAACCCGGACCGCACCCTGAGCTACACTAGCTTGCAAGGTCCATCATGTGTTGGCTTCTGGAAGAAAGGGGCAGAGAGGGGCAACAATGCTTTCCCTTCTCCCCCAAAGTCCTTGTGCAGGGGCTCTTCCCCACCTCCTGTGCCCTGTATAAAGTAAATATACAGAACTTGGAACTCGGTATAGATGAAAGTTTACTGCAATAAAATGTACTTAAAATCATTTTTTTCTTTGGATTTTTTTAAAATCCATTTTCTCAACAAACTGTGAGGTGTTTAAAAAAAAAATTGGGACCTGTTCCTCTATTTCCTCTAACCAGTCTGATTTCTTCAAACATTTTTTTCACAATTTACATGGAAAATAGTTTTTGACTGGCCTATTCAAAATGTATGCATGGAATACACAAAATGAATTCAATTTTGAAATCATAATTATGTGTAATTCTGTTACCCCGAAATTGAGACATCCCCTGAAAGTCTTCTTTTCATACACCTCTGAGCTGCTGTGCTGATGCTATATCACACCTAAGCCTTGCAACATAAAAGGATGTGTAGGGGTAGGAATTGTCATAGCTACTCAGACCGGGCCTACTAGAGTAGTGCTTGTGCCTATATGGATTGTAACACTACTATTTGGAGACACATTCATGGATGTACCAAGCTCGTTTGAAGGATACCTGAAGTGAGAGGGGTATGAAGGATGCCATATTTATTTCCTATTAAACAATACCAGTTGCCTTGTGCCCTTCTGGTCCCTCACGCATCAGTAGTGCCTGGCTGAATCATACAGCTGAAACAAGCATGCGGAAAATCCAGATACATTCAGGCCGGTTTTACACCTGACCATAGAGTTGCAGTGCAATGCTTTGCCCTATCACATTGCACCGCAACATCAAAAATTGAATTCATATGACTGAGGCAGATTGTGTTGACAGGTCATATGCATAGTGCCCAAACGCACGCCCCTTGCCGCCCATCCTCGCCCAGTGACGTACTCGCTGATGGACAGGAAGTAAGTCACAGGAGTTCCATGTCATATTTGCGTCGTTCTGCGTACCGCACCACCGCCACCAACGTATTTAAATTATCTGTGTCGCAATGTGCAAGCTATCTGTGTGTGCACAATAGAGCTGACGCGATCGAGCTCGGCTATTTCCACCATAGCCCGAGCGGAAAGCCGCTGCTCACTGGTATGTCTGCACAGGCATGCCACTGTTGTTATTATTATTGTTTTGGGTTGTTAAGGGGTGCCAGTGCTGGATCGGACTGGCTGAGGAAGACTGGGAAAGCCTCATTAGGATCCAAAGGCTTCCCCCTCCCAAGGTATCATTTTTTTAACTGCATAACATTCTCTTTAAAGATACGAGATGAAAAACTAACTATAACAAGTAACTTGTCTATATATCTTATCTAAAGTTTACATAGTTTACACAGCAAATCTAGCTGCAAACAGCTTCAACAGTTTATGATTATTTATTCCTGTGATACAATGAGGGCAGCCATGTTTTGTTTGTCACATTGCACACAGGCAAGCTGCAACTGCATCTCCAGCCCTCAGCTCACTCCCCTCTCCTCCTCCCTCCTCCCCTCTGCCTCTGAAATCTCTGGCTAGTTACCTCCTCCTCCTGCCCAGACTGAGCTCCCATAAGCCCTTGCTACAGGGAATTAGAGTATTAAAACAAACAAAAAAAGTATTTGGCTTGAGGAATGCCCCATAAACTATATGAAAGGAACACAATTATGCAATGAGTAAAAGTTTATCTCGGATCCATTTTAAGTCAAAAGGCTATGACTGCAAGTTTTAGAGGCAGAGGATCAGCAGGGCAGACAGGCAATTTGCTTTGTTTAAAGGAAATAAATATGGCAGCCTCCATATCCCTCTCACTTCATGTGTGCTTTAAGAAGATGGAATAAAGTTTTTTTTTGATTATAGATGGTGCTGCTGATTATGAATTAAAATTGCTAATAAATAATACAAAGGTTCTCTTGTCCCTCCCCCACCAAAACTTACTGATTTTGATGGTGAATTAATGTTGCCACTGGTGGAGACCTCAGATGACTCTTTACTTTTGCTGAAGAAGAAATGACGGTACTCTCCTCTCACCTGCAAAGTGTAAATTACAAATAACTATTAGCTATTAGATACTAGTTATCTTTTCAAAAATATTACATGAGAAAAATGCCTTCACCATATTCAAAAAGAATGAAACGTTTTCACGAGAATGCATTTTTGCTTAAAGTGAAATGCATTAAAGGTTTACTAAAGATTAAAAAAAAAATTAGTTTAACCACTTGAGGACCATAGTGTTAAACGCCCCTAAAGACCAGCAGAGGCGTATCTAGGTAAAATATGGCATATGGCAAGCAAGCACTGAAATTGCGCAACCCTTTCTCCCCTCCCCCCCCCCCCTCCAAACATAGGACTTATTTCTATAGTAATGCCAGATAAAATTCAAAAGAGAATCTTCAAGAATTTTCTTTTTTTTATTTTAATCAGCTGTGTGGCATGGTAAAGTGTGCAACTAAAGTGAGTGAATTAGCTAAATCATGCATTATTGCCCATACGCTGGCCTGGTGAATGGTGATATGCCTACTTGATTGCGCTTCTGTGGTGGGGAGCATTCTGTGCCTGTACATAACACTCTACGGGAGTGCGATTAAGGTGCCCTACCGCCGGGCCAGTACATGCAAAGTAATGCAGACAATTTACAGGGCCGCTCAGCGGATCAAAGTTGAGGACCGGGCGAATGAGGGAACTATAAGGCTACAGAGCCTGGATTAATTTCTGGAAGAAGCCTCAGTTAAGTAAAGGAGGTCACATGGACAATGTTTATGGAGAAATCATGACACACATTTCCAATTTCCATACTACAACGGGCCCCTGCTTTCCCACATTTCAGTAGTTCTTACAAATTTCCATCCATTCTACAGCAGGCCACAGCTTTCCCACCTAATATATATTCTGCTGGGAAAATCCCAGGCCAGAAGAACTTATATGGGAAAGCAGTGGCCTGCTATAGAACAGAATTAACCTGCTGAGCGGTCTGGACGAGCTCAGCTCGTCCAACACCGCCAGAGGCTGCCGCTCAGGCCCTGCTGGGCCGATTTGCACGAAATAAAAAGCAGCACACGCAGCCGGCACTTTGCCAGCCGCGTGTGCTGCCTGATCGCCGCTGCAGCGCGGCGATCCGCCGCGTGCAGCGGCGAAAGAGGGTCCCCCCAGCCGCCCGAGCCCAGCGTAGCCGGAACAAACAGTTCCGGCCAGCGCTAAGGGCTGGATCGAAGGTGGCTGACGTCAAGACGTCAGCTGACGTCCATGACGTTACTCCGCTCGTCGCCATGGCGACGAGGGAAGCGAAACACGGAGGGCCGCTCATTGCGGCCTTCCGTGTTATCTCTTGCCGCCGGAGGCGATCGGAAGATCGCCTCCGGAGCGCCCTCTAGTGGGCTTTCATGCAGCCAACTTTCAGTTGGCTGCATGAAATAGTTTTTTTTTTATTTAAAAAAAACCCTCCCGCAGCCACCCTGGCGATTTAATCAGAACGCCAGGGTGGAATGCGGGAAAGCAGGGGCCTGCTGTAGCATGAAAATAGAAATTGAAACTGAAATCAAATGTGGGATAATGTGCAGTGAATCCACACAATTCCCATAAGGAACTCGACCCTCAGCGGATGCTTATCCAACGATGATCATTTATTAAAGTGTTACAAGAGTATACACAGCATATCACTTCCAGCACAACGTTTCGGGCGAAGTGCCCTTTGTCAAGTGCTCGAAGTTTCACATAGGAATAGCACATTTATAGAATCATTACACCTGACCACACCTTACATAAGGGGGCGGGGCCAATACCTATTGCATATTAACCCTATGAACAGCTAGCTCTATAAAAAAAACACTTGAGACTGAAGTCCTCATTTAAGCCCCCTGGCGACTGCGTCCCCAGCCTATCCATCCACCAGGCCTCCCTCCTCAAAAGTTCCCTAACATGGTCACCACCCTCATATCTCGGGACCACCTCCAAAACCTGCCAGTGCAATTGACTAACACTGTGGCCCAACTCAGAAAAATGTCTGGCTAATGGTGGATCCTTTCTCGAATTCTCTTGCTCACCACCTATGTCCCTTTTAGGGATGTTCCATACTACAGCGGGCCCCTGCTTTTAGGGATGGTCGGAAATGCCAATTTCCGATTCCGCGGTAAATCCGCATTCCGCCATTGCCAAATACCGATTCCGCTTTCCGCTACCAATTTCCGCATTCCAATGCGGGATTTCCGCCGGAAATTGCGGAAATTCCGCCCGACTTTAACATTGATTTTCTCAAAAACTATAAGGTATTTTTGAAAACTTTTTTTTGCTTCTTGTTCAGGAGATTCTGCTTAATAAACCCTGAAAATTTGGTGTTTCTAGGGCTTACGGGGGCTTTGCTATTAACCGTTAAATTCGGCGGATTTTTACTGTAATGTAAATGCAGAAAATAGGCAGATGCGGATTTTCTGCATTTTACATCACAGTAAAAATCCGCCGACTTTAGCGGTTAATAGCAAAGCCCCCGTAAGTCCTAGAAACACCAAATTTTCAGGGTTTATTAAGCAGAATTTTCTAAACAAGATGCAAAAAAAAGTTTCCAAAAAGACCTTACAGTTTTTGAGAAAATCGATGTTAAAGTCGGGCGGAATTTCCGCGATTTCCAGCGGAAATCCGCCTAACGCACTTGCATTACCGATTTCCGCATTCCGATGCGGAAATGCAAATTCTGATCGGAATTTCGGAAATTGCATTTTCGTGGAATCCGAATGAGCATCCCTACCTGCTTTCCCACATTTCAGTAGTTCTTACAAATATCCATCCATTCTACAGCAGGCCACAGCTTTCCCACCTAATATATATTCTGCTGGGAAAATCCCAGGCCAGAAGAACTTATATGGGAAAGCAGTGGCCTGCTACAGAACAGAATTAAAATGCGGGAAAGCAGGGGCCTGCTGTAGCATGAAAATAGAAATTGAAACTGAAATCAAATGTGGGATGGTCGGCAGTGGCCAGTTGCTGCTGCAGAACACATTTTATAATAAATAATGAGTTATGTCATGTGCATTACTTGAAGCAAAACCAAGCAAACAAAACCGCCCTGATCATAACAAAACCGCATGTAACAGTGTTTCATATTTTATATTGATTATTTTGTAAAACATATTCAACAGAACTGCCTCCCCCCTCCCCCTCCCACAGCAGTATAGGGATACATTTTAATGTGAGATCATCAAAACATACCGTAGGTGACAGAAGGGGCTCCTAAGTCTGCACAGCAAAACAGAATACTTATTTTAACAGTTCTAAAAACAGGCAGAGGTTAAAAAGTACTCAGTTCAGTTCTAATTACCTTATTATTTATAACCTGCAGTTCTGTGCCTGCCTCTCTCTTGCCTGCCTGCCTCGGCTCTGCCCCCTCAGCACAGTGCTTGCAGTCACCCACTCACACACTGTTTGTTTGTGTGTGTCACTGGGGCGGGCTCAGCCTACATACTGTACACGCTGTTGTTCCTCCTCTCCACTACCGCCCACACCGATCAGCCCCAGCAGGTCCATGCGGCCAATCAGGAGGAGGGGGATGCGAGGGACGTTACCGTGGCGACGATGAGGAGAAGGGATGCTGAGCCCGCTATACACACTCCTCTCCTCCTACTGTACGGGCTGCACTGGACACCGGGCAGTGTATATAGTAACTGCGCGCCACCCCCCCCCCCCCCAGGTGGGTGACAATGTCTGTCTATAGCAGGTGCCCTGTGTGCACCCCTGTAGATACGCGTCTAAAGACCAGGCCATTTTTCTGTAAATTGGCCACTGCAGCTTTAAGGCCTCGCTGCAGGGCCGCACAACTCAGCACACAAGTGATCCCCCTTTTCTCCCCACCAACAGAGCTCTCTGTTGGTGGGGGGCTGATCGCTACCAAAATGTTTAATTTTTTTAAAATAAATATTTATGTTATTATTTTTCTAATAAATTTTACTACTTTTTTTTTTTTAAACTCCCTCCCCCAGCCAGCCAATCATGGTGATCGGCTGTCCTAGGCTTCAGCCTATGAGAGCCGATCGCTCTCTGGTGTCCCAGAGGGACAGTGGTGTCACACGGCTGTCCCCAGTACAGCGCTGCTGTAGATCGCTGTGCTGTACAATGTTTATAGACGGCGGTTTCACCATCTAACAGTCTCCTGGCGGCAGTTTATACATTTTATAAATTATATAATTTATAAACACAGGATGGATGTGTTCTGTGAAAGCAAGAAGTAGACACACTTCAGAGTTATTGCAGGATTTGTATCTTATATTTTTTTTAACCCATTAGCAGTTTTAAATATATTACTTGAGATAGTGCACTGCTTTTTACTTGAGCTGGCAGAACTCCTTGTGCTGTAAATTATTGGAATGCTTTGATGTCTTTGCTAGCAGAAAATATAGAAACTTAAAGGGAACCCAAATTGAGAGGTATATGGAGGCTGCCATATTTATTACCTTTGAAACAATACCAGTTGCCTGGCTGTCCTGCCGATCCTCTGCCTCTAATACTTAGCCATAGACCCTGAACAAGCATGCAGCAGATCAGGTTCTCTAACTCAGCTGAATCAAGTTTGACTGGATTAGTTATATGCTTGTTTCAGGGTTTTTGACTCAGACACTACTAATGCCAGATCAACAGGGCTGCCAGGCAACTGACATTATTAACAAGGAAATAAATATGTCAGCTTCCATATACCTCTCGCCTCAGGTTCCCTTTAGGCTAATTTCACACCAGGACGTTGCGTTAGAGGGGGCGTTAAGGTCGCATAATGTCCCCCTAACGGAACGCCTGGTGGTGCTGGATCTGGACGTCAGAGTGAGCCGCGTTGTGCAGCTCACTCTGGCGTCAGTGATGCCGTGATGCGCACTCTTGTGCGCATGCGGCATCACGTGGTCCCGCCGGCCAATCGCCGCACAGAGTGGCTGCTCCAGGAAGTAAACACTGCACGTCATAACGTGCAGTGCATATTAATTAGCCATGTGCCTGGCCGCTCTCCGCTCCTCCCCCACATTACTGAGCATGTGCAAGCAGTCTAACACGGCTCAGCCGCGTCCAAAGTACTGCATGCAGTACGTTGTCTTGTGACGCAGTGTTACAATGTAACGCAACGTCCGCACTGTGAACAGCCCCATTGATTTTTCATTACTGTGCGGTGGGCTGCGTTACAGGCTGCTCTACCGTGCGCCTGTAACGTCCCACTGTGAAACCAGCCTTAAAGCAGAAGTCCTCTGTTACTGTCTCACATTGCCCTCTAGTGACCAGAAGCCATATATACAAATTACAGTAGTACTAATTATTAGCAAGGAAATGTAACAAATACAGTCGGATGCAAAAGTTTAGGCAACCTTGTAAATTGTCAGTATTTTCCTATATAAATCGTTGGTTGTTTCGATAAAAAATGTCAGTTAAATATATCATATAGGAGACACACACAGTGATACTTGAGAAGTGAAATTACGTTTATTGGACTTACAGAAAGTTTGCAATAGTTGTTTAAACACAATTAGGCAGGTGCATACATTTGGGCACCACGAAAAGGAAATAAAATCAATATTTAGTAGATCCTGCTTTTGCAGAAATTACAACCTCTAAACGCTTCCTGTAGGTTCAATAAAAGTCTGGATTCTGGTTGAAGGTATTTTGGACCATTCCTCTTTACCAAACATCTCTCTAGTTCATTTAGGTTTTGTAACGATTGTGGAATTCTTTCCGTGGTCAGCGCACAGGACGCGCGCGGACACTACGGAAATCCTCCACAAGCGTATAATTTGAGAGAACCCAGCAAAAGGTGCAACGCACCTGTAAAGGGGAATTCCTGCCAGCAGATGGAGCCGTGGAGTGCAGAGGAGCAGATCCTCTGCACCGCCACGGATGCCAGATAGGAATTGTACGCAGGGTAGCAATGCAGGGCAAGATAGCCCTTAAAGGGAGAGAGCACAGCAACAGAGTGAATGTGTGTGCACCAATCTAGTCGCCAACCCGCGACGGCGAACACACAACAGCAGAAACAAAGTATGAACGCAATCGCGAGAAAGGCGATTGCCAGAAGTGACACAAGACTGAGCAAGACAGAGCACGAGAGTAGCAAAGGCACAGCAAACAACAATGAGGAGATAAGGAAAATAACAAACGCTAGCTAAACATGAACACCGCACTCATTCGCAACAGCGAACGCGTTTACTGCAGGTCTCCGCACGTTAAGCGCAACAGAGACAAGCACACCACCCTAACTAACTTAACTAACTAACGCCACACAAACACGAAACAGAGAACGTGAACGCTTGCTTAACGGTTACCCCACCGAGCCTACAGCAAGCGTTCGTATCAGACAAGACAGAGAGAAAGAGCAGCCAGCAGCGACCACAGTTCTGGCCTACACTCCCAGACCGAGTACAAAAGGAACCACTGCTCTTTCCGCCAGAGCGAGTGTGAACCAAGTAGGGAAACAGAGTTAGCAGGATCCACCGCTCTTTCCGCCAGAACAAGTGCGATCCAAGTACAGGAACAGAGCTTAGTAGGATCCACTGCTCTTTCCGCCAGAGCAAGTGTGATCCAAGCACAGAAACAGAGTTAGCAGGATCCACTGCTCTTACCGCCAGAGCGAGTGTGATCCAGACAGACACACAGATGGGACTACCAGTAGCAACCGCTGCTCTGGTTAGCACCCCTGACAGACAGAACGATTTCCTGTCAATCACCGCTGGCGACAGGACACTCGCAGCAGAGAGACAACACAGGCAAAACAGATAATGCAACTGTCTGCACTAGAAGGATTGCCTAGTGCAGTCCCCAGGAATTACTCTAAGATAATCTTTAGCAAACAACAGCAAGGCTGACACTCCAGGAGTGTATTAACAAACCATGATGACCAGCAAAGGACTGTGGGATCACATGGTATTTATGTTGCAAGCCTTCAAGGGAGGCGACTAGGAAATTTGCATAATCAGTATATGCAAATTCCTCAGCAGAGCAGGTCTGAAGCTTGCAAAGCAAAGACAGGTCTCTTATCCAGAGATCTGCATCCCACAAACTTAAGGAATGGTCAAACAGCTGTCTGCCTGTGCAGCCAGCTGAGCGGATCATTACAGGTTTGATGACTTCTGAGCATGGACAGATCTCTTTAACTCACACCGAAGATATTCAATTATATTCAGGTCTGGGGACTGAGATGGCCATTCCAGAACCTTGTACTTGTTCCTCTGCATAAATGTCTTAGAGGTTTTTGAGCAGTGCTTAGGGTTGTTGTCATATTGAAAGATCCAGCCCTGGAGCAGCATCAGCTTTGTCACTGACTCCTAGACATTGGTCTCCAGAATCTGCTGATACTGAGTGGAATCCATGTGTCCCTCAACTTTGACAAGATTCCCAGTCCCAGCACTGGCCACACAGCCCCACGGCATGATGAAACCACCACCATATTTTACTGAAAATAGCAAGTGCTTTTTTTTTGTTTTTTATGTTCTTTTTCCTCCATGCATAAAGCCCCTTGTTATGCCCAAATAACTCGATTTTAGTTTCATCAGTCCACAGCACCTCGCTCCAACATGAAGCTGGCTTGTCCAAATGTGCTTTACCATACCTCAAGCGGCTCTGTTTGTGCTGTGGGTGGAGAAAAGGCTTCCTCTGCATCACTCTTGCACAGCATCTCCTTATGTAAAGTGTGCCGAATGGTTGAACGATGCACAGTGACTCCATCTGCAGCAAGATGATGTTGTAGGTCTTTGGTGCTGGTCTGTGGGTTGATTGACTGTTCTCACCATTAAAGGGAAGGTTCAAGCAAAATAAAAAAAATGAGTTTCACTTACCTGGGGCTTCTACCAGCCCCATGCAGCCATCCTGTGCCCTCGTAGTCACTAACTGCTGCTCCAGTCCCCCACTGGCAGCTTGCCGACGTCGGAGGTCGGCGGGACGCATTGCGTACATTTTATCAGTTTATCCCCTGTTTATTGCCTGAAGAAGTGGGCTGTGTCCGCGAAACGCGTTGCATCCTTGGGGTATCTTCAATAAATGTGTATTTATTTATTTAATCACAGTCCTTGGTGTCTGCTTTAACGGAGGCAAGTCCACCACTTCCTCCCAGCAATTTTTTAAAAAATGTTATGTACTTTTATTCTACTGGCGCCTCTGTTCACCTACCAGTATATTGTATCATGTGTGGCCACCTTAAGTCAATTCTATTTATTCAAGATTTTTCTTGGTCTGCCACTTTGAGCCTTAATGCTACGTACACACCTGCGATAATGATCGTTTACTACGAACGATAGTTCTGCGACAAACGATAGTTGCACGAGGAAAGGAATAAATGCAAATTAAGTAACAGACAACGTAGTGAAGCGATTGTTATCGCTGAAACAAACGATCACTAAAGAATAGGTGCGCACATGGATATGACGTGCTAGCGATCATCGCATGACGAACGTACACACAGTGCCGATCTTTGGCCGTTAAAAAACAATCGTTATGCAACAAAGCGGATCAAAAGAAAAGTGTGTACATTTTACAAAAGTAACAAAACACAAAAACATATATATATATATACATACACACCTATGTAAGTGGATTGCATGCTGTTTAACAAATAATGTGGTAAAAAACATTTATATTCAGGATTGATTGTGTATTTTATTTAACATTTTCAAAGAACAATTGTTACGAAACACACCACAGGAAATACATAGGTTATATCTATATGCGCAGTTGCGCACTGCTTTCAGTAACGATCGTTCTCGCGCAATTGCTGTACACACCTTTCTTTTACAGAGATGATCACATGATACATAGTTACATAGTTACATAGTTATTTTGGTTGATAAAAGACATACGTCCATCAAGTTCAACCAGTATAAAGTAGTTCAACCAGTATGAAGTTTATACGATCCAACGTTTTGGAAAATCCGCTCGTGCAATGATTGCACTTTTCTCGCTCACCTTAACGATCGCTTCTGATCGCGACGGAAAGAATTTTACGCAATTGTCGGACGAGCGATCGTTAATTAGGTGTTACAAACGATCATTATCACAAGTGTGTACGCAGCATAACTTGAACTGAGCCTGTGGTCTTCCTCAATATGTTCCTAACTGTGGAAACAGACAGCTGAAATCTCTGAGTCAGCTTTCTGTATCCTTTCCCTAAACCATGATGGTGAACAATCTTTGTCTTCAGGTCATTTGAGAGGTGTTTGAAGACCCCCATGTTGCTACTCTTCAGATAAAATTAAAAGAGGAGGGAAACTTACAATTGACCCCTTAAGTACTCTTTCTCATAATTGCATTTACCTGTGTATGTAGGTCAGGGGTCACTGAGCTTACGAAGCCAATTTGAGTTCCAATAATTAGTTCTAAAGGTTTTGGATCAATAAAATGACAACGTTCTGGAATGGCCATCTCAGTCCTCAGACCTGAATATAATTGAAAAGCTTTGGTGTGAGTTAAAGAGAGAGCTGTCCATGCTCAGAAGCCATCAAACCTGAATGAACTAGAGATGTTTTGTAAAGAGCAGGGCCGGATTTGTGGAAAGGCCTGGAAGGCACGTGCCTAGGGCGGAGCCAAGGAAAGGGGCGGGTTGACAAACGAGCAGTCAATCTGCCAACCAGGCTCGCCACAGCCACTGACACTATTCCCACAGTAAGTGCCATGTTTGTTAGCAGCCGCCCCCTGCTTTGCTCTGCACACAAATGCATGTTTATGTGTGCAGCAGCGGCTAATGACAGGAAAAGAGCGGGCAGCTTTACTAACTTGAGTGTGACAGGAGCAGGGGCTATATCGCTGCAGCCCTGCTCGCTGTCATTCTCCTAGACATCAGATGGTAAGGCTGCCCCGCCCCCGCTTCCTCCGGGAGTTCTGCTCTGTGTTCAGCAGACAGGAAAGTGAAAGGAAGCTCATCTCCTCCCCCTGTTTTCCACATGGCTACTGTGCGTAGGAATTGTACAGCTGCCCGGTCCTGGTGTGACATCCTGTGAGGGAAAGAGACAGCATGGGGTGATTGAGTGGAGGAAGGGACCCAGGACATTAAGTTGATTAAGGTACTGCTTAAAGTGGATGTACACATTTCTGGAGTTTTTTCCAGCCCGCAGCCCCCCCAAAGTGTTCTTGCCCCTCATTTCCTTAGAAGACCTCTTTGTCATAGCTGTCACCCCTCTTAAAAAGCTACAAATGGGCACAGTTATAGCTATGGCACATGAAAAGTCCTGTGTGCACAGCGCCTCCTCGATTATGCTTCCCAGTGGCTGTGCACAGCAGCGATGGCCAGTAAGGTTCTGTGCATGTGCGATCTGGATTATTTTCAAACTACGCATGTGCAGAATGATCTGGGCCACGGCCGCCTTGCTGCTTCAAAGCATCATGCACCATAGCTGAGGTCAGTTGCAGCTTTTTAAAGAGAACCCAAGGTGGGTTCTAAGAATCCTAACAGCACACAGAGGCTGGGTCTGCATATAATGCCCAGCCTCCGTTGCTATACAGCATCCCCCACAGCCCCCCCCCCCCCCCCTGCGCTCTGCTGTCCCCATAAATCAAACTCTGTGCTAGAGAATTCGCTAGCTGGCTGTTAACCTCTTGATGTGTCAGTCTCGCTGCTTCCCCGCCTCCTCTATGTCGCCACTCTGTGCCTGCGTCCCTTCCCTCCCCGCTGATTGGAGGGAAGGGATGCAGGCGGGGAGCGGAGATATAGAGGAGGCGGGGGAGCAGCGAGACTGACACATCCAGAGGTAAACAGCCGGCTATCGACATGCTGTGTGTCGCTAGCACGGCTTTGATTTATGGGGACAGCAGAGAGCAGGGGGGGCCTGTGGGGGACGCTGTATAGCAACAAAGGCTGGGCATTATATGAAGACCTAGCCTCTGTGTGCTATTAGGATTCTTAGAACCCACCTTAGGTTCTCGTTTAAGTGTGGCTATTGCAGATGGAGAGGAGTCTAAAGTAACTGAGGGGCCAGGAGCAGTATCCCACCCCTGCCGCGGGAAGAAGCCCAAGTATGTGTAAATCCTGTTTTGTTTTTGTTTCGTTCACATTTTCTGGAGTTGTGTGGTGATGTTTTTTTTTTATTCTTTAAAGCACACCTGAGCTTTGTTTAAAACTTTGCATTTTTACTTACCTGGGGCTTCTTCCAGCCCCCTGTAGTCCGTGAGGTTCCACAGCATTCTCTGAGCCCCTCCATTCTCCCACTGGCGGCTTTGTAAGTTTGGCACTCTGAGTGCGCATGCACAGTTCCATTCACACAACCTTCTCAAGTATGCCCCCCCCCATTCCATCCTGGTCCTTTAACTCATACTGTGGCCCCAGTTCTGGTCCTCACGTCTCCCTAATGCATGGGTGGGAGGAGGGTCATCTGATTACCTATACTGAGAGTGTAAAAGCACTACCGTACTGTGTATATGCAAGTATATGCCTAGTAGCACAAAGTGGCTTTGTGCTACTGGGCATGTACTGACCATACTCGAGCATGATCAGTACAATAGGGCTTGTACACAGAGGGAAGCGCAGCCTTGAGGAAGAAGAAGGCCCCAAGCAGTGGTGGGGTCTGAATATGATCAGAGGGTCCCAACACTGGAACAATGGGCCCCAGGAGGATCTACTATGGTAAGTATCTAATTTTTTATTTTGCTTCAAGTTCACTCTAAGGCCATAGTCTTGAGGGAAAAGTGTGTGTAAGTTGGGGGGTGGGGTTTGTTGAGATGCTGTTGATCAGGGGGCGGCTGGTGAAAGTGGGCCTTGGGTGGTAAAAAGTAGAAATCCGGCCCTGGTAAAGAGGAATGGTCCAAAATACCCTCAACCAGAATCCAGACTCTCATTGGAACCTACAGGAAGCGTTTAGAGAGGCTGTAATTTCTGCAAAAGGAGGATATACTAAATATTGATTTCATTTCTTTTTTGTGGTGCCCAACTATATGCACCTGCCTAATTTTGTTTAAACAATTATTGCACTTTCTGTAAATCCAATAAACTTCATTTCACTTCTCAAATATCACTGTGTGTCTACTATATGATATATTTAACTTCCATTTTTTTATCGTAACAACCAATGATTTATACAGGAAAATCATGATGATTAACAAGGTTGCCCAAACTTTCACATCCCACTGTAAATACAGAAAAGTGCTAAAATACATTGGCCTGGAGCTCTTGCAACCCTTTAATTAAATTGGCTGCTAAAGGGTTAAAGGTTATTATGCTGTTGCTTGTTTTTTAGAGCAGAAAGGAAGTTCTGAGTTCAGGTCCTCTTTTAAGGTGAAAATTAAGAAAGGTGATTTAATTCAAGAGAAAACCGTTATGAATTACTTTGTGTGCATTATATCCATTAAAGTTATCATTTTTCCCGAAAGTTTTGCAAACACATTTTTTCAACTCCATTTCATACATTTGATACAAAATAAACATGCCACAGAGAATACAATCTTGTCACCTGCTGGTTGAGCACACAATGCACCAGGAAGATGTACACCCCTTGGAGGCTGTTACAGATGGTGAAGATGTACGATATAACCACAGAAATTGGTCCAAACTGAAAATAGCCAATTCCCCAGGTGCAGCCAAGGATAAATGCTTGGGCCAAGGCTTTGAACGTCAGTAAGCTGAGCAATAAAGGGAGAATTATTTTCTGATGAGTACAAAGCAGAAATACCGCAAATGTTTGCGACAAAAATATTGGTAACATTTACATGCGCAGAGAGCGCACATAATTTTTAATACGTTTTATGCAATCTACGTAGCGTGAGTTATGCAAATAGAGTAACTTGCATTATACAAGCAACATCTACATTTCTTTTGTATCATGCATTGTGTTGCCTGTATAATCCAAGTTAGGCTATTTGAGTGATGTGCAAGAGCATAACTAGAACCACCTGCAAAACCCTGTACTCCTCCAGAATCATCAGTGGAAGCATCAAATGAAGTGCAAGTAAGTGAGTTCCCACTGACCCTGTCCGCTTGTTTAGCACTGATAAGGTGCTCCCACTGTTTGGGAGAATTCGGGTGTTCATAACATGAATTCAAACACCAACACTAGTGAGCACTCTCACCTTGCAGAGCTAGACCACCCATCCAGGTTCTGCTATTTTGGAATGGATTTTTTTGGGCATCTCCAAAGTAGCATTGCGGTTTCCATCCAGGTTAAATTCAAATTGTCATCAATAGTCACTTAGTTTGGACCAAACCAAATGACATGGATATTCAAGAAAAATTCAACAGGCTTGGAGAGCTGTTCCATAATGCCCTGGTCCACTGATCAATGTCTGGTACAGATGGCAGAACACGTTTGCTGGCATATGGTTCCTGGCGGACATGCACTACTCGCCAGCTCACAAGTAGCGCAAACAATGCAGGCCATTCGCGCCCACCTTATTGTTTCCCATAGTGCCATTTTTTATCCTTCTCCCTGAAGTCATGTGGGATAGGACAGCCAATAAGACATGATCACCACTCAAGCCACTATAGAGGGACAGTGAGAGATAGGCCGTTTTGGTGACTTCTGTGAATATTGTGTTATGCAGCTGCTACCTAGGTTCTCTGCTACTTGCAGTGAGTTCACAAGCTAGGGACCCCCCCCCCCTCTTCCCCACACACAATCACACACACACACACAAATAGTCCTTTTGAGGACTCTTCCTAACCACAAAAGTACTTTTAAGGACTGACAATAACATTGGCCCTGCTGTACTTATAATTTGTTGTTGCTTTTGCGTGGTGTGTTGTAGCAACCCAACACCCCCATATACAGTGTAGTGCAGCCTTTCCCAACCTTTGTGCCCTGGAGGAACCCTGCAAATAACTTTTGGATCTCAAGGAACCCTGCAAACAATTTTTTGATCTCGAGGAACCCCTGCATTTATTTTGCAGGAGGCAAAGTCTTTAAAAGTAGGTGAAACTCTTTATTTCCCTACCCCCTATTACACTGCCCCTCATTATATTGTCTCCTTATCCTAGTGCTTTTTATTAATGTGCTCATTATTATTATGACCCCCAAGTTAGTGCTTCTTTTTCCATTATCCCCTATTATAATGTGCTCTATTATACTTCCCCCACGATGGGGGAAAGTGCCAAGGAACCCCTGCAGAGTACTCAAGGAACCCTGGAGTTCCAGGGAACCCTGGTTGAGAAAGCCTGATATAGTGTGTGGCTGCGTCACTGTTATAGCCCACCATCACTAGGCAAAAGTAATTTAGTGTCTGATATTTTTGACACTCTGCGTGCTGTTACCTCCACACAGCATCACAGCAACACCGCGTCAGCGACCAGACTGTGTTAACCTTGAAGATTGAGAACCTTACCGAGTGTTCTTCAGAGTGGACACACTGGTGTTCAGAGAAGCCAACCTCTTCCTCAGGAGCCACATGGTGAGTATTAACAATATTGTGTTAGTCTGGAGGGAAAGGTAAGTATAAAAACAAGCAAAAGAGAAGAGTTCAGCTGCTGGGACATTTTAACCCATAGGACAAATATATGTTTCACTGATAATGTATAGCTCTATAAATAGGTAGGGGAGGGGGGGGGGGTACTGAGGGGTGTGGACTGCTGCATCAGGTCAGTTTTAACTTGAACCCTGATAGGTGGGAGGTCAGGAATGTGTATGGGGCATTTTTCTAACCTAGAGCTCCTCTTTAATGACAGTCATTGGGGAAAAAGAGCTGCGGGGTGATGAACGTCTAAGAATACTTACACATATTAAAACACC
Organism: Hyperolius riggenbachi; assembly: GCF_040937935.1. Lineage (NCBI taxonomy): Eukaryota > Metazoa > Chordata > Amphibia > Anura > Hyperoliidae > Hyperolius > Hyperolius riggenbachi. The sequence goes on from NC_090648.1 coordinate 87,595,148, forward strand.
AGCTGGACCCAAAAAACTCCACACAAGACTTGGATGAAGCCAACAACTGGGAAATGAAATAAAGGAACAACAGTGCCCGTGTTAGTTTTTGTCAGACACAACTGCTAGAGAATACCTGAGTATTGCTATGCAAACTCTTAATAACTTGCAGACAATATTTACTTTAGAGGTAATTTTGGCAATAATGCATTAGTACTCTGTATTACTCCCTATCCCCTTCCTTCAAATGCCTAAAATCCCCCTTAACATCCCACTGATACTAAATACTCTCCCCTCTCCAAACCTAGCATTATCCCCAGATACTAATTAATAATCCCTAATCCCAAATGTAGCACATCCTATTCCACTGCAAAATTCTGCTAACTCCATCAGAATCACTTATTTAGCCAAGTACAAAGGGGAGTTGCACCCGGAATTGGCTTTGGCTCATACAGGTTCTGGAAAGATGGGGGGATAATGTCTGAAAATCAAGAGCCGAGGCTGCCATACCAGCATACGAGATGAATGGGCGCCGGTAGACTTGGGTGCAGGATACAGCCGGTATATGGCTGATCCTGCTGCCGCACAAGTCCCGGACATGTTAATTACTATTCCCCCTCCAGGCCGCCATGGATGGTGGGAAATGATATAATTCGGCTTCCAGCTATTGCTGGAAGCCGAATTACAGTGTTTTAAATGTAACTTCCACTCCGTCTTCTGACGGCGAGGAAATTACACTATGTGCACTGCTATAGCCGTAATTCCTATTACGGCTTATGGTGGCACCGGCTGCGCCCAAATCTCCTGCGCTGGATTATTCGTGTTTGGCCATAATATGGCACCACCAGTCGCACATGGCAATCATCTGTCATTCCTAAGGAGACATAGGGGAGGGGGACAGAGGGAGACTAAGGTTCAGCAGTGATGACCCCTTTCCTCATAGAAACCTGTGGTGATGGCTGATGCTGCTGACATCTGGCAGTGCTAGCCAAGATGTTCCAGTTCAAGAGGTGCAGTAGGGTTAACTTCCGTGGTGGGTCCCGACTCCGGGGCAGCATTCAGCAGGGTTGGTCAATGTAATCTGGTAGTCACAGAGGTGTCCAGCCATGGCAGCCCTTACTTCCAGATTATCAGCTGGTATCATGGAGGGGCCGAACCAAAGGTGTCCCTGCTGCAGTGGAGCAGCAGCAGCCGATAGATTGATGGAGCCGGCGGCATCCAGCGAGGCTAAAGGTGTCCTGATCAGCATGGTGTCTTCCTACCTCAGTGAAGCCCCGACTTCCTGGGTAGCAGCGGCGAATTCCACAAGGCTTGTACCTGCACTGACAACAGACCCAGGCAGCGGCAAGGTGGAAAAAACTGCAGGGCCCGAATGCCCCACAATCCTCACCAGCATCCCGGGCTACACTAGACCCCACTGCACACTAGGGGGGAAAATTACCTCTTTTCTGGTGCTTAGTACTATTCCCTGCTCCATGGAAGCAGGTCACTTCGGCACCAGGACGGCACCGCATAATGCCTGATATCGGCATGGATATAGCTGCAATGCTATAGTCTGCACGAACGTAGTTGTGTAATTTGGGTGCCAGCCAAAGCCAGACTTTTGGTCAATGCAATGACCAATGGGATACCTTCTTGTTGAGATGCAACAGCCTAAAGCTATTCAAACTGATGCTTATAGGTGAACCAATCCATGATGTAAGCAATATTGCCATTAGCACATTTATTGTCTCACTGACATGTGCTCCTGTAGGACTGTAACATTCTCCTGTTCAACTCAGGCCACACGAGCAGCTAAGAAGAGCAGCAGCCACTTGAGCATAGTCAGTGAGCTGATCTTGTGTGTGTATACAATCTGCTACCCTGGTAGCTTAGACAACTATCTTTGGGGACAGGATCTACCAGTATGTATGTTTTTTGAGAGGAACATGGAATGCCTGGCCCCAAAAAGGGGAGAACGGAGTTTAGATCAGGGAATGAACCATTGATAAAGAAGGCTCAATAAGAGTAATTGTAAACCTCTCTAAAAATAATTACGTAGGAAAGAAACTGATTTCCTCTTTTTTGAGTTCTGTCTTCATTCCCGAAAATAGATTACTGAGAATTCTACAAGAGAGTTTACAATTTGCAATACAATTTGCAGCATGCTAAAAAGACATATGCCAGTTATCCCATGGGTGAAATTCTTGTAGTGATCTGACAAGAGTTTTTATGGCCACTTTATTGTTTATACTAGAACAAACCAGGAGTGTGTCTATTGTTATTATTTATTTATGTATCACCAACATAGTACAAAACAAAAAGTGGGGAGCATGGATGGATACATGTGACATTCAAAACTCTGTACAATCAAGACATCCATCAATACAAATACATACAGTACAATGTTCATGTCTAGTTTGACATCACCAATTCTGGTACATGTTCATATGATAAATTACAGCAGAATAAGGAACACTAGGAGGAGGTCCCTGCCCTCCTTGAAAACTTACAATTTAGAGACTGCTGGGTTGGAGACATTAGGGAAGGAGACATAGAGGTTGGTGAATGAAGCAGTGAATCTCCAATGCTACCTAGCAAATGATAGGCTTGTTTGAACAGGTGTGATTTGAGGGTATGTTTGAAGGTTTCCAGGCTCGGAACACGATGGAGAGGCTGTGGGAGAGCATTTCAAAGGAGAGGTAATGCTTGTGAGAAGGCCTAAATGCAGAAATGAGATAAGGGGACTAAGCTATAGGATAAGTAATGTCAAAACTATTCTGAGTATTTTCTTGCTCTCTGGAGGCTTAAAATGCATTTTATTAATTAGGTTAAAACTGATTTAAATAAGAGCCACAGATAGCAGTAACAACCTGGGAAGAAGTAGTTTCCTTTCCACAATCCTTATAAAATTAGCAGAAATGTATAGTTGGAGTTGACCTAGAAACAAAACAACTGTATGGTGTGGTATTATTTCAAGCTGTGAGAAATTAACTCAAGAGTAAGATGCCCTTATAAAGTGTTGTGTACACAGATATATTGGTCTATGATCCATTGTCATATTAACAGTACAGAAAGTGGAACTCACTATTTTCTTGCATAGTATCCCTGCCGGTGGATAGCTGCTGATATGCCTACAATCACGGCTGGAATCCCAAACCCCAGAAGGCACATAACAGGGAAGTTTGACCGGCGGGAGGTCATATAGTTGACAGAGCGCAGGTTCTGGACCGTTAGGAAGAGAAGAACACTCTCAATAGACATCCAGCACAAGGCACTCAGGAACAGAAGGTGGAGTCCTCCAGCAATGACAGAGCACAGGACCTGGAAGAACCAAAAGGAAAACAACCAAGACTTTGATTTCTGTTTCTTCTAAACCTTTTCATTGCTATGTTCCTCCCAAACTAATGGTTTATGTGATGTCGCTGGTGTGAATCATTCTTGCGTTTATTACGCCTGTTAGGGATTTGTGTTGAGAAGTGATCTATTTTCACAAGAACTCTGGACTTTACATCTCCTAGCTTAACCAGGTATAAAATCCAATGATAAAGATATGAGGTTGCCTGGTATTTCCAAGAATGAGGAGTAACTGGGATACTAAAAAGAAGACCAGGACTCTTTTTTGGTCATTTTTTGCATTCCCTGATTGGCCAAATACTTTCCGAGTTGACTCTGCATTCTCTGATTGGTCCAATGCTTCCAAGTTATGTGATTGGGCTAAAATTACAGAGTTGCGGTAATGCAGTATTTCTGTGGAAATCTGATTTCCTTTTTCCAATTTCCAATTGCAAGTGTCCATTTCCAATCAGAAATTTCTGTTCCACAAAATCTGAATGAGCAGTAATTCAAGGCCTTGTGCAGAAGCAATTTAAAGAGACTCCGTAACAAAAATTGCATCCTGTTTTTTATCATCCTACAAGTTCCAAAAGCTATTCTAATGTGTTCTGGCTTACTGCAGCACGTTCTACTGTAACCATCTCTTTAATAAATCAACTTATCTCTCTCTTGTCAGACTTGTCAGCCTGTGTCTGGAAGGCTGCCAAGTTCTTCAGTGTTGTGGTTCTGTGATGCATCTCCCCCCTCCAGGCCCCTCTCTACACACTGCCTGTGTATTATTTAGATAAGGGCAGCTTCTCTCTTCTCTCTTATCTTTTACAAGCTGGATAAATCCTCCTCTGAGCTGGCTGGGCTTTCACCTACTGAGGAATTACATACAGGCACAGCTGTCTGCACTCTGCAGGAAGAAACAGTCTGACACTTCAGTGGAAGATAGCCGCAGGGGGAAAGAAACACACAAATGATCTCTTGAGATTCAAAAGGAAGGGTGTATACAGCCTGATTGTGTATGGATGTATTTTCTATGTGTGGACATACTGTACATCAACCTACTTCCTCTTTTGGTGGCCATTTTGTTTGTTTATGAACAAACTTTTTAAAACTGTTTTTAACCACTTTTAATGCGGCGAGGAGCGGCGAAATTGTGACAGAGGGTAATAGGAGATGTCCCCTAACACACTGGTATGTTTACTTTTGTGCGATTTTAACAACACAGATTCTCTTTTTTAAAGTAATCTGAATGAGTTTTAAAGTCATCTGAATGTTCACGCTAAATCTATCCAAGACACAAATTGATTCTTCTGAAATGACTTTTGTCTGACTGTTAATAATTTCAAATGGCTGGCTGCCATGACACAATGGTCTCAATTCACGGAGCTTTATCCAACACTCTATCAAACGTTTGATAATTTACCTCATGAGTAAAATCTAATTTTCAATTCACTTGGGTGTTATAGATTTATTGAATGTGTTATCGATAAAACGTTCAATAAATCTATGACATCTTAATTAATTCAAAATTAGATTTTACCCATGAGGTAAATTATCAAACGTTTGATAAAGTGTTTGATAAAGCTTAGTGAATTGAGGCCAATGAATACAAGATTTTTTTCTATCACCACAAGCAAACTGTGACTTTTAGTTTTTATAGCTGAACTTTGTACCAAATGCTTTTAATTTTTGTATGCCTTCTCAAGAGAATAAAAGTGAAGTATTAACACATAACTGTAAGTCCTTAGAAACCCCGAAATGTTTCTATTTTGTAAAGTTTTTATGTGCTTTTTTATGGTTGTGACTCGTATGGTGTGGTCACGGTCACGTGACTACCGCACTTCCTCCTTACGGGTTGAAGGAGGAAGTGCGGTAGTCACATGACCGTGAATTGGAACGCAGCGCGGGACGCGCCGTGGGACGGATTACAGCAGAAGGCTCCTGGGTAAGTTTAAACCTCCCGTGCCCCCCACTAAGGTGTGCTAATTACCTGGATGAATTCCAAATAAAACCTATTCAGAATTCGTCCGTTGCTCATCCCTGATGATCCCCTATGTTAGAAAAAAGACTAAACTATTTGTGAAATAATAATAACAGATGAATAGATTAGAAGAAGAAGACCTGGACGCATATGCAATTAACTTTTTCTCCTGAGTTTTCTCCTAGGAGATAATTTTTCAACTTCCTTTTAAAATAACTTTGAAGCATTTTTCAATTGAAAAAGTACCAAAAAGTAGCAGAAAAAGTACTATTGAAATTATTTTGAGTTTTTTCACGCTTGCTGGTGGTTTAAAATGCATTTTATTGACACGTTGTGAAATATCACCTAGGACAAAACTTAAGAGAAAAAATTAATGTTCAGATATGTTTCAATTGTAAAATGCTTCAAAGTTTTAATATGAAAATTATCTCCTAGGAGATAACTCAGGAGAAAAAGTGAATTGCATATGGGCCCTGGACCTTGAACTTACTTTATTGCTGGTCTGATGAAGACCCACGAGTATAAGAAGCTGTCCCAAGAAGAGACTTCCACACAGAGTTGCCAGGATAGAGGTGTGAGTACTCCTTAAAGAGTGACACAGGATAAATGTGAAAAAAGCCAGACACAGGCACAGAAGAGACACACTCAGTCCGATATGGGAGATAATGGTGAGACCATAGTAATCCTGGTAAAGGAGACATAAGAGATATTGTATAAAGATGGAGGCAAAGAATAGTGGCAAATTATAAAACGATTGCATCGCAGTACAAATCGAAAATGTAACAAAATTATTTTTGGGGAAGACCACTAGAGCAGGGGTTGGCTCAAGAGTAATCACAAGTCCGTAAGGACTCAAATGCGTAATTAAAATGAGCCTTTTGCCGCAGCTGTGCGTCTGGATGATAAGAAGTTATTTACCCATAATTCTTGTCTGCACTCCAAACAGCTTTCACGCTTCCTATTGGACATGTTGCAAGCCGTAGTGAGGTTTGCATTGCATCCAATAGGACACGTGCAAGCTGTTTGGAGCACAGACAGGATGGCAGAATTATAAGTAAATAACCCCTTATCATCCAGCCACACTGCTGCGGCAATTAAGGCTCATATTTATGAATTCAAGTCCTTACAGATTCGTGATTACTCGTGAGCCCATCCCTGCACTAGAGATCATCTATTTTCAAACAAGATTTCTAGTACATGCAAAAACCTGAAGGATGAAACAGGGAGCAGGAGTAACATACGATCCCCTGCAACCAGCCAGAGACTTACACATGGACCAAAGCATGTCACTTTAAAGGACCACTATCGCAAAAAAAAGGTACAGTTTAAAATGTATGCATATGGGGGGGGCGTGGCCTGCAGCACATGGAGTAGGGAGGAAAAAGACAGAGCTCCGTACAGCATAGACTAATTATCGGCTCAACGCACCTTTCCCCTGCAGAAAAATGTCACAGGCAGAAGGGGAACTTCCCATGGAAATGGATGTAAACAGAAAAAGAAAGAAAGGGAGTGACAGGCCGCAGAAACTGACTGATTATTTTACCGAGCGGCTGCCTCGCTCAGAAAACAACAGCCAAGATGGCGCTGCAGCCCTGCCAGCTCCCCCGCCCGCTCGTTCCAGCATCTCTCAAAACTTACAAGGAGAGGATGATTCATCACCAGCAGAGTCAACACAGCGATCGGAGGGTCCCGACCTACTAGATGAAGACTCCCCGCTATCCGGATCTCCTACACTGCGCAGCAGAGCCGGGACAAGGTCCTCCAGCACCCAAGGCTGAGACACCAAAGTGCGCCCCTCCATCCCTGCCACCCCAGCCGTCACACACTAATTGCTATTAGACTAAGAGGTGCCACAGGGCCCACAACCTCCCCAACACCTTAATATCTATTTATCTGGCTTGCAGTCACTGCTATGTATCCCCTTTTCTTATTTCTTTCTGCTTCAAACACAATTAGGAATGACAGCTGAATGAATTGTGCGCCCCCTCCTACACTGCGCCCTGAGGCTGGAGCCTCTCCAGCCTATGCCTCGGCCCGGCCCTGCTGCGCAGCCCAGTCAAATCTAAACCAAGGCTGTCAGAATCCATACATCACCCAGCAGCTACATGCCCTGAGGTCAGTAATCAATCACTCACTGAATCTCTCTCGCTTGAAAACATGCCTGCGTCTGATCAGACACTAACACAAGACAGCATGAAATGTATGCTTTTGATGTTAAAGCAATCCATTGCCAAAGATTTTGCCTGTTTGTCCAGCTCTGTGCAAGGATCAATAGCAAGCATGGGAGACAAAATATCAGCAATAGAAGACAGGATTAATGTCATTACACAAGAGCATAATAAAGTAGTGGACACACTTGATGACACAACAGAGGATATCAGCCAGATAAAGCTTAAGCTAATTGACATGGAAGACCGCAATAGGAGACAGAACCTGAAGATCAGGGGAGTACCTGAACAGATCACTGCAGAACAGATTAAATCTCACTTGCTCAAATTATTCAAATCACTAATCCCAAACATCCCAGACCGTGACATAATAATTGAAAGGGCTCACAGGGTACCCAAGCCCAAACATCTACCCGCCTCTTCACCCAGAGACATTATAGCACGCCTAGCTTTCTACCACATAAAAGAAGCTATTCTTTACGCTATGCAAAAACCTAATGCGCTTACTGAGCAGTTCAAGCATATTCAAATATTCCCGGATTTCTCTCAAGCAACCTTGAAGTTCAGGCGCTCAATGCAGCAAATAACACTTACCCTGAGGAATCATCAGGTACACTACAAATGGGGTTTCCCCCTCAAATTGCTCATTTCCAGGGCAGGAACCACACACATTATCACTTCAGCCGAAGAAGGCAAGAAACTAATCAAAAGCTGGAAGATCAAGCTTGATGACTTCTCCCCCAATGCCAGGGGCAAGTACGCATCAGCTAAACCTCCAAGGGAAGGCAATCATAACACATAGGGCTTGATTCACAAAGCGGTGCTAACTGTTAGCACGCCTGTGAAAACCCCCTTAGCACGTCTAAACAAGCTTTATGCGCGTAAAACTTTACGCGCGTACTGCACAGAGCGCAGGGCGCACCGCGCGAAGTGCCCATTAAAGCCTATGGGACTTAGCGCGCGTAAAACTTTGCGCGCGTAAAACTTTACGCGCGCAAAGTTAGCGTGCGATCTGATTGAGAAATCCGGTGCTAACCTACTTAGCACTCTGGTTAGCACGTCTAAAGACTTTAGACGTGCTAAGTAGGTTAGCACCGCTTTGTGAATCAAGCCCATAATGTGCGGTAAGGAGCTCCAAGCTAAAAGACTGATTCTTTTTTTCTAGCCGCTGCTGCCAAGAACTGCAACTCATATCCTGCAGTTCATTTACCCCAACTAGGAAGTCACCTTTCACCATCGCGGTGACTGACCCCTAAGGCACTTAGCCAAAGCCACATTTGTCCATCATGTTCTTGTTTTTATGTTTATTAGTACTTTCGTTACGTTTTATTCGTTATGCATTTATAGGCTCTGAGACATCTCACCAATCCGGTAATACCAATAGCCAAAAAATCAACCCCATGTCAAGCATCAACACATCTGATACATTCCACCTCACTACAAGTATTAGAAATGGCATTAAATATTACTTCACTCAATGTTAATGGACTCAATTCCCCAGTCAAAAGACTTTCCCTGACCAAAGAACTACAAAGGCTGAATACAGATATTCTACTGCTCCAAGAAACGCACCTGCTAGATAAACATCAACATTATTGTGTTCTCCCCGGTTATCAGCATATTACTTTCCACAACTTCCACAAAAAAAAGAGAGGCCTACTGATCGCCTTCAAACAAAACCTTGCTATATCTATTACCAAAGTGGTGAGAGACAACCAAGGAAGGTCCCTGACTATTCTATGTGACATTAACAACCACAAATTCACAATTGCCAATCTATACGCTCCAAATACTAATCAGCTTAACTTTATTAAGTCCGCCATCAGGAAAATAAAACTCATACAACAAGGCGCTCTCATCCTTGGAGGCGACTTCAACATATGCTCTGACAATAAATTAGACGCCACACATCCACATCGCTCCAAAGCACCTTCCTTGAAAAAAACTTTACACCAAGAGCAACTTTTCGACGTCTGGAGAGTAATGAACGCTAACGAGAGAGACTATTCTTTCTACTCCAATGTTCACAAAGCCTGGTCCAGGATCGATTATTTTTTTGTCGAAAAATACCTCTTACAGCAAGTCACTAGTGCCAAAGTCTTGAACATTACTTGGTCGGACCATGCACCTATCACTATGTGCCTTCATCTAGGTGGTCCAAGTCCAAATAGGCCTCCTTGGAGACTCAACCCAACTTTACTGATCCCTGAGCTCAACAAAAAACAAATCAATGACACCCTGCTTGAGTTCTTTAAAATTAATGACAATGGTGAGGTTGGAGTTGCTACCCTGTGGGCTTCCCATAAAGCCAACATTAGAGGTCTACTGATAAAAATAGGGGCCCAAAGAAAAAGAAAAGCTTTAGAAAAAATGAACAACCTCTTAAAAGATATAGATTCCCTAGAGAAAATATCAAAATTCTCCCCAAACCCACAAATCCAAATTAAACTTTTTAAACTAAGACATGATCTCAAAACCCTCCTACAAGGGGAACATGAATACCTGATTAAACGATCCAAACTATCCCACTATTCTCAAGGCAATAAGGCTAGTAAAAAACTAGCAAATATGGTTAAACAAAAACAAGCAAAGTCAAACATTAGAATGATAATTCATCCCTTTACTAAGAAGCCAACCTACAACCCCAAAGAAATTGTAAACGCATTCAGTGACTACTACAGTACACTTTATAATCTCAGTAATGACCCTGAAACAATACAACCATCTTTATCATCCATATCAGCCTTTTTAAACTCCATTAGTATACCTCAAATATCCCCCACAGACCTTGAGTATCTTAATGGCCCAATCACTCTAGAAGAGGTTTGCTCTGGAATTAAATCCATGAAACCCAATAAAGCCCCGGGACCAGACGGGTTCACTAACGACTACTATAGAGCCTTTTCCAATACTTTAGCACCTAGACTTACAGACTTGTTCAACTCATTTATGCAATTGGGCCAGATACCCCAAGAATACCTGAATGCAAAAATAATAATTCTGCCAAAACCAGGGAAGGACACAAGCAGCACCTCCAACTACAGACCCATTTCCCTCCTAAACGGAGACACTAAGCTATATGCTAAGATTATTGCCTCCAGATTGCTCAATATTTTACCGAAAGTGATTGGTTTGGAACAGGTAGGGTTTACTAAGGGAAGGCAATCCTGCGATGGAACTAGAAGATTCATCAACATTCTCAAATACACGGAGCTACATAAGATGCCTTCTCTGTATCTATCTTTAGATGCAGAGAAGGCATTTGATAGGGTTCATTGGGGATTCCTAAAGAGCACACTCAATGGATTTGGTTTCTCAGGAAACATTGTAGGTATAATGGCCCTTTACTCACATCCTACAGCCTCAGTAACCTCATCAGGTTTCAGTTCAAAACCTTTCCCCATTACTAATGGAACCCGTCAGGGGTGCCCCTTATCTCCACTGATTTTCACCCTTATAATGGAGATCCTAGCAATTAAAATGAAATCAAACCCAAAAATAAAAGGAATTCCATGCCCCGACTCCTCTCATAAAATTGGCCTGTTTGCCGATGATACAATCCTAGCAGTATCAGACCCCCTAAACTCTCTAACTCACATAATTAAAGACCTTGATGCCTTCTCCAAAGTTTCATACTACAAAATAAACCACACCAAATCGTATATTCTGGGTTCCAATATTTTGCCCTGCTTACAACAAACAATAAAAGAAAGATTTCCATTTCCTTGGGCCAAGGACTCTATTCAATACCTTGGTATTAAGTTATCAAATAAAGCCAACAACCTATTTAAACTAAATTTTATTCCTCTACTCCATAACATCAAAAATGAGTTACAGGACCTTTCCAAACATAATTTGTCATGGGCAGGCAGACTAGCTGCTTTCAAAATGTTCTCCTTGCCAAAGATAACATACTTATTTAGGACAGTCAATATCCCCATTAGTAATAAATATTTCACAGACCTTCAGAAACTACTGTCCTCTTACCTATGGGAAAATAAAAAACATAGAGTAGCAATATCAACCCTGTATACCCCTAAGAGAAAAGGTGGCTTAGGTGTCCCCTGTTTCAAGTCTCTATATTACGCTAGTCTACTAGAAATATCCAAATCTTGGTGGAATGACACTGATTTACCACTGTGGGCAAGCTTTGAAGCCACAATCCTAAAAAATAAATCCAGCACTTTCTTGGTGGCATGGAGTATCAATAATAAAATCAATATCCCTCCTTATCCCTCTATTCAAGCTACAATTAAAGCCTGGCACTACGCTCTCTCTATCCCATCTCAAAGTTCTCATGCCGCAATTCCCCACATACCACTCCAAATCACCTCCTCCTTAATTGAGAATATCAACATCAAAGAGTGGGCTATTGCGGGGATTAATGACATTCAACAACTACTTTCTGCCTCAGGAATGCTTAGTTTCCAACAGATCAAGGATACATTTAATATCCCAAATTCAGAATTCCACACCTTCTTACAACTAAGACACTTTATAAATAATATACACTTTCAGTTACCACATTGGCCAAAATCATTACTTTCATTATTCGAAAAAAGTCAGCTATCAAAAAAAGGGATTGCATTATGTTATGACCATTTAACTCATCACTTCCAAAAAAGTTTATTTAAATATATTGATTACTGGGCAAGAGAATTGAATACCAAACTTAGCATTGATCAATGGCAAAAAGCCACACTACATATAACTAAATTTTCCAAATGCTCCTCACATTGGGAAACTCTTCAAAAAATTTTCTTGGATTGGTACTACACGCCTGTCAAACTCCATAAATTTCATAGAGGGGATTCCAATCAGTGCTGGAGAAACTGTGGAGAGACAGGCTCATTATATCACATACTGTGGCAATGCCCTAAAATAGTACCTGTTTGGTCCCACATATTTACAGAAATCTCCATGCATATAGGGTGGACACTCCACCCCTCCCCGCAACTAGCTCTCCTCCACATTGATTTACAAGTAATACCGCACAAATTTAGACTAATAACCACCCACCTATTATGCGCCACCAGACACGCCATAGTTCATAACTGGAAAGACCCTACGCCACCTTCTACAGAGGACATAAAAAGACAGGCCCTCCTCAATTTAAATATGGAACACAGACTTCGAGGCACCTTTATGGAAGGGGAAGTCGAACATTTCTGATTTATACCCAATTCGCCACCATATAGCTACACACAGATATTTCTCAACACTGATTTATGTAGCTATTGGAAAATTGTATTGTAGTTCCTGTTACTGTCTCAAAGAAAAAGCCTACTGTTTTGAGTAGATGATTTAAGTTTCCTTTATGTTCTATTTTCAACTTTTCATGATTTTTAAGACTTCTCTTATTCCTACAACTAACTTGCTCTATTGTGTATGTTCTATCCGACATCATTATCTCTGTAGTCCGACTTCATAACATCAAAATTGAGTTTACTAACTATGTACTTGTCATACACAATACCCAACTGTTTGTAAAAATTTGAAAACTTTCCAATAAAAATCTTGAAGTTTAAAAAAAAAAAAAAAAATGTATGCATATGTAAAAATGTACATTTGTCCCAGGGTAAAATGCACTATCAATTTATTTTCTCCATGTCACGGTCACTTATAATAGGTTGTAAAAAACTGACAGGTTTTGGACTGGTTCATCTCCACATGGGGGGTTCTCATGGATTTCTTTAATTTCAAAAGCACTTCCTGAATGGTAGTTGCTCAGTCCAACTGCCAAAATAATATACAAGTGAGTAGGTAAGTTGGCTGACATTTTTGTACAGATCCTTTCCAGGGAAAGCTTTTATAAAGAATAAAGGAAATACTAAGAATTCCCCATGAGAAGATGTTTTATTCCAAAACCAGTCAGATCCGTCAGATTGTTACTCCCTACAGTAAGTGACAACACCATAGTAGAGGAGTAATGTATAGTTAATTTTATGTTGAAAGAAAAGTACTTGTAATACACATGTACTGTCTAGCAGAGTTGACAATGTTTTGCAATAGTGGTCCTTTTAAGCCAAACTCAGTACCTGATAAAAAAAAGTACTGACTGGAGAGTAGCAGTCAGTGGACCACTTTGCAGCCTTTACTTCAGTCTGATTTCAGCAGAAGATTGGATTTGATTGACCCTCTTTGGTGATCAACCTGCCATGATGCAATCAGGATTTCCATGGCTCAGCTCTAATCTATTTGAATGTCAACATTGATTGAACAGTATCCATTAGCGAGTAAAGACAAGTCACATAACATTTATATCGTGCTTCTCTCCTGGTGGGCTCAAAGCACTTCAGGGCTGCAGCAACTTAGGATCATTAGGGAGCCTTGGCTAAAGAATCCTTAATCCTTTTTTACGCACTGGCTTGAGCCAGAATTGGAACCCTGGTCAAAGGCCCAGACCCTGCATCAAAGGCAACAGGCTATCCAGCTGATGTTGATTTAAATTACTCCTGATCTGTATTTTAAAAGCCTGTTAAAAAAAAAAGCCACCGCATAACTCACCTACTCTGGGTTCCCATCACCGCCTATTCCCTTCCAATCAGTTCTCCTGTTCTGCTACAGTATCCTTTTGTAAATGCCGGGATCTTCGCAGGTGCTGACCTGGAAGTACTCCAGAAGTACTTCTGGATCAGAGCCATTGCTGTGAAGAGGGCAGCGTATACGAGAGGACACTGCAGCAGAGCGGGAGAGCTGACAGGATGGAAGAGGCAGCAATGGGAACCCGGAGTAGGTGACTTGCGGGGTGACTTATTTTTTATACAGGCTTTTAATAATTAAAGCAGGAGGGGTGGTTCAAGTGGACGTGGTGAGGGGAGGAAGGGGTATTGTTAGAAGGAGAACTGCCACTTCCTCCCCGCCCATATTCAATGTTCTTTACCAGTCAAAGATTTTGACTCAATAGAATGGGGACAACAGCGGGCACTGGACAAAACGGATGGTGCTGTGACATACTGTATGTCACAGCACCACATATACAATGCAATAAATAAAATGCAAACACCCCTTCAGTTCAGGGTTACTTTAAGGATGTTTTGGTTAACCTGAAAAATCCTAAATTTCTGAATACTATAGCATAGCCAATGACCTCAAGTCCATTTGGTGCCATGATGACCGCGAAGCTGGAGAGATGGTTGCAGGAACAGTTGACATGATTGCCATTAAATTGCTCAGTCTTACAGCCGACAGTTGACCAACCACTCCTTGTAGACTTCCAGAACACACAGGACAGCTTGTGAAAGGGATTTGGGGGCTGAAAAAAATGTACGGATGAAGATTCAATGAAAAGAAATTCAGTTGAAGAAAGACACAGACATGCTATGAGTTCCTGGCATGCAGTGGTGCATATGTAGAATCCTGTAATACAGGACATACTAACCTTTACTTGGGTAAGTGTGAATGTCACTGGTGAGTCTAGATTTTGTCGGTTAAAGCTTGTGATGGCGCCAGTCACCACTGCCGAGTTCACCAAAACTGCACCATCCTCTTCAGCACCATTGTCCAGCAGACTCCCGTTCATGTATGATGCCAGGTCTTTGTAGCTGATGAAAATAGCACCACCTGGTGGGAGAGAGACATTTACAGAAACCTGTTATTGTTCACTTACGTTCACTCTCAATATAGCTCAATTTGTCAATTGAGCATCAACACCAATTTTGGTAAATATTTTCAGCATTGTTCTGCACTGCTTGTCTTCCATCAGAAATCGTAATAATAAAATAATAATAGCACAATCTTATTGTAAATGCAAAGAATCAGCAGCACCATGTAAATGAAATTAAAGCTCTTTATTACTAGGAATGCTCATTCTGACTCTGCGGAATTGAAATTTCCGCATTATCGATCGGAAACTCGGAAAACAGAACTAGAAGTGGCCACACTTCGGGTTCTGGCCGTAACATATACGAAAAATGGTGGTCCTAGTAATATGGTGCTAGGTGATAGCAATATAGTGCAATTTTCTTTCTAAAGAAATGCACAGTTAGATTTATGATTTTTTGATTTATAGTTTTCAGTGCTCTCTGGTGTTGATTCACCTGACTTTAAGGTGACGGGTCAAAAAATGGCACCATGGGAAAGTATGGGGTGACCGCGAACCGCCTGTATAGTTTGCGTTTCTGACGAGCATGCAGCACCATTCACCAGCAAATGTGTTTGTGCATCCTTATTAATAAGGTGCTCATGGTTTTTAGCTGATAAAATTGTTATGTCAATGTTATGCAGCTTGGACTTGCTCTTTCAGTATGATATAGAATGCTTTTTGTATCAGATCTGGGTCTATTTACCATGCATTGCAATAATTTATCCAATGCCAAATGAAATACTGCATGATTCTTCAAAATACCGAATGAGGTAAAAAAATGTTTGTGAATTGTCATGAAGTTGTTTGATAATTACCACATGAAAACCTCAGTGAATGCTCAATTTACAGGTGGAACTCCAAAAATAAGAATATTGTGCAAAAGTCCATTTATTTCTATAATTCCCCTTAAAAGTGAAGGTAAAATATGAAGGTACTCATTACATGCAAAGTGAGATATTTCAAGCCTTTATTTGTTATATTTTTGATAATTATGGGTTATAGCTTATCAGAACCCCCAAATCTCAGACCATTAAAATATTGTGAAAACGTTAAATATTAATTAATCCAAAACACCAGCAAAGGGTAGTTTCATATTTTAAGTTGAATTACTGAAATAAATTGTCTTTTGCACAATATTCTAATTTTTCAAGTTTCACCTGTATTTATTTATTTTTTTACTTCACGAGGTAATTTACCTCACGTGACATTTTAACCAAACAGGTCTTAGTGAATTGAGTCCCAAATTAGTGCAAAAAGCTAACAGTCATAATCAATTCTGAGCTTTAGGCTGGAGTCAAACTGCTGTTTGAATAGAGGCAGCTCCACCATAAAGCAGATCAGTCATTTTGAATCTTTAACAGGCAGCAGAGAGCACATGGCATTGCAACATTGCTTGTAGAGTAAGCAGTAGGTGATTTCTTTCCCAGTGAAGCCCTAGCTGGCCACTAACGGTCCAATTTCTAGTGAAAAATCATTCGAGCGATCAGAAATTCTGATCGGACGAAAAATCGTTCACTACCCCATCAACTAACCAATCATTGCGTCCTATCTATCATGACGAACAAAAAAATCCAAATTTTGGTTAGACGAAAATTCAATCGGACGATTGTTTTTATAATCGTTCATTATCGATTGTGCCCATCAACTGAGATTATTTCCAACCAATCCGATCAGAATTTCTGATCGCTCTAACAATTTTTCACTAGAAATTGGTGGCCAGCTTTAAAAAGACTATGAAGCGAGATTAAAAGTCGCTTTTTACCTTATATTTAACAAGTGCATGTTTGCCCCTGCTAAAACGCTGCTATCCCGCGGCAGAACGAGGGGTCTTTACCCCCCAAATCCCTCCTGCAAAATCCACAACCAACTTGGTCTTAGATTTTGCTGCTCCTGGAGGCAGCGCTTTTGGCTGTAGCTCTGCCTCCATGCGCGTCTATCAGCGGCGGATCTCCGCCTCTCCCCCGCCCCTCTCAGTGAAGGAAGACTGAGAGGGGCGGGGAGAGGCGGGCGATCAGCGTTGATAGATGCGCTGAGAGGCAGGACTGCGGCCATTAGCCCTGCCTCAACAGGAAGTGATCCCCGGACACTACGGAGGGGATTTGGGGGGTAAAGACCCCTCGTTATGCCACGGGATAGCGGCGTTTTAGCAGGGGCAACCATGCCCCTGTTGAATATAAGGTGAAAAGCGAATTTTAATCTAGCATCAGATTCTCTTTAGCACACACAAGCTGTTTAAGGGCCCTTTTCCACTAGCGCGTTTGCGCTGGCCGAATCGTAAAGTCGCAAACCGCTAGCGATTTTACAATCGCTACGGTTTGCTTTTTAACATAGGAATCGCGGTAGGTCATTTCCACCACCGCAATTTGTTTTTGACGGGAACGCGAACGCGCGGCGGAGCGATATTTGCAGCGATTTTGCTATGCAGTGCATAGCATAGCAAAATCGCGGCCGCAAACGTCGGGAAATCGGCGGAATTGCGATTCAGCAATCGCTAGCGTTCAGCGTGAACGCTAGCGACTGCTAGTGGAAAAGGGCCCTAAAGCATTCAGAACCAAACAGGTTCACCTGACCATAGAACCTCATGACAAAGGCACAAAGACATTGATAAGAATGCCAGTTGCCCTGCCTACACCTGCCTGTAGTATCACTAGACGGAAGTCTGACATGAGCTGACATGTTATCACAGAGACTACAGACAAAATGTGTGCCTAAAGCATGATAGTATCTTGAACACAGATTTTATTCATAACCACTGTGGCCTTTAGGCAATCAACTTTTTCTCCTAAGTTTTCTCCTAGGACCTAATTTTTCATTTTCTATTTAGAATAACTCTTCAACACTTTGCAATTGAAACAGTACAGTAAAAGTACTTTCAAAAATATTTTAAGCATTTTCTTGCTTGTTGGGGTTTCAAAGGGCATTTTATTGACAAGATGAAAAAAATATCACTTAGGAGAAAACTCAGGAGAAAAAGTTAATTGCATGTGGGCCTGTAACCCTTATATATTCCCCAAAGGTGATATTTTCACACTTTATCAATAAAATGCCTTTTAAGCCACATGCTTATTCAGCATCATTTGTACAGTATTTGCCCCTTTACTTTTTGGTATCTTTTCAGTTGCAGAGAGCTAAAAAGTTATTTTAAACAGAAGATGAAAAATTATCTCCTAGGAGAAAACTTAGGAAACAAAGTGAATTGGATTAGGCCCAGTAAATGCTATTCATAATACCTCTTTCTTTATCCAGTAGACTGCAGGGCACTTCCATGCTGTTCCCTCCTGACATCAGTGAGAAAGTCTGGTCCTCATAACTGCAGCTGCTAGCAGCATTTTTTAAGGAAATATCTGTTGATGGGCAGAACAAGAAAAAAAAATATGATGGATCTTTTTGTAAGGTAAAGAACAGCAAAAAATGTCAACAACTTGTAGAAACCAATGAGGTTTGGGTCTGCTCTTAAGGGATTTAACACTTAACCACTGAGAGGTTTTACCCCTTTAGGACCAGGGCAATTTTCACCTGTCAGTGCTCGTCCCATTCTTTTGCCAATAACTTAATCACTACTAATCACAACAAAACGATCTATATCTTGTTTTTTTCGCCACCAATTAGGCTTTCTTTGGGAGGTACATTATGCTAAGAATTATTTTATTCTACAGTAAATGCATTTTAAATGGAATAACAAGAAAAAAAATGAAAAAAAAATATCATTATTTCTCAGTTTTCAGCTATTATAGTTTTAAAATAAAACCCACACATTTTATTTCGCCCATTTGTCCCGGTTATTGCAATGTTTAAAATGTTTCCTTAGTACAATGTATGGCGCTAGTATTTTATTTGGAAACAAAAGGTGCATTTTTTAAGTTTTGCATCCATTACTATTTACAACCCCATACATTAAAAAATAACAGTGATATACCCTCTTGACATACATATTAAAAAAATGTCAGTCCCTAAGGTAACCATTTACGTATTTTTTATGTGATTTTTTTTTCTAAAAAAAAAAAAAAGTTTAGATACTATGGGAGAGTGTGGGAGGAAAATAGTTAATTTTACCAGTCAGTGTTGGTATTTTTATTAACTAAAATTCATTTTGATGTAATTTTACTGTTTGACTACAAAATGTCTTCACTTATTATCTCCAATTCACGTATGTAAATAATGGCAGTGTAACACCAGGAAGATACAATGAAGCAGGCATCTAATAGATGCTGCCATTCATTAACTCGTGGACTTCAATTACTTAGAACTGCGTTCTCATTCATTCATCTCCCCACTAAGGGTCGGTGACGGTCACGCAAGTCAAGAAAAAATGGTGGAGGTGCTTGGTGTTGATAAAACTCTTGGTTTTGTTGGTCTTACCTCTCCTGAAGAACAAGGCCAGTCTCACTGGAAAAACACAGGAAAGCATGTTTCATCTGAATTGACCTTGGGAGGCCGACAGGCACCCAAAAATGTGTTATTTTTATAGTGCTAGAATTAAACATTTTACAGTAAGATTGGCCTTGTTCTTTGGGAGAGGTAATTCCAACACTACCTTCAAAGCTACCTCTCCGTTTTTGAAGAGTTTTATCAATACATGGCATTATTGTCAGTTTTGCACCTCTGATTCAGTCCCATCAAATTAGTTTGAGCTGTGCTAAAAACATGAAAGGCCCTTGGCCATTGAGGATTGGAGTTGGACAGCCCCCCCCCCCCCCCCCTTTAGATGATCCTGGGGTTCTAGTAACCACGGGAATTATCATCACACCAAATTTTTGAGTATCGGTAACATAACAAACAACCATCACATTGCTAATGTGATGTGATGTGTAATGTGATGTATGCAGCAATTCTTTAAACTTTAGAAAATCATCAAACAAACTTGGGAATAGATTTTTTATTTTTTGTTGCTTTTTTACAATCTATTCTAATGGAAATTTAGCAAACTCCAAAAAGCTATTCGACTTGAAAGGCTTTTTTCCACTGTTACTTTCAACCATGACCAGGGGCTTTTCTAGACTTCTTGGAACCTAAAGCAAACATTTGTGAGGACCCCTCCTTCCTCCCCGACAGTAGTCTACTGTCCACAGCCCTGGGTCTCAGTTTGATGATGTCATCAAGCAGAGTCCTGGTGCTCTGGACAGACAAGGCCGGAGCTGTATTTGGCATTAGTGTTACGATCGGCACTGGAGAGAGGCATGGTGAGTAATACTCACACATGCTTCACAGCACCGGGGATCTCTGTAGGTAGAGTGGGAAGGAGTGAGGGAGAAAGGGGGAATCTTCAGCCGGACCAAACTGTTCTGCTCTGCCAGCTCCACATGTGGGCCTCCCTTGGGCGGCTGGATGCCCACTGGCTCGCCATGGGTAGCCCTTCTGGTGCGGTGCTGGCAGGGCGGGTGGACATTGGGAAAATGACAGGTTGGTGTCAGCTTCACTCTCTTTCTAGAACTGTTGTAACAACTTTGAGTTTCTGCCCATCGCCACCCCAGGTGATCTGCAGCCTAAAATAGTCACTTCAGGCTGCATCATGGAAAGTCTGCTCCTGACCATGACATGCAAGATAAGAGCCATTATATAAAATGCCTTAAGAAAGTAGTGTCTGCATTTTATTATTACTTCATCATAACACAACCTTACCAGACTGGAGACCATGTTATATTTACCCTGGAAATTCCCCACAGCTGCCTCTGTAGGTCTCACCTAGTTTGGAGGTGTTAATAGTTTCTGTCCGGGGTGCATCCAATAAAGATATTATTACAACAGTCTCCATACTTTGCAGAAACAGAGAGGTCTGTGCACGGTTCATGGCCAAGGAAATGTTTTTCTTGGCAAGAGCTTGAGTGATATTCTCAGCTACCTGGATAAGATCTCTTCTTGCTTTCTATGAGTTAAAAAATAGATTTATATTTATTGATGGAAATGAGATAGACCAAAGACTTATGTAATAAAGGGTTACATTCACAAACCATTTCCCTCTTTTGTTTACTTCAACTAAGATGACAGCTAATTCATGAGATACACGGGTAGCCAGTTTTGGCTAGTAGAATATCGGTAAAATTTACTGATATTCTATGTTTTAAATGTGTAAATTATCATAGTAAACTTTCGGTAAATAATACAGATTTTTTTACTACAACTTAACATAACACTACTCTCACAAAGCACCCTCCCTTACCGATGCCTAACCTTAACTGACCCCCATGTCTAAACCTTAAAAAAAAAAATCCACATGCCTCACCTTAACCGCCCCCACCCCCCATGTCTAACCTATAAAAACACACTAATCTTTACCGCCCCCCAAACCTAACCCTTAAAAACACCCCCCTCCCCACATACGTAATCTTAGCCGCACCCACACACCTAACGCTTAAAGGGATCCTTAAGGCTACAAAAATAAATCAGTTTTACTCACCTGGGGCTTCTACCAGCCCCATGCAGCTGTCCCATGCCCTCCCAGTCACGATCGGATCCTCCTGTAATGTGCCACCAATTTTCGGCCAATAGCCTTACTGCGCCTGCGCAGGCCTGGCCACGCATCTGTTTCTACGTGTTCCTGTCTGCAGTATTGCCCTGTGCAGGGTGCTATTGCGGATGGGAACGTGTAGAAGGAGACGCGTGGCCAGGCCTGTCGGCAAAGCGAATGTAGCAGGGGACAGGAGGATCCGATCGCGACTGCAAGAGCACAGGATGACTGCAAGGGGCTGGTAGAAGCCCCAGGTCAGTAAAAGTGTTTTGTTTTTCTAGGCTTAAGTGTCTCTTTAAACACACTTCCCATGCCTAACCTTATCAACCCCCCCCCCACACTCCTAAGCCTTAAAAACATCTGCATGCCTAACCTTAACTGCCCCCCAAGCATCTTAACTGCCCCCCCAGCATAACCTTAACTGACCCATGCCACCAATCTACTGATATTATGATAGTTACTTATTTTTAGGTAAATATGTATTTTTTAAGGCATGTACAAAGCCATGGTTTGTGGGCTGTGTTGGGCCAATCTGTGTGCCTGGCCATGTCAGCCATGCAGATCAGTGGCAGCAGAGCATCACCGGGTACCCCATCCTCTCCTTACAGCTGTCAGCTGTGCTGCTTCATCACCCGCACGGTGCGTAATGCATGTCACAGCCAATGGCTGCAATGAGAGGAAAAGGATGGTGCACCTGGTGACATGGTATGGCTCCTCTGCTGCCCTCTGCTCTGCATGGCTGCAAGAGGGACTCTCTGTAAGGGGACATCTTTTAAGGGGGAAAGATGGGGGAATCCTCTGACCTGCCAAAATTGTGGGTGTGGGGTTGTGTGCTATGGTTAACTGGCCACACTTTGCTAGGAGGGGGTTTGGGGGCTGGTGAAATAAGTCAAGCTGCAGTTTATTATGGAGGGTGGTGAAATAAATACTGGGCACACTCTGCATTGGCGGGGTTGTTGTTTGGGAGAGACCCTGTCCAATTTAAAACGTTTGTGTGATTAGGAGGGCCCAATAGTTTTCCATGTGTCCAATACTCCAGCTCTCCCTCCCCGCCCCCTCCATCTCCAGGGGCCTCCTCTCCGACCCTAACACCCTGTTTTTTTTTTCACTAGTGATGATCGTTATATGCCAATTGCGGTTATGAAAAATTTTGGACATACGTTATTATGATCTGAACATTTGACTGATTTTGGGAAATCCATTCGTAATTTCACATAATTTTGGTGTAATTTTAACTTAATTTTGTGGCGATTTTAGTGGTTAATAGAAAATCCCCCGTACATTCTATCATCACCAAATTTGCTACGAAGTGTGGGAACAAGCAAAAAAAAAAATTGTTTTTCAAAAAGACCTTGAGTGCAAAGGAAAAATGGTTTGGTTTTTAAACTCAGAAAAATGACAGTTTAAAAAACATTTTTTCTTTGCATTTTAAAAATTCATTTTCCCAAAAATGACCAGGTCTATTTGAAATTGTTTTTTTGTGCCTTGTACCCACTATTCCCCTTAAAATGCATAGCCATTTTGGTGATGATAGCATGTAGGGGGGCTGTGCCATTAACCGCTAAAATTGGCACAAAATTATATGACAATTACATGAGATTGCAAAATTGCAGTTTACAAACAAAATTAATTACGATTTTACCCGAAACTTCACATTATGATTTTGCATCGTAATTGTTGTGAAATTATGATTATGTTAAATTTGTGCGCATCACTATTTTTTACCTCAATACACTGCCATATGCCATACTTTGTACATGTAGTGGGGGTGTGTTAGGGTTCCACATCCCTACTTAACATTAATTAATAAACACTATATTCCTTTTTGAAATTCTGGATAAGTTCTCACCTCTTCTGTAATTCTTCTGCTATTTTCTTGACAGGAAGAATTCAGAAAATTAAGAGAGGTCTGAAGAATGGAGCATGCTGCATCCTGGAAACAGAAGAGAGGGGGAATTTTAGAGGTGGAGGGAGGAAGGCACTGGCAGAATGGGGCAGCAGAGAGTCAATGCAGGGGCGAAGCTAGAAATGACTGGGCCCCATAGCAAAACATTTTTATGCCCCCCGCCCCCGACCTTCCAACCCCACGAACCTCGGACCTCCCACTCAAACATTCCTCCAGGACCCTCCACTCCAACATTCCCACACCCCTCTAAGTACTGTATAAGTAGCCAGGTCTATAGGTGTCCGCAGTTTAGGTAGTAGTCAGGGGCGTAACTAGAAAATCACTGGGCCCCCATTGGCAACAGCAATTTAACCTAAATACTGTACAAACGTTTTAACTCATACATGAACATTATGGAAAATCCAAGTTGAAAATAAACTGTGAAGATAAACAATTTCATCCATCCTACTCCTGAAAAATATATTCATTTTGTACAACCTCCCAGTTTTATTTTCTTTTTTAAAAAGTTAAAAAAGTAGGTTTAATGCTATTGTCTCATATGATGATGATTTAGCTTTTCCCATAGTCTTGCAGTTAGCAATCATGTGACCCCCAACAAGACAAATTCAGCAATCATGAGGCCCCTATCAAGACAAATTCAGCAAAAATGAGGCCCCCAACATGACAAATTCAGCAATCGTGAGGCCCCCAACAAGACAAATTCAGCAATCGTGAGGCCCCCACCAAGACACATTCAGCAGTCATGAGGCACATAAATAGACAGCATTTCACATAAATAGGCAGAATGCGCCCTTAATATGGTAGACACCTCTCACCTGGCTTCTGAATTCTCCTGTACTGGCTGTTGTGCCTGGCAATACTGTTTTTGGCTGGATTGGGGATGATGTGTGGGCTGTGGCCTGGCTGGCGGTGATGCTGTGGCCGGGTTGGCTGGCGGTGATGCTGTGGCCTATACTGTGGCTGGGTTAGCGGTGATGCTGTGGCTGGGTTGGCTGGCGGTGATGCTGGGCTATGCTTGGCTGGTTGAAGTAAATGCTGGCCTGACTGGTGGTGATGCTGTGGCCTTTTTGACAGTGATTCTGGGCTGGTTGGCTGATGGTGATGCTAGGCTGGCTGGCCTGGATAGTTTAGGTAGTGACAGGTGCCCCCTAGTTAAGGTAGCGCCAGGATTCCCCAAGTTTAGGTAGTGACAGGAGCCCCACCAGTTCAGGTAGTGACAGGAGCCCCCCCCCCCAGTTCAGGCTGTGACAGGAGCCCCCCAGTGTAAGTAGTGACAGGTGACCCCCAGTGTAAGTAGTGACAGGTGACCCCCAGTTAGGAAGTGACTGACAGGGACCTCCAGGTTAGGTTGTGAGTGACAGGGACCCCCAGGTTAGGTTGTGAGTGACAGGAGCCCCCCAGTTAAGTAGTGAGTGACAGGCGCCCCCCCCCCCAGGTTAGGTTGTGAGTGACAGGGACCCCTAGGTTAGGTTGTGAGTGACAGGCGCCCCCCAGGTTAGGTTGTGAGTGACAGGGACCCCCAGGTTAGATTGTGATTGACAGGCGCCCCCCAGTTAAGTAGTGAGTGACAGGCTCCCCCCCAGGTTGGGTTGTGAGTGACAGGGACCCCCCAGGATAGGCCGCCCCTCCCCTCCCCCCTCCCCTCGGGCCCTCACAGCATGAGGGGAGAGCTTGGTGGCACGTCGGTCTCACCTCGGGCTCTCCCCTCTGCGCTCTCCCCTCCAGCATTAAACAAAGATTGTATGCAGGCGGAGGCGGCGGGGCAGCGGCGGCAGATACATACCTTCCGTGCGCTCCACCAGCCTCCACCGTTGCGTCTCTCTAGCTTCTGACGCGACTTCCGGTATAAACAGGAAGTTGCGTCAGAAGCTAGAGAGACGCATCGGTGGAGGCTGGAGCGCACGGAAAGTATGTATCTGCCGCCGCTGCCCCGCCGCCTCCGCCTGCATACAATCTTTGTTTAATGCTGGAGGGGAGAGCGCAGAGGGGAGAGCCCGAGGTGAGACCGACGTGCCACCAAGCTCTCCCCTCATGCTGCGACCCCTCCAGCACCTAGCGGGGCCTCCTGCTGCGGGCCCCCCTGATGTAGGGGCCCCGTAGCAACACTATGGTTGCTATCCCCATTGCTACGCCCTTGAGTCAATGAGTCTTGCAGGAGAATGGATGACACAAGCCTGGTTAATAAAAGACTACACCGGAGGATTGTGCAGTAGTCAAGGTGAATTATTGTTAGATCATAACACACACAACATCCACAACCACAGCTGCAAACTCTCTAGGATTCTTTTTTTTGGGTCAGAAGCTGAGACTCTAACCACTTCCTGTTCCACAGAATGTTAGTGCTCCAGGACGTAGTCCTCTGATACAGAAAGACTGTGCCTTACCCTCTCTAGTTTGGGCAGCTGCAGCAGCTCTACCCTTGGAGACTCAAAGTGACTTCTTTACTTTGCTTCTGGCCACGTGGTCATTTATTTATCCACAGAAGCCTAATTTCATACCAAAAAACCCCTCTGGTTACTGAACTATCAGACAATATTTTTCAATCTCTGCCTGGAGATATATTTTAAAGATTGATAAGATTCCTACTAAATATTACTAAAAGAATAAATAAACAGCATGCCATGTTCCCTGTATAGAAGACTGAGGAGAACATTCAACCCACCTGTGGCTTTTGCTTTGCACATTCCTCCAGACCTTCGCGCCGTGGAAGAATGGACTTACATCCATCTCGTGCGTTATACTCTACAGACACATGAAGGAGAATTAGTGTCCTGGCCCTTCTACCCAATAGGATCTTAGTCCTGGGAACACCAGGATAGCGAGGTCACTGCACATTGGCCTGACTCATCAATTTAAAAAGGCAAATACTGTATATTCAAAATATTAATAAACAAGAAAAACGTTCAGACAGCCGACCACCAAACCACAACAACTACTTAATGCTAGTTAATGTCCATAGTTAATCAAATTTCCAAAACAATAAATATTGCCTTAAAATCACAGTTACGTATACAACTACAGCATTCAATGAAATGCAATAATAGGTCAATAAAGAAATGAAAAAGTACGTATTTAAAACAAGTCACACAATGTTTATACTAGTACATTATCATTATTATTTAGTATTCACATATTGCTGACATGTTCTGCAGAGGAGAGTATATGTTTTGTCACTAACTGTCCCTGAGAAGAGCTCACAATCTAATCCCTACCATCAGGGTGGTTCTTCCATGAAGCAACAGGAACCATATTCTTCAGGGTGGGAACAATTAGAGGGTGGCAAGAGGTGGCTTCCCTCCCTAAATGTTCCCCTCCACACACTCACTGTCTCCTCCTCCCTAAATGTGCGGCGCCGCTTCACTTACCTGCTCTCAGCATTCCAGCGATGAGATCTCCAGAATCTTGTATCTGAGGCTACAGCAGTGCCTTATGTGACCTGTTACGTGCTGCAGGGTCACATGACGCTCTGCTGTAGTCAGAGAGGAAGCAGGACTTCATTTGTGGCTGGTGACTCCATCGCTAATCTGCTGAGAGCGGGTGAGTGATGTAGTGCTGGTGCAGCACATACCCAGCATCCTAGGGATCAGGAGGAAGCAAAGGGAGGTAAGTGTAGTGCCAGTGGCTGCAATGCACAGCCGACGTGTCTCTCCTCTCTGCTCTGGTTTTGCACACACACATAGGGGGAGGGGGCTCTTCGCAGTGTATTGCTTCAGGCAGCAGAAAGTCTGACCCTGCCTACCAAAGTCATATGTTCATTATGGTCTACAGCCCATTTTTAGGGGGAAGCTAATTAACTTATCTGTATGCTTTTGGGGATGTGTAGGAGGAAACCGAAGTGCCTACTAATCCATTTTAGCATATATAATTACTCTGAATAAAATGCAGCATTCCTTACAGATGTTCACTAAACTCACCTTCACAGTACGCTTGTGTCCCCCCAGCTGTAGGACAGAACTGAGGGCCGTGGAGGTGACGATAGTTTGTTGAGCATTCACAGTAGTAGCTTCCAAACGTATTGTGACACATTCCCCCATTCCCACACAAGCTGTTATTCTTGCATTCATTGACATCTGTAAAGCAGAGTTGTAAAGACAGTTTCTATCGAATTATATTGTCCCCTCTTCAAGCCTATTTTAAATCAAAATTTCAAAGCATAAAAGAAAATAGTATTCCCTGTCCTGGAAGAAGAGAAGACACGAGAGATGTTCAAAAAGTGTGTTAACATCATTATTGGTCAACTTCTTAAAGAAAACCTATACTGAAAATTAAAAGTCAAAATAAGCATACACAAGTCATACTTACCTCCTGTGTAGTCTACTCCTCAATCTATTTTTCCTCTCCTGCGTCCTGTTTGTCCACTGTGAACAATAGAATTCTCCGTCCTCCATTTTGAAAATGGCTATTACCCCATAACAGCTTCCTGGTCAGCACACTGTTAAACTGTAACATCGCCCACTTGAGCCATAGGGAAACATGGACACATCAGTTCTCCTCTCAGCTATAACTGACAGCAACTGATATATAACTGGCAGAAACTGATATATTTCAGTTCTGACAAAATGTTGTCAGAACTGGAAGGGATCACTGTAAGAAGAAAATGGTGAGCTTCTGAGAGGAACTGATGGCAAGGTAACTATGTAATGTTCATTTGAAGTTACCTTATGTGTTTATTTTATATAATTTTACTCAGTACAGGTTCTCTTTAAGAAAGACTTTGCTAGGTTTCCTTTGCATCTGAACAGACTACATAAAGAAAACAAAACACTGTGCATAGCCAAATACTTTAACAGTTTCCGGACTGCGGTCCTGACCGCCTCACGGTGCTCTGCCGTCATAGCGATGGCAGAGCAAAGCGCCTGTGGTCAGGGCCGGATTTGTACTTTTTTCCACCCTAGGCCCAGTATCACCGACCGCCCCCCCCCCCCCCCTCCCGCATTTTTTTCGACACTGCCTACCAACACTTAACTTTAAAATAAACCACAAAATGTTGGTTATTTATTATTAATTAAACTTATAGTTTATTTAAATAACAGGAAAAAAACAGCAAGACGTTTAAAATATGGAGGAAGCCCCTGGTAAGTAAATTAAAACTTTTCCCCCTGTCTCAGGGATACTTTAAAGGAAAAAGATTTATACTTACCTGGGGCTTCCTCCAGCCCCCAGTAACCGGTTTGCTTGATCACCACCATTTTCACACAATGAAGCTGCAATCCAGCCCAGTCGCACACCAGAGTGCATGGCCCTGGCGAAATACAGGTAGTCCTCGGTTAACGAACGAGATAGGGACTGTCGGCTCGTTCTTAACCTGAATCCGTCCTTAAGTTGGGACTACCTGTTCTGCTGCCATTTTTATTGCAGAGTAGGCGCAGCGGAAGGTAAATAGAGGACATCTCACCCGTTCCATGGCTGTAGAAGGTCCCAGCGTGCTGCCTGGAAGCTGCACGGCCCGTCCTCTCGCTCCATCCACTGTCCTCCTGGCGGCTTCACATGTGTGGCGTAATGACGCATCAGGAGGCGCCGCCACTAGGGGGCTTCTCCTGATTGCGTCATTATGCGACGCATGTGAAGCCACCGGGAGGACAGTGGACGGAGCGAGAGGACGGGCCGCGCAGCTACCAGGCAGCACGCTGGGACCTTCTACAGCCATGGAACAGGTGAGATGTCCTCTATTTACCTTCCGCTGCGCCAACTCTGCATTAAAAATCACAGCAGAACAGGTAGTCCCCGGCGGCGTAACATCATCGAGGCGGGTCGGCGGGCGCACGTAAGTAGGGCGTTCGTAAACCGGGGACTACCGGTACCCTTCAGAGCATTTTGTGCAAGCAGTTACAGTTAGCAAAATGGGCTGCGCAAAACATTCCCTGTCCGCACACACGCTGTAAAGTGCGATACAGAGAGTGTGGGCTGGACAGGGCAGACCATTAGGGGACTACATTCAGCAAAGACAGGATGGGGGCTGGTAAGAAGCCCTCAGCATATATAATTACCTTACTAGTATACATTAACACATAACATTTAGCTTCTAAAGGGGAGGGGGCCCTCCCCTCAGTAAATATCACCCAGGTATTGTCATTCATCATTTTACATTTGATTATCCTGTTCACAGTCAGGAACACTGAACACACAGATATCATCATGCTGCAGGCCTGCAGCAGAAAAAACTTACAGTCAGTGCTGCAGTCACAATTTCACAAATCTATCTGCAGCCAGCCAGCCAGGAATGTGCGCAGCAGAAAATTAGCTAAGGGGCCAGTGGGTCTAGTTCTGCCAGAGCGCCTGCACACTGAGGCTCTCATATCCATCAGCCCAGCGGCACCACCGCGAGACCTCCCCTAGACTCACTGCTGGCCAGCGCTGTGCGTGCCTGTGATGATTCAGTGACGTCATGTCACTGAGTGATTGACAGCGGGGGCGCCCTATTGAAAAGATGCGCTCTCCCAGCCGCAAGTTTGAAGCTGCCTGCTGGGACTCGAGAGAGAGCAAAAGTCTGCCTACCTTGTACTGACCAGCGGCGGCTGGTGAGGTGAAGACTGCCACAGTGCCACTGCCAGATGCTGATGCTGCAGGCAGCCGGCTCGCTCTGCTCGAGTCCAGGGCAGGGCGCACACCACACCATATTTGGCAGACAGCCAGGCCAGCATCGCATCATTCGCATGGGCATCATGATCTCCTCAGTCCTCCTCTGAGATCCCGCCCCCTGTGTAGCCAGGCAACCGCAGCCGCTCCCATGATCCCACCCTGCCTTGCCTCTGCTCGCAACGCACACAGAGCAGAGCGGCAAGCGTGGGGTGGGCGGCTGCGGACACTAGCGGGCGGCTCAGCTGACAGTGACAGGTGCAGTGCAGTCAGTTAGTTAACCTGTCACCCGCGGCCGCCCCATGGAAGGTAGTATATTTAATTCGCCCTAGTCCTGTGCCTCAGGTGCCTTTCCACAAATCCGGCCCTGCCTGTGGTGATGGGTCAGCGGCATGAATAGCCAGAGGGATTCGTCGGTTGGAGCTGGTTTTTGGTACCAGCAGTCTCTGGTCCTGAAAGAGGAACTGTCGAGAAAATCTTAAAAATTAAAACACATACAAATAAGAAGTATGTTTCTTCCAGAGTAAAATGAGCCATACATTATTTTTCTCCTATGTTGCTTTCACCTACAGTAGGTAGTAGTAATCTGACATTACCGACAGGTTTTGGGTTAGTCCATCTCTTCATGGGGAATTCTCAGCATGAGTTTTATTCTTTATAAAGACACTCCCTGAAAAATATTTCTACAAAGATGCTGGCCAGTCTCCCTGCTTGCTGCACACCTTTTTGGCAGTTGGATGGAGCAACTGCCATTCACTAAGAGCTTTTGGAAATAAACAAATCCCTGAGAATCCCCCCTGAAAAGATGGGCTAGTCCAAAACCTGTCAGTTCTGTCAGATTTCTACTACCTACTGTAAGCGACAGCAACATAGGAGAAAAGTAATGTATGGCTCATGTTACTCTGGGAGAAATGCACTTTTTATCTGGATATGTTTACGTATATTTTAAATTGTAAGATTTTCATGATGGTGGTCCTTTAAGGGGCCAGAGGCTGTTGGTACACAAGTGGTTAAGTTCCCCACTAAGATTTTTTTCTGCTTAAAAACCAGAGTAATGTTCACATTTAACGCTTTTCACATTCATTGACTAATAACTTTATCGCTACTTATCACTGCTAAATAATCTATACATTCTTTTTTTCACCACAAACTAGGCTTTCTTTAACCTCCTTGGCGGTCTGATTCTTTCCAGATTTTAGGGTCTAAAAGCGGTGCAATTTTTTTTCACTCTTTCAGACCCTAAAACCTGAAAAAAATCATTCTGGCAGTGAGATCTGCAGCAAAATAAAAAAAAATGTACCTTCCTGGGCTCCTGGGCTGCAGTTTTCTCTTTGTCCACAAGATGGCGCTAATATACATATAAACAAACTTCTCTATATTTCTCTAATATAGAGAAGTTCGTTTTCAATATTAGCCCCGCCCCGATGACGTCACGCTGCCACCACCGCTCTGCTGCCACCACCACGGCTGCGCTGCTCCAACTGGCTGCCGGGTCCCTGGAAGAATAGCGGGGACATGGGGGATCCCGGCGGCCAGGGAAAGACCCCACACTGCCGGGGAGAGAGGCTGGAGTCCCGCTGTGCAGCGAGATCGCGCGGGACTCCACAACTTTAAGTAAAGCTCTGCAATGCATACCCCGACCTGAGCTCGGGATCACCGCTAATAGCTTGTTTTTTCTACCCCGAGCTCAGGTCGGGAAAACCGGCAAGGAGGTTAAGTGGTACTTTTTGCTAATAATTATTTTATTTTATATGCATTTTAAAATGAAGAATAAGAAAAAAATAGCATAATTTCTGAACCCACACATTTTATTTGCCCATTTGTTTTAGTTATTACATTTAAATTATGTTCCTAGGACAATGTATGGCAACAATATTTTATTTGGAAAAAAAGGTTGTTTTTTCCATTTTGTGGTTCTTTAATTACGAGCTCTTATTTTCAAAAATAACAGTAATGTACCCTAATAACATACATATTTAAAAAAAAAGAGTCCCTATCTATGTATTTTTTAAAAATGTTGTCATTTTTTTTTTTTTTTTGATAATAATGGTGAGGAGTGTATACAGGGTCAATAATTAATGAGGATTTTATTTATTTTTGTAATGTATATGTAGTTTGCTTGTATTTTTCTTTTTTTGGCCACTTGATGTCCCCACACTTGCCTGTGTGCTGAATAGTACACAGGTAGTAAAGTGTTCCTGTGTTTTTACTTTCACTTTGATCACTGGCATCTGATGCTAGTGATAATTTTGTTACAAGCAGTTTGATCGGCTTTGAGAAAACATGTTCCCATCCACCAATCAGTGCTCTACAGCAGGGGTATCACTCGGGGGTGGGGGTGTTGTGGCGTAAATGGGCGCACGTGCATGCACAGGTGCAGCTTGTAAACCGACAAGACGTGTATCTACGTCCCTGGTGGATATGTGTATCTACGCCCTAAGTAAAGTCCAGAAGGGCAAAGCTACACAATGTGGCGGTAAATTCACACATATATTAAAGAAAATTTAAGAACATATACACGCAAATATCCAAATTCGGTACATTTGCTTGATGCAATGTAAAAAGACAAAGAACTCCGGGACAACCATTGGGGACCCCAAGTGTTGTAGCCACGTAGGACAAGTGCTGTAAGCCTCAGTGTACTCAAGACCAAAATGCACAATTTGTCTGTTCAAAGGAAGATAATGTTCACCTACAAGGCCCTGGATGAACTTGACTCCATAGATCTGGATACTGGGTGTAGAAGATCACATAACTTGCATGTTTACAGGTCTCCTAAGTTCATAAAGTTAGAACTTGTCAATAGGTTTGATTTAGAAGTACTTATTGTTGTCTAAGAAAAACCAGAGACTTCCGAGCAGTGGTGGCATTTATGAAAGAATGAAAAAGAACAATGCTGCCTGGAGCAAATACCTTCAAAAAAATTGGATATTGATTTTGACGCTTGGACACAAAGGCATGGAGATGGGGTGCCCGCCAAGCATTT
The DNA here is from genome assembly GCF_040937935.1 of Hyperolius riggenbachi. Classification (NCBI taxonomy): domain Eukaryota; kingdom Metazoa; phylum Chordata; class Amphibia; order Anura; family Hyperoliidae; genus Hyperolius; species Hyperolius riggenbachi. Next base: position 87,628,080 of record NC_090648.1, read on the forward strand.
CTGAAGATGTCAATGACATTAGAAGACTATCAGCCGTACAGACAATATGACCACCCTCAGGGTACAATACGCTCTAGGCACGGAGGAGGGCTGTATAAATGCGTTAGCCCTGCATTGCCCGTAACAAGTTCAGTAAATCAAAAGATTTATATGTTCCTGGATATTAAAGGAGAACAGAGACACCTCTTCTGTAAACTCATATAACCATTTTATGAGGTCATTTCCAATCCTTAGCGGCTCTTTAGATTCATTACATTTCAGCTTTATCTGTTTTCTCCCGACAATACTTGTTTTTTATGTGGTCCTGCAGCACCATCTTGTGGAATATTACAAGCACTACATGCATTGAAGAGCTATAATGAACCATGAATTAGGTTCACATTATTTTTCTCATCATGACAATGTTATGAATCCTCATATTTTACAAGGAGAACTGCTAAACTGAAAAGGGGTAGTAATTTCAAAGTTTTGGTAGAATTCAAACCATCATATTTTTACCTGAAGAACCACTGAACTGTGAAGGGGTAGAAATGATGATTATGACATACCCACGACCCTTCCTTGATGTGTGCTAGACACAGGTACATTGCTTTGCAAAGGAAGATAATGGCATGATCGGAACCAACAAATTCCGTTCCGCTGGAATTCACGGATTCCGTCAATGATAAATTCCGTCCCTATAAAATTCCGCCGGATCTAATGAAGTTCCGCGGAAATTTTTAAATCTCTCTCTCTCTCTCTTCCTCCTCCTCCTCCTCCTCCTCCATCCATCCATCCATCCATCCATCCATCCATCCATCCATCCATCCCGCATGCAGTAATGCTCAAAACAGCTGACTTTACCGACCTCTTAGCAAAGTGTCCATTCATGCTACTTTTTCTATTGAATTCATCATAATGGTACATGCTAGGCCAGTTTTAGCATGTAGTGTGGTTGGTGGTCTAGGGGGTAAGACAGATGCCTACTACACACTGAGACCTGGGTTCAAATCCTGGCTAAGGTATGTAAGCTGTTTTGAAAAACTGCAATTCCCTACAGGATGCAACAAATGGATGGATCGATGGATGGAGGAGGAGGAGGAGGAGGAGGTCGCCAACATTCTCCATTGGGCTGCAACAGACAAATGGGAATCCTCAGCAACAGGGAGAATTCTCATTGTTTCATGTTGAACCAATGAAAATTCTCTCTGTTCCTAGGGACATTTGGCCTGGTGCAGCCTATAGAGCTCTGGCCATGCTTCTGCTGGCCACCGGGCTACTAAAGGGACCGAGCTGCAGCGGTGAGAGAGGTGAGCGGCAATGCATATGGGCCAACGTGAGCGACACTGCAGACATGGAATGGATGCGGAATGGCCGGGTATTTTGTGCAGTGCGGATGCACTATGGACAGAAGACATCCGCCTTGTGGATCCGCGTTCCATTTCCGTTCTGCATTAGCACCAATGTGAACTGAGCCTTATGGAGTGTTCTGCTCCAGGTGTGGCCTACAGTCCTCACCAGCACATAACTGCACTATGTACATAAATGTAGGCATAGTGGATGACTATTAGCATTTTTTTTTTATAAAAAAAAACTTCTTTCTTTTTTTATACAATGCTAGAATAATATTGTCATATTGTCACTGGCTTCAATACACTAAAGCCCCATCTACACAATACGATTCTTTGTGCGATTCAATTACGATTCTATTTACGATTCAATTAAATCCGACATGTCCGATCCTGATTCGATTCGATTCAATTCCATTTGCAACTGCAAAACAATGGCAAATCGAATTGAATCAAATTGAATCCCGATCGGACATGTTAGATTTAATTGGATCGAAAAATAGAATCGTAATCGTATCGCACAAAGAATCATATCGTGTAGATGGGGCTTAAGGGCTGTTGAAAAAAAAGATTAGGCCAGTAAAATACTTCATTTTGTATTTTAGACTTTTTTTATTTTTTTATTCACTATGATTTTGTTGAAATGTTGCCTCAATTCATTAAGCCCTGCTCGGTAATGTAGAAGTCTCACCAGTGTAGGAGGTCTCAGCAGCCAGCTATGATTCTTCTCCTGCAAGGCATACATCTGATTAAGGCACCAGGAAATTTGGGCGCAGGGTAAAGCTGAAAAACGTCTCACACTGTTCCTGCACAAGTCCAGGTGGTGCTAATTACTATTCCCTCTCCAGGCCACCATTGAGTCGAGGGTAAGACACAATTTGGCTCCTAGCTATTGCTGGTGGCCGAATTATGCTTTTTTTCTTTTTACATAATTTGGGCTCCGTCTTTTGATGGCGCCGAAATTGCTGACTGAGTGCTGCTGTAGCCGTAATGCATATTATGGCCTCTGTTTTTGCCTGACTCACCTAAAAGTGGTCTGCATGAGCCCTTCCTGCCATCAACCCTTTACACACTGGCATACACAGAGACTGAAGGCATAGCAGGCGCAAGAGTACAACAAGTTCTGATTGGCCACTCCAATTCCTAATTCATGGAATAAGCACCAGTTCAAATTCAAGCATTTTGTACACATGTTAATACGAGCAGGGTTGCTCGGGTAGTACTTTTTAATACCTGCTCGAATCCGGATCCGGGTACCCAGATATCTGGATCCAATTCGGGTACCCAGATCCGACCTTGCGGATACCCGAGTGAATTCGGGTATCCGACCAAATTACCCGCGGGTACCCGACCTATTCGGGTATCTGGATAGAAAAAACGGAAGTGCCCTTTAAATAGCTTTAAAAAGGGTTTTTAGGGTAAATGATGCATGTAGCATCATGTTTTTTTTTTAAAGGGAAACACTAATTTATTATTTGGTGGACATAAAATGAAAAAAATTAAAAAACCTGTCAATTAACATCAGGACTAGGTTCCAGACAGCGGTCGTGCAGCCCACATTGTGTCCAAAGTCCAATCGCACAACTGGGAAATGACAGTTTTCAGCCCAGACACCTCCAAAAAATGACACCGCAATTGTGTTTTGGGTTGAATATAGGTGGTGGTATCAGCAGCAGTGGCCTGTGGCACTAGCTTGCTTCAGCATCTTGAACTCCTCATGCTCAACAACATGTTTTTTGGCCAGATGGGTGATGAAGCTGGAGGTGCCATACTTGTAGGGGTCACAACCTCTGCTCATCTGTAGTTTGGGCACATTGCATATGGCAAACTTGCTGTCCAATGAGGGCAGAGTGAAAAACCGCCAGATTGGGGAGGGGAAGATTCCCCTGCGGCCTGAATGGGATGCTGCGGCTTTTCTCCCTGTGACGGTTGGGGGTTGAGTGGTGCGGCTGGTGGTAGCAGCAGAAGGATGTGGTGGGTCCCGCATTCCACGGCCTCTGTCTGCAATGCTGATCCTCCGTGCCAAACCCACCGATGAATCCTCCTCCTCAGAGTCAGAGCTGACATCCCCATCCTGTGGATGGTAGTCACGGTCCTTCATCCCATCATCAACATCATACCCCCCCCTCCTCAAAACCCAGAACATCCTCCTCAAACTCCTTGCGGCTAACAGCCCTGAGTTCAATCGTGGCACTGGTGCCTGGAGCGAAAAGCTCGCAGACTGAGGCTAGGCTTCCCGCTGGGGTCGACACTGACAGTGCAGACCTTCTGAGGGTGGCCGTAATGTTGCTCCCTGTCCTCTTGCCTTTGCTGCCCCTCCCCCAGCTGCCGTTGCCAGCAGACATAGTACAACTTATACGTGATGATGTCACCAGATTATGTGGGGTACTTTTGCTTTAATGAAATCGGGGTTGGACTTTAAATCAAATCAGCACAGAGTGTCAGACCGCAGAATAGAGGACAGACAGTGCACACTATCTGTCTAACTGTCACACTGACAATGCTCAGCACAGCAGCACTGCAGTAATCTGTAGAAAGCTAACACAGTACTGCTCTCTCTAACAACTAACTGCAGTACTAACCAGTGTCGTATTGGCCCAGCGAAGTGCCGATGTTTTGCTCGGTAGACCCCGCCTCCACGTCTCTGGTGGGCCCCAGGGCCAGCGGCGTAGGGATAACTATGGGGTCCATAGATGGGGGGGGGGGGCCTGTTCTAGCTACTTGTGTTTTAATATTTTCTTTAATGCAGCCCTGGCTGGGCCATTTCAATAAGTAAAATCACCCCCCCAGAAGATTGTAGCAGAGAGGCAGGCAGGTGAAAGGGACTATTTTAACCTTCCGCCTTGCGCTCTCTGTCTCCAGCCGTCAATTAGTTTATAGTTCCGGCTGATCAGAGAAAACAGCAAGTGGGCGTGGCTCCACCCCTCCCCTCTACAGCAGACATACAGTAGATGGGAATACAGCCAGAGAGTTACTCTGGTTACTGGAAGAGGCCCCGCCCCCCACGTGCACAGCAGTGAGGAGAAAGCTGCAACAGCGAGGGTAATTTGAATCTGCCAGCACAGACATGTCTTTGGTCCAGCTGATCTGCCTCCTCCATGGACTGCTATTGCCAGCAGGTATTCTGATATCTCTCCCTCTGCTCTGGCTACCTCCTGCCTGTCAGTGCTGCAGACACTACCCTTCCTCCCCTCCCTCCCCTCCCTTCCGTGCACACACTCTCCTGTCCCAGCACTGAGCTGAGTCTGAAATAGCTGTCAGCTCTTCTCTCTATTGTAGTTCACAGAACTCCCTATCTCCACTCTTTCCTGTCTGGAGAATTTATTTCTCATCCCTCTTTTTGTATTTTTTTTTAGTTTACAACAATGTATTGATTGCACTTTCAGGTTATGCAGTTTATTGTATTCCTGGTGTATGATTATAGCATTTGCACTTTTTATTTATGTTTATTCTGTGCAGTTATTGTCACTGAATTGCAGTAAGTCCTATTCATTTAACACATCTGTTTGTGTGGATTACCTACCTGCATTGCATTTATTTTTCTCTTCTCTGCTAATGATCATTAGCGATACAATTCTCCAGATGATCACCTAATCGCAATATCTTTTGGAGATGATCGTTCGGTCCCACTAACGGAATAAAAGCTTCTATGCAAAATCGATACATTTTCTGGATCAATTTCATTGGTCTGATCAAATTGGTTAGCAGCATTACTTCTGTTAGTGATCTTGAATAATTGTTTGTGATCGATATTACGATTGAATCAGATGGTCGATCATCTGGAGAGTTGTATCGTTAATTGCCACCTTGACACTAACCTTCCCTCTTTACTCTGCCAAATACTAACCTCTTATTAGCCCGCCCACCCACCCTCCAGGTAATTGACATTAGCCAGCCCACCCACCCTCCAGGTAATTGACATTAGCCCGCCCACCCTCCCTCCAGGTAATTGACATTAGCCAGCCCACCCACCCTCCAGGTAAATGACATTAGCCCACCCTCCAGGTGATTGATATTAGCCCACCCACCCTCCAGGTGATTGATATTAGCCCACCCACCCTCCAGGTGATTGATATTAGACAGCCCACCCTCCAGGTGATTGATATTAGCCCACCCACCCTCCAGGTAATTGATATTAGACAGCCCACCCACCCACCAGGTAATTGATTTTAGATTGACTTAGATTCTTAGATTTATTGACTTAGATTAATTGACATAGTCGTGTCACTGGCTGTCCTCAGAGGAGCTCACAATCTAATCCATGCCATATGTATGGTAACTAGGATATTACTTTATATTAAAGGGGGACTCTATGCAAAGTTTTGCTGGGTAGCAGTGTTTCTTAATTACAATGCTTCTAAGATCATGTACATTTGGCCTTGTCCATGATACATCATGACCACGCCCACCTTCCAATGCATGGTCATGTTCTTTTTTTCACCGCAGTAATGGGATGTGTGGGCCCCAGGTTGAAATTTCTCTGGTGGGCCCCCAGGGTCCCAGTCCGACCCTGGTATTAACTAACTATATAATACAATACAACAACACAGTAATCCTATTCCCTAACCTATACTGTCCTGCTGGCCTGCACAGCACACCCAGACACAGACAGGACCTAACTGAGTGAATGAAATCAAACAATTACACTAGCTAGCTAAAAAAAACAATAGAACAATAGTGTAGTGAAGGTGTTTAGCACTCAAAGCTTTAGGTTTATCACTGTATACAGGCAGCACTTGCTAAGCCAACAGCACTGGAGCAAGTCTGTCAGTGACCAGCCAGCCAGCCACACAACCAAGGATGATCTGTCTCATCATGCCAGCCCTCCTTACTATACAGGGGGGCTGGCCAGGGTTCCCTTCTGTGATTGGGTGCCAGGGCTTAGGCTGGGAGGCCTCTGATTGGCTCAATGAGGTCAGGTGGGGCTGGCCAGAGTTCCCCTCTGTGATTGGTTGCTAGGGCTTCTGCTGGGAGCCCTCTGATTGGCTCAATGACATCATCTCCCTTGTTACAGTACCCAGATCCAGAAATCCGTCGGATATCCGCGGGTACCCGCGGGTATCCGGATTATGCAGCCAGATACCCGCATAGGCTCAGGTATCTGGATCTGGATCCAACCCGGATAGTGTAAAAATGGCCGGGTACCCGGGTTTACCCGGATCTGGATGAGCATCCCTGAATACGAGGGGGGACTAGAATTCTGGAACCTCACATAGAGTAAAAAATATTATGAAATATGTTTACTTAACCACTTCTGGACAATCAAAATCTATGCCCTGTTTGGCACCTTTTATCCCTGCTAGGGCGTAGTTTTCAACTTTCATGCTACACGCTACTGCTGATCAGGGTTGCTCAGCAGGACCCCGAATGCGAAGTTTCCCCGAAAAATTCAGGTGTTTTTTAGGTTTGCCGCATGCGAAACCGAACCCGAATGCTGCGATTCGCGCTGGACCCGAATACGAAGCCTGTTGAATGTGCGCGCTGGAATTCGGCCGGATGGAGCTGTGGGTTCGGTTTCGGCTTCGGGATTCGGGGATGACGTGATTGGGCCAATCAGAAGTCCTCCTGCCGAGGACCTGGCAACCCTAGCAACCAATCAGAAGAGGGGAGCCTGGCCCTCCCCTCCTCTATATAAGGCGGCGGCCATGTTGCGGAGCCACGCACTTGTGTGACTGCTGCTGGTACTGAGAGATTCTCCAGTGCTGTGCTGTGTCTGAGCAAGTGCTTTTCACTGCTAAACCTAGCGTTTTGCTTCCTAAACACCTCCTAAACACATTTATTGTTGTCTTATATAGTTAGCTAGTATTTTGATTGTTTTTAGTCAGCTAGTGTATAGTGTATACTGTGCTAGGCTTGTGTTAGTCTGTGAGCAGGCTAGGCCTGCTAGCCTAGGTAGCCTTAGCCTACTACTAGCTTAGGTAGGTTAGGGATTCTAGTTAGTTGTGTACTAGTAGTACTAGTTTAGTTAATTATTACTGCTGTAGTCTGTTACTTTATTTCAGTACTGTGTTAGTTAGTTACTGACTGTGACAGGTCACCACCAGCATCCATTGTGAGTGACCTGACCTGTGACTGTCTGTCACCTCACCTGCCCGAGCCTATTGATTGATTGCGTCTGACCGTGTGTGACCGTTTTTAATTGTCACCAATTGTCTGCCGCACGACTTACTTGTAGCCTATGACGCTAGGTGTTTCTTAGTTACCTGCGTGCGTGCATACTTGTCTACTACTATACTACTAGTCTACTAGTCTAGTACCCGTTCACTAATTTTTTTTTCAATTTTACTGTGTGATTTTATTATCATCTGTAGTGTGTGTAATAAATAAGAGTTACAACACATACAGGCCACCACACCAGCATCCGTTGTGAGTGACCTGTGACTGTCTGTCACCTCACCTGCCCGAGCCTATTGATTGATTGCGTCTGACCGTGTGTGACCGTTTGTAATTGTCACCGATTGTCTGCCGCACGACTTACTTGTAGCCTATTACGCTAGGTGTTTCTTAGTTACCTGCGTGTGTGCATACTACTAGTGTCTACTGTCTACTACTATACTACTAGTCTACTAGTCTAGTACCCGTTCACTAATTTTTTTTCAATTTTACTGTGTGATTTTATTATCATCCGTAGTGTGTGTAATAAATAAGAGTTACAACACATACAGGCCACCACACCAGCATCCGTTGTGAGTGACCTGTGACTGTCTGTCACCTCACCTGCCCGAGCCTATTGATTGATTGCGTCTGACCGTGTGTGACCGTTTTTAATTGCCACTAATTGTCTGCCGCACGACTTACTTGTAGCCTATTACGCTAGGTGTTTCTTAGTTACCTGCGTGCGTGCATACTACTAGTGTCTACTACTGTACTACTAGTCACCACCAAGTCACCACCAACACAGACTTTATTAAAGTTTACACCCTTTCCCGCCCTCTTCTACTTATTTTTTTTTTTTACTGTATTTGTATAGTGCACAATGACTGGCAGAGGTAGAGGTAGAGGGCGAGGCACCACCAGGAGAGGAAGCGCCATTGCAGGAGCCACTGCCAGCAGCAGCAGGTCTGGGACTGGTGCGCCGCCAGCCACTGACCACAGGAAGGAGGGAGCAGAGGCACAACAGCAGCGTGTTGTGCCCATCTTTGAGACGGGTCGTCGCCCACGGCCCATTGGGGAGAGTCAGGTGCAGGCTGTGGTGGAAATGATGGCGGGGCAGGAAGCCACCTTTTCCAGCCAGGCCTCCAGCACCAGCGAGACTAGTGCCACCAGCACTCCTGTCCGCAGCAGGCCTCCACCAGCGCTTGAGGCCATGGTCACGGTGACCCCATCGACCAGTCTGCCCTCAATGAGCACGCTCTTCTCCCCTGAGACTGTGACCATGTACAGGGATGTTTTGGAGAAGTATGAGTTGGAGATGATGGGGACATCCAAGGAAGAGGAGGAGGAGTTTGAAGTGCAGAAGTTTGTTGTTGGCGCTGAGGAGGAGGGGCGTGATGCAGGGGATGTTGGGGTAAAGGAGTTGGTTGAGTCGGGCTCACAGGATTTGTTTGGGCTTGATGATGATGACTTGATAGATCCTTCCTACGTGCCACCAGTACCACCAGCACAGTTGGTTGAAGGCAGCTCATCATCGGAGGAGGAGGCGTCTCTGGCGCAGAGGCGCGGCAGCAGCAAGGCGGCCAGCACAGGGCGTGGAAGGCAGGAGCCACAGCCTACTGCTTCAGTCGCTACCACCACTCGCAGCAAACCTCTAACTACAACCAAAAAGGCACAATCCTCCAAGGGCACCCAAAAACCCCAGCCCTCAAGCGCAAAGAGCAGGTTAATGTCCCCAGTCTGGCGGTACTTCACCAAGTGCCTAGTGGACCCGACCCGTGCAATTTGCAACAGTTGCAATCTCAGTCTCAGCAGAGGTCGCGATATCCACAAATTGAGTACCTCATGCCTGCAGACCCACTTACACAGCAGACATTTTGAGGACTTTAATGAGTTGGAGAAGCTTATGCAAAGTGGTGCAGGCAGTGGTCAGAGCCAGACAGCCACTGCACAGATTTCAGCAGCAGCCGACCCTCCTGCCCATCCAGCAGCAGCAGCAGGAGCACAGCAGCAACTCACTCCCCCCCCCCCCCCCCCCCCCGGGCAGCCAGTCCTCAGTGGCCTCATCAGCTCCCTCCACAGTGGCCTCCTCATCCTCCCGTGCAGACAAACGCCGCCAGACCCTGCTCAGCGAAGCATTCCCCGGTGTGACCAAGGTGCTGCCTCCCGCCCACAGGCGCATCCGGTTGCTGAACGGGTTGCTTGCCCGGGCCATGTGCTCCCAGCTCCTGCCATATTCCTTTGTGCAGGAGGGGAGTGACATCAGAGCGCTGCTGCAGGTTGGGATCCCGGAGTGGCAAGTCCCCAGCCGCCACTATTTTTCCCGCAGGGCGATCCCAGCACTGCACCGCTCTGCCATGGAGAACGTGGGCCGCGCGCTGGATCACGCTGTCAGTGCGCGGATCCACATAACCATGGATTCCTGGAGCAGCCGGTTTGGGACAGAGCTCTATCTGTCCTTTACGGCCCACTGGGTCAGCCTGGTGGAAAGCCAGAGCGAGGAAGCAGCAGGTCCATCCTCGGGCGCAGCAGCACCAGTCGCCCACTACGTGGTGCCACCGCGCGGGGTCAGGGGAGAAGCAGCAGCTCCCACCGCCAAGCGATCCCGTCTCTCCAGCAGCGTGAAGGCCTGCCACTGCCAAGCACTGCTGGAGATGAAAAGCCTGGGGAAACACTCCTTGACGGCAACTAACGTGCTCCGGTACCTCAGGGAGCAGGAGAGGACGTGGCTGACCCCCAGAGGCCTCACTGTGGGATTGGTGGTGTCCGACAATGCTGCCAACCTGCTGTCTGCCATCAGCAGTGTAGACTTGCTCCACTTCCCTTGCTTGGCCCACGTCCTGAACCTGGTGGTGCAAAAGTTCATGCGCACCTACCTGGGGATGGAGGAGCTGTTAGAAGCGGCGCGGAAAATTGTGCGCACTTTCCGCCGCTCAGCAGCTGCCGCAGCAAACCTGGCAGACATCCAGCAGCAGGAGGGCCTGCCACGACCCCGCTTTATCATAGATGTGCCAACTCGCTGGAACTCCACCCTGGCGATGTTGAAGCGGCTGGTTGAGCAGAGGAGGGCTATCAACCGGTACATCTATGATGCCACTGTCGTCGGCACCGGCAGCAGAAGCAGCACCACACTCCAGCCCCTCACCAACGCGCAATGGGGGCAGATGTAGCAGGTCTGCTTGGTGTTGGCTCCCTTCCTGCAGGGAACCAACCTGGTGAGTGAACAACGGGCATCCCTCTGCCAGTGGGTGCCCTTTGTTTGTCTGCTGGACAGGGCACTTGGCGGTTTTGGTGGATTTGGGAGAGGAGGCCCTGAAGCAGCTGGAACAGCAGCCGCCTGTGCAGTCCACTGCTCCGCAGGTATTTGAGTCCCTGGAGGAGGAGGTGGAGGAGTTGGAGGTGCTGGACGTTGCTGCTGGGGGGGAACATCGGAGCGCAGCAGCAGTGGTGCGAGGGTGGAGAGAGGAGGAAGAGTCTCAGGGGCAAGAGGAGGAGGACGCTGACCCTGATGTCTCTGTTAGACAGTCCACCCTGTTCCCCATGGCAGCGCACATGCTGCGCTGCCTGCGCACAGACCCCAGGGTCAAGCAGATGCAGCCGAGGGAGGACGCCTGCATCAGCATGATCCTGGACCCACGGCTGAGGGGGAGGTGGGATCAGTTTCTGCCTGCCAGAGACCGTGAGCAGCGAGCAAGGGAGTTGCAGGAGATCCTTGTTCGGCGACTGGAGGAAGCCTTCCCCCCGCCTTCCACTCCCTCTGTCCCTGTCCAGCAGCCAGCAGCACAGCAGCAGGTGCCTGCGGCCAGCAGCAGCATCAGGCACCCAGGAGACCTTCTGTCATTGACGCAGGCATTCTACATGAAGGTACAGCAGCCGAGAGAGGAGGTGCGGGCAGCAGCCACCTTCGGTGAGAGTCACAGCCAGCGCATGATCCGGATGGTGGCCGACTACATGGGGTCCTTCAGTGGGCTTGACACCGGCAGCAAAGAGCCTGTGGACCCCGTGGAGTACTGGGTGGAGCGCTTGCACATCTGGAGGGAGCTTGCGCAGTACGCCCTGGAGGTATTGTCTTGCCCCCCTTCCAGCGTGCTGTCTGAGAGGTGCTTCAGTGCGGCCGGTGGCGTGGTCACCGAGAAGCGCTCTCGTCTGTCCACAGAGGGCGTGGACAGACTGACATTTTTGATGATTAACCAGGCCTGGCACCTGTTGTCGGCGAAAGGAGGACATGAGGTGCCTGCCTGGGAATTACAATACATTGCCTGCTGCCTGCCATACGTGACGACTCCTCCTCCTCCTGCTGGCCTGCTGCATTGATTTATCTATGAATTTATTTATGTATTTATTTATTGTATTTCAACCTGACTCCTGCTGCTGCTGCTGGCCTGCTGCATTGATTTACCTATGAATTTATTTATGTATTTATTTATTGTATTTCAACCTGACTCCTGCTGCTGCTGCTGGCCTGCTGCATTGATTTACCTATGAATTTATTTATGTATTTATTTATTGTATTTCAACCTGACTCCTGCTGCTGCTGCTGGCCTGCTGAATTGATTTACCTATGAATTTATTTATGTATTTATTCATTTATTGTATTTCTACCGGACTCCTGCTGCTGCTGCAGGCCTGCTGCATTGATTTACCTATGAATTTATTTATGTATTTATTAATTTATTGTATTTCTACCGGACTCCTGCTGCTGCTGCAGGCCTGCTGCATTGATTTACTTATGAATTTATTTATGTATTTATTAATTTATTGTATTTCTACCGGACTCCTGCTGCTGCTGCAGGCCTGCTGCATTGATTTACCTATGAATTTATTTATGTATTTATTAATTTTATTGTATTTCTACCGGACTCCTGCTGCTGCTGCAGGCCTGCTGCATTGATTTACCTATGAATTTATTTATGTATTTATTAATTTATTGTATTTCTACAGGACTCCTGCTGCTGCTGCAGGCCTGCTGCATTGATTTACCTATGAATTTATTTATGTATTTATTTATTGTATTTCTACTGGACTTCTCCTCCTCCTGCTGGCCTGCTGCATTGATTTACCTATGAATTTATTTATTGTATTTCTACCGGACTCCTCCTCCTTCTGCTGGCCTGCTGCATTGATTTACCTATGAATCTATTTATGTATTTATTGTATTTCTAAGGCGGCAACATATTACACTGCGCTCATTTTCACCGCCCACACAATGCATTGCCTGCTGTCAGTGCCACACGTCACTCCACCTCCTCCTGCTGCTGCTGTTGTATTTATCCTACTGCTGTCAGTGGTCCCACCGCCAGGGTCCACACTATGCATTGCCTGCTGCCAATGCCACCCGTCACTCCACCTCCTCCTGCTGCTGTTGTATTTATCCTGCTGCTGTCATTGGTCCCACTGCCAGGGTCCACACTATGCATTGGCCACGCCCCTAGGAGGCCAGTGTGTGTGAGACTGTGGAGGAGAGAGGACCTCTCCAGCGGAGCTCCTGAGTTTCCAGCAGTAGGAGCAGCTGTTGGACTTTTTTCATCCAAGGACTGGGTCCCTGTCAAGGCGGTGAGTGAGAGAAGGGAAGCAGGACTTTCGTTGTGTGCTTTGGGCTCCCCTGGGCTAGTTGGCTCTGGGGGGGCCTGAGCCAGGAAGAACTTCCCTGTCCTCCAGAAATGGAGGCTCATAGTGCTAGTGGCAGTGGATTTTCAGTGGGAAAAACTGTTAATGATGTGGTTGCATGGCAGTTGGAGGTCAAAAAGACCCAAGAAGCTCTTAAGAACTCACAATTTGAATTGAAAAAGAGGATAAATAAATATGGTCAATCATGCAAACCAGGGTTTTTAAACTCTAATCCACAATTGGTAAAGCTGAAGTGTCAGATTAATGACCAGACTGAAGCTTTGAAGAAGTTGGAAGCGAATGGTGGAATGTTTTCAGAAAGTTTAAGGAATCAGCAGAGATTTGCTCAAATGAGTGAAGAAGTGTCCCAAAGTGTGGGAAGGAAAGACAGTGTCTTGTTGCAGAATGTCAAGAGCTCAGAATCGTTAAAGAGTGATCTTGCAAGTCAAGGCAAAGTGGAAATGTGCAATACAGGAGGCAAGAAAGACATTCCGGTATCCCCTGGAATAGACAGTAGTCAAATTCCAAGCATGCAGAATATGCAGAATATGCAGCAATCTATGATTAATTTTTTTTTCCTTCACAGTATGGTTTGCAGTTTCCTGGGCAATTTCAGAACTTTACTGAAAATCAATTGAGAGCATATCATAATATGCATATAATGTCAAATGGTGGTATGCAAGGCATGCAGAATTTCCCTTATTCCCAAACCTCTCCCCTTTTTCCTTTTGTCAATCAAGGTTTATCCCCTCATGTGCAAGTACCTAATGTGGTTAACCCCTTTCCCAGTTTTGTCTCCCCTGTATGTGCAAACCCTGTGAGTCCCCAAAAGATTCTTCAAACTGTACCTATGAATAGTGGTAGTGGAGCGATGTGTGGTGGTGCTGAGAATGTTTCCCCAGCAGGGGGTACTAGGAAGGACCAAGACTGGAGATTTACCTTCCAAGGACAGACCCCTAGCGGCGCGAATTGCTTCAAGATGGCATCTGAAGCGGCGGCAGGCGTTTTTGGGAAAAGCCCTGTGGGTGCTGTGCAGGATTCACGGGGTTTGCCCATTCCCAAGATGGCGCCGGGTGTTGTGTTCGGCGTGGGGGCGGTAGCCGGAAGTGACGGAAACGTCACTTCCGTTTCCGGGATTACGGAAAAGAAGTTGTCAGAGAATGCAGCACTTCTGTCCAGAGAGGACAGAAGCGGAGACGCTGCAAGGCGAGTAGCGGCGAAAGCGGTGGTCACGGCAGCAAGCAATGGGCCTGATGGAGAAGGCACAAAAAACGGAGGGGACATCCTTGGAAGGTCTAATAAAAGCGCTACAGAGGGCAGGATTGACCAGGTAAAAGAGAATATGGGACATGGAAACCAAGGTGGGAAGAGAAGGAGGGAGAATATAAATACTTCTATTGGAGCAGAGGGGAAAAGGAGGTTACTGAAAAAGCAGGATGATATAAACCAAATAGGGGAAATGGAAGTGGGTGGGGGAGTGGCTGTGGAAAAAAATCTGGGCCAAGTTCAGAAAGCAAGCAGTATGATTAAAAAAGGAGGTGGCAGATCTTATGCTCAGATGTTGCAGCATAACAATACAAATGCAAAATTGGTGGGAGTTCAAGATGAGGCTGGTCAATCCTCCAGGAATAGGAGGAATTTGGTGAGAATCTGTTTCGGAAATGAGGATGGTATTGTCTATACAAGGAAAACTTGTATTCAATTATTATTGAAGATGGGTTTCAGGGCGGTGGATTTTTATGCCATCTTAGCTCCTGAAAGCCCCCCTTCATTTTTCGATGTCAGCTTTTTGTCCCCGACAGGTCTGGACGCTTTCTGGGAGAAATATGAAAGCATATGGAAAAGTAGTGAGGAATGGAGGGGATTGTCTCCCCAGATTGTGTCCAGACAGTCGCTGGACAAAAAGGTGACAATCGTGGTCCCGAATGAGTCCATCCCTGTACATGATCTTTTAGTTTGGATAAAGAATTATGGAGTACCCTTAAGTGCCCCAAAAAAAGGTGATGGATGAATTCGGGATCTGGGGGGGCGGTTGGGAGCTGATGGTAAGACTGAATAAAGTTGGGAATGTGGTCAAGCATATTCCTACGTCGGTCTTCATAGGAAGGGATCGGGTAGTGGTTTTCTACCAGGGGCAGCCTCGGGTATGTCACAAATGTAACTCAAAAAGTCATTTCAGTATCTCCTGTCCAGAGCAAAAATGTTCAAGGTGTCATGAGTTAGGGCATTTAGCGAAAGACTGTAAGTTAATTAGATGTAGCATTTGCCTGAAGTTAGGGCACCCATATTCACAATGCCCTGAATCATGGTCAAATCTGGATGAGGAGATACATAGTGAAATGGGGAAAATCATGAAAGAAGAAGCTGCTGAGGTTGTCTCTGGTGGGGGCCTATTAAAGGCAGAATCCACCGTCCTGAAACCTCAGTCTATGGTTCCTCAGTTTTTGTCAGTATTAAAAGAGTTACCACCTCCGTCTCCACCTCCATCTTTGAGGGTTGTGGTAAAAAAGCTTGATGATGTTGCTACTTTTAAAATAGCAGATCCTAATGAACAAGAAAACATTTTTTCCATTCCTAGCAAGGAAGTTTCGTCAAAAAAAGAAGGTGAATCTTTGGTGGTTGAAGGAAAGAAGGAGGTGGAACTGGTGAGAGGAAAAAAAGAGGAAGGGAGTAAAATATCAGTTGAGAAGAAGTGTTTGGTGAAAGAGAAAGTAAGAAAAGAATTAGTAAGGGAAAAAAATGTTGAAATAAAGGAAAAAAAAGGGGAAGAGCCAGAGCCTTTGAGAAATGTAAAATCTGCAAAAATGAGGAGGCTAGAAAGGAGGAAAGAGTTAGCGGAGAAAAAGGCAGCAGAAAAATTAGAAGAATATAAGAAAAAAGGCAATATTATATTGAAAAATAAATATGATGTGCTGAGTGACTTGTCAGATAATGTAAATAGTGATGCAGAAATTGATCTATTTGGTGATGATGCGAATGGTGGTTCAGTAAAAGAGAGACCAGTAGATATGGATGTGTCTTCTTCTAAGGAAGAAGATAATGCAGTTTAAGGAAGGTTAAGCAACTCTTTTTTTTCATTTATCTTGATGGAGGTTCCCCCCCCCAGTTTAAAACTGGCAACCATTAATGTTGCTAGTATGAGATCTGTAAGTGCTCGTAAGGAAGCCATATTTTTTCTCGGACAGTTTGATGCCGACATTTTATTTTTGCAAGAGACCAGGCTTCAAACGTTATCTGACATTCGGGAAGTCAAGAGGGATTGGCACTTTGGTCCCTCTTATTGGTCTCTTGCGGCTGAGCCTTATACTGGGGTGGCGGTCCTTTTTAAGACCGATATGGTAACTTTCCGGCGGGTAAGTGAGATTGAAATGGGGCGATGTTTGGTCATGGACGTCTCTGTGAGGGGGCAGGATTTGAGATTAATTAATATCTATGGTCCTCAGTCTGAGAGAGAGAGGAAGCGCCTCTTCACAGAGATCAAACCATTCCTATTTACAGCCCAGGAGGTGGTCTTTGGTGGTGATTTTAATACCGTAGTTAGGCTTAAGGACAGGAGAGGTGCCAAGACCCACCTGGGCTATGATAGTCATTTTTTGAATAGCATGGTTAGGGATGCTGGTCTGGTGGATGTGCATATAAAGCACATCCCAGATGACACAGGTTTCACTTATTTCTGTGGAGAGCGTAAGAGTAGGATAGATAGGTTTTTTGTTAAAGAGAGCTCTGCTACTTCATCTCCAGGGGTGCGGGTGGTGGAGTTCTCTGATCACTGTATTCTGTCTATGGTATTGAATGTTTCAGATGTTCCTCCTAAAGGAAGGGGTATCTGGAGATTAAATTTGTTGCTATTGAAAGAGGAGAGTGTAAGACAATCCTTCAGGGATTTTTTTCAGGCACAGGTTACTTTGCTGGACTGTTGTGACAGTAGGTCTGAGTGGTGGGAGATGGTTAAAAAGCGGGCAGTAGGTCTTTTCAAGAACCTAGCAAAAAGAAG
The DNA here is from genome assembly GCF_040937935.1 of Hyperolius riggenbachi. Lineage (NCBI taxonomy): Eukaryota > Metazoa > Chordata > Amphibia > Anura > Hyperoliidae > Hyperolius > Hyperolius riggenbachi. The sequence continues at coordinate 87,645,102 of NC_090648.1, forward strand.
AGCTTTTGGTAAATATATTGCCTACCAACGTCTGAGACGGAAACTTGAAATCGCTGTTTCGGGGGATGGTGATCCTATAGAGATCAAAAGGATCAAGGATTTGTTGCGCAAAAGTCAGTACGATCGGCATACTTCTTTGCTTCTGGAAAGGGATTATGGGAAAAATCACTCACCAGACCCTTACCAGAATTGTAAACAAAGTGTAGCAGTTAAGATCATCTATGGTCTCAAAGATAGTACGGGATCTCTGGTGAAGTCCAGAGCAGGGATTCTGGAAATCGTGAGATCCTTTTATGCAGATCTTTTGGGTAGCAAATCCCTTGATGAAACAGTGATGGAATCTTTTCTGTGTGATATTCCAGGACTGGTAAATTTGGATGTTCCTCTTGCGTTTTTGACAGAGAGAATATCTGCTGAAGAAGTGGTGAAAGCCATAGAGCAACTTGCTATTAAAAAGACTCCAGGACCAGATGGCTTGACGGCCGAATTTTATAAGGTTTTTTAAGGACATCTTGGCCCCCGAATTGGCAGAGGTTTACAATCGCAGCCTTGCAGAGGATGAGCTTTCTCCCTCTATGAGAGAATCAGCGGTCATTCTTTTGTCAAAGGGTAAAGATTCTTCAATGATTGAGAATTGGCGGCCCATCAGCCTTCTCAACGTTGATCGAAAGATTCTGGCTAAAATAATTTTTTGGCGACTGAGTCAGGTGGCAAATTTGGTACTTTCTCGCCAGCAGCACTGTTCTGTCCAGGGGAGAAGTACTCTTTCAGCCGTAGTAACGGTTCGGGAGATTCTGGAGAGATGCAGGGCTGCTGGTTGGGGGAAGTATTTACTGGCGTTGGATCAGGCTAAGGCTTTTGATCGTGTCAATCATGAGTACCTGTGGATGCTCCTTAATAAGTATGGTCTGCCGGGGAGGTTTATTAATTGGCTTAAGGTTTTATATAAAGGTGCTGAAAGCTTCCCGCTTGTCAACGGTTGGGTTGGACAATCCTTTGAGGTTAGATCTGGGGTGCGTCAGGGGTGCCCTTTGAGCCCTCTGCTATATGCTTTCGCCATTGATCCCTTCATAAGAAGGGTTGAGGGTGGAGCGTTGTGTGGGGTGCCGTCGGGCATTTCTGGTGTGCCTCCTCTCAAGGTTGTAGCCTATGCTGATGATGTGACTGTGGTGGTCTCTGGACAGGAGGAGGCGGAAGGTGTTTGTGCGGAGGTTGCTCGTTACTCATTAGCATCAGGCTCCAAGATCAACCAGGATAAGTGTGAGGCTTTCTGGATGGGTAAGGAAAATGAGAACTTCTTGCTTCCGGTCTCTTTTCCAGCACCAAAGGAAAAGATTAAAATACTCGGCATAGAATTTGGCCCAGGTGACTATGGTCACCAAAATTGGGAAAGCAGACTAAGATGTGCTGAGGTTAAGGTGGTCCGATGGAAAGGTTGGCGATTGACTTTCAGGGAAAGGATTGACATAATCAAAACCTATTTGATTCCAATTATGTTATATGTCAGTTTTGTCTGTATTTTGCCAGTATCTCTTCACACAAGAATCTACAGCTTGTTTTTCCAAATGCTTTGGGGAAATAAGATGAACCACGTTAAGAGGAATATCACTTATCGATCAAGGCAGAAGGGTGGCTTAGGAATGGTCAACCCAGTGTTTTTTTTTTCTCTGTTATTTATTAAAAACAACTTTGGTAGAATGTATGCGGAGGAACTGCCTGGATGGATGGGTATTTTCCAGTCCTGGTTTAAACCTTTTCTCAGGCGGTGGGAAGAAGGTGGTTTGGTGAAAAGACTGAGAGCCAGTGCTGACTATCTTCCGGCCTATGTTGCACCTTGCCTGAAGGTGATCCGGCAATGGGAATTGACGAAGGAGGATATTATTTCACTCCCTAGGAAAACCCTGGTGGAGAGAGTAGTTGAGACCTTTTTTCAAGATCCATTGGCCCTGAGAGATTGCCCAAGCCCAATTATGGAGGAGGGTTTGCGCTTGCTATGTTCTCCTAGGATTCCTAACAAATTCAGGGATTTGGCTTGGCTTTCCTTTCATGGCAGACTCTTTGTTAGAGGAAATTTAAAGTTCATAGGAGATCGGGATCGTGGTTGTCCTCATGAGGAGTGTGGAGGTGTGGAGGAGACCATGGACCATTTTCTGTTGAACTGTTCCTTTAAGAAAGAAGTATACAAACAGGTGGGTAGGGCTTTAGGTATTCCTTTCCTTGAGCGGCTCAGTTATGCGGAGTGGACATATGGTGCATTCAATAACCGGGGGTCATTTAATTTGGACACTTTATTCTTAGTTAGCTTAGTGGTTCGGTATTACACTTGGAATGCACGGTGTCAAATTACGATTCATCAGAAAGTCCTCCCTGTCCAGGTGGTGGTGCATGGCATTATTGGTGAGGTTGGGAAAATTCGGGGTCTTGAGGAGAGGAGGTTGAGTCGGGAGGAATGGTGTCTGTTTTGGCAGAACATCAAGCCTCCCTGATTTGGCCATTTCTCCTTGTGGTGAGCCTTCTATTTCTTTTTCACTTAGTTAGAAACTCCAAATTAAGGAATGGCTAGCAAACATAGGAGGAGTGAGATTGCTTAGTCTTTCTTACTGATATATGTAAATAGCATAAATAGTGTATAGTATATATAATGTGTTAAGATACTGAAGTCAAATGGCTGAGAATTAAGTTATTTGGTTTTTTAAGTTTTCTTCCTTTCAGAAAAATGGACTTGATATGGACTAAATATTAAGCTATTTGAGGCGGGAGGCCTAATGTTTGTTAGTATATTTAATTTGGTTACTTTCATATTTTTGTATAAAATGAGTTGCGGTATTTTTTAATAAAGAATTACTATGCATTGCCTGCTGTCAGTGCCACACGTCACTCCTCCTCCTACTGTTGCTGTTGTATTTATCCTGCTGCTGTCAGTGGTCCCACCACCAGGGTCCACACTATGCATTGCCTGCTGTCAGTGCCACACGTCACTCCACCTCCTCCTGCTGCTGTTGTATTTATCCTGCTGCTGTCAGTGGTCCCACCGCCAGAGTCCACACTATGCATTGCCTGCTGTCAGTGCCACACGTCACTCCACCTCCTCCTGCTGCTGCTGTTGTATTTATCCTACTGCTGTCAGTGGTCCCACCGCCAGGGTCCACACTATGCATTGCCTGCTGCCAGTGCCACACGTCACTCCACCTCCTCCTGCTGCTGTTGTATTTATCCTGCTGCTGTCAGTGGTCCCACCGCCAGGGTCCACACTATGCATTGCCTGCTGTCAGTGCCACACGTCACTCCACCTCCTACTGCTGCTGTTGTATTTATCCTGCTGCTGTCAGTGGTCCCACCGCCAGAGTCCACACTATGCATTGCCTGCTGTCAGTGCCACACGTCACTCCACCTCCTCCTGCTGCTGCTGTTGTATTTATCCTACTGCTGTCAGTGGTCCCACCGCCAGGGTCCACAACGCTGATCGTTCCATGCACTCCCGCCACTAATGCCAATCGCGCCACACTCCCGTCACTAAAGCCCACACACCCTGCCATCGCTATCATGGCAAAGCTCCATAAGCCAGTCAGGAGCCAATTTCATTGGCTCCTGACCCTGTGATCACTGTGAGCCAATCTCATTGGTTCACATTGATCACAGGGTCAGAAGCCAATGAAATCGGCTTCTGACCGGCTCACAGAGCTATGCAGCGAGTGGGCTTTAGCAACAGATGAATGGTGACAACGGCGATTCCCTGCGGCGAGATGTCAGTAAGCCCCATTTGTGGTGCCAGCCATCTTTGGTCGGGGGGGGCCAGAGACTGCTGGTATGCAAGTGGTTAATCTCCCTTGTCTGCAATACATTTCTCTAGATGTTGCTGGAGCATTTTGATTCTGTCCCAAAATGACACGAAGCCATCCTTATCAATCACACGTCTTCTATGATGAGCTTAGACTTTAAGATCACACCTTGTACGTGGCTTTCCTATTAATGGTCAGCGCCTCCCTTAATAATCAATACATTTTTTTCCACTAACGTTCATACAAGGCCTGGATAAATGTCAATGTGTCAGGTATAAAAAGACAAAACAGATGGTTCTTGTTTTGATGAATGAAGAGCAGTATATGAATCCTGTTTAGTGAGGTGAGGTTTGACATTGTAAAGCTGATTGGGGCTTCATGGATAGAATGAGTTAGAATGTTAGGACAGCCACACATACTAACCTCTACAGATACTCCTTCCTGCTCTTTTGCAACGGTAAAATCCATTCTTACAGCGACATTTAATTCTGTTGTTCTCGTCACATGCGACAGTGTTTGGACAGATCCACTGACTGCCACAATCATGCTCATCTGAAGGAAAACAAAAAAAAAACACCTTCACCACTTAACCTCCAAGGGTTTTTCCCCTTTAAAAAAACAGAGCAATTTTCACCTGTCAACGGTCCTTCCATTAATTCACCTATAACTTTCTTACTACTTATCACAACTAAACAATCTATATCTTGGGGGGGGGGGGGGGTTGCCACCAATTAGACTTTCTTTGGGGGGTACTTTTTGCTAAGAATTATTTTATTCTACATGTGTTTTAACAGGAAAAACAAGAAAAAAATGGAAACAATTAATTATTTCTCAGTTTTTGCCATTATAGTTTTAAAATAATACATGCTACCGTAATTAAAACGCACACATTTTATTTGTCCATTTGTCCCAGTTATTAAAATGTTTAAAATATTTCCCTAGTACAATATATGGGGCCAATATTTTATTTGGAAATAAAGGTGCATTTTTTTTCAGTTTTGCGTCCATCACTAATTACAAGCCCATAATTTATAAAGGAACAGTAATATACCCTCTTGACATACATATTAAAAAAAAAGTTCAGTCCCTAAGGTAGCTATTTATGTATTTATTTTTTTGTATTTTTTTTTACAAAATTTTTTGAGGGATAACTATTAGGGAGTGTGAGAGGTAAGGGGTTAATTTTAAATGTTAAAAAATGTCTTTTAATGGAAAAAAAAATAGTCTGTAGATGTTATTTGACTATTTGGCCACATACGCATAACTTCCCAATGCCTAGTATTACTACGCAAAGAGAAAGAAACGCGTGGACGTGTAAGTATCGGCTTTTGTGAATGACGGCAGGGTCTCATAGACGGCAGCGGTCATTCACACGGTGACTTAGATCAATGAATGGGAACTGTGTTCCTATTTATTGATCTCCTAGCTAATGATTGGCAGCGGTAACGATCACGGGTGCGTGCGGGGGGGGGGTGTGTCTGGGGGTTGAGCGGGAAGGGATGTAGTAGCTACTTCCCTGCAAGGATATAAGGGATTTTGCAGGGGCGTAGTTACTCATCCCAGGGGAGGGAAAGTGGTTAAATAATCAGCTAGTAGGTAGGTGTGCTGCTGTGTTGGACCTTTTTATTTCTTTCTTCTAAGAGATAAAGTTGTGTTTTGATCCTTCTTTAACCTAATTATTGTAATAGAATTCCCGAAGAAGACCCATGACCATATAGGTTCACATAATGACAGCTTTTGATGAGTGTTGTACAGGTAACTGAACTCAGTATTGGTATCATAAAGACCTTCATGGTGGTGACTAATACTTTTTTAACCTCTTTTTTACATTTCAACACTGTGCAATTGAAAAAGTACCCAAAAGTCAGTGAAAAGGTACCATCAAATTTATTTTAAATGTTTTTTCACTTGCTGGCGGTATCAAAGGCATTTTATTGAAAAGTATTAAATTATCACCTAGGAGAAAACTCAGGAGAAAAAGTTAATTGCACATGGGCCTAGGTTACATAGTTACATAGTTATATAGTTATTTTGGTTGAAAAAAGACATACGTCCATCGAGTTCAACCAGTATAAAGTACAACACCAGCCTGCTCCCTCACATATCCCTGTTGATCCAGAGGAAGGCGAAAAAACCCTTATAAGGCATGGTCCAATTAGCCCCTAAAGGGAAAAATTCCTTCCTGACTCCAGATGGCAATCAGATAAAATCCCTGGATCAACATCATTAGGCATTACCTAGTAATTGTAGCCATGGATGTCTTTCAACGCAAGGAAAGCATCTAAGCCCCCTTTAAATGCAGGTATAGAGTTTGCCATAACGACATCCTGTGGCAATGCATTCCACATCTTAGGTTGTTATTTAATTATTTTTTTTCTCCTAAGTTTTCTCTTAGGGGGTCATTTTTAATTTTCTGTTTAAAATAACTTTTCAGTACTCTGCAACAGTACTAAATAGTAGGTGAAAAGTACTGGTAAAAAGTACTTCCAAAATTACTCTGAGTAATTTCTTGCTTGCTGGTTGCATAGAAGGTATTTTATTGAAAAGGTGTGAAAATATCACCTAGGAAAAAACTTAATAAAAATGAATTAAATAAGGGCCAGTATCTGCCTCTTCAAGGAGTAATATGCATAAAATGCAGAGAATGTACCCCAAAAAGCTGTCAAAGGGGGCTGTATCACTTTAAAAAATCCATACCCTCAACATAAAAAGGTCACTTTATGAGCTGTGAATTTTAGTACAGTTCTAAAGTCTGCACAAGGGTCAACTATTATTTTTAAATCAATGTGTACCTTATTTCATATTTAATACTTGTGGGGCCAGGATTTTTCTATTTTATAAATCAAATGTGTGTGCTTTCTTATGTGTTTGTTCTGTTGTTCTGTTTTTAGGAAGCTCAGGTATTTTATTGCAGAATAAGCCCTGTAGTGCTGTATCCTTATGAGCAAAATGCATGTCTGCTTTCCTCTGCTGCTGTGTGTCTTTCTCCCCTCTGCCTGCTCTCAGCCCGACTGGTTTCGGCATCTTGCTGTGATGATGGCAAATTTTATTACATGCTTTGCACGCTTAGTGTGGACCTACAGTATATATATATATATATATATATATATATATATATATATATATATAATTATTAATTAATAATTTTTCCATTGTCCTGAATTACAATAAGAAACTTGTTAGACCATAAAGAGTGTAGATGATATAATGCATTAACTGTGTGTTGAGCATTGAGAAGAAGGAGACACTGAGAGCCCAGTAAAGTGTGTATGTACTGGAAATGGGGGAATGGAAGGGTAAGTATAGTGTTATACTCACAAATCAGGGTTACCGTCCAGGTAACCACTTGTATAGGCAGCTGGGGAGTATTAGATCTGTCCCCACTCAGTATTAAGGAGTCACACTCTGTAGATCAGAAGAAAGGGGCAAAATCCTCTCCACCAGGGGTGGACACAATGACTGTACAGTTGTACAGAGGCGCCAAAAAGGAGATAAAAACTTTAAAAATTGGGGGGTTAGTGGTGGACTTACCTCCCCAAGGTAGACACAAGATGCTGTTGGTTTTTTCAACAAAAAACATTTATTTACATACTCCAGACAAGTGCAACGCAGAAAAACCAACAGCATCCTGTGTCTACCTTGGAGAGGTATGTCCACCGCTAACCCCCCACTTTTTAAAGTTTTTATCTCCTTTTTACACTACTGGCACCACATATGTTGAGCATTACCCTTGCTATGACATTGAGATACTTACTCTCACCAGGTACTTCTGGCTGTGTACAGGGCATGTTTCCTGGCCGTTCAGTTACAGTTAGTACAACACCTGTGAATGAAATAAATAATCATACTGTATGTACTTGTGGATAAGCTGACCCTAAAACAAGCCCCCCCCCCCCCCCCCCCCCCCCCACACACACACACACATAACTTTTTCCCTAAAATAAAAAGTGGGAAACAGCATGACCCTCAGATAAGCCCATCCACCCCCGACTTGAACAGCAAGAAGATAGAGTAGAAGGGAATTTGAAAAAGAAGCAAAACTGCAAGTTGTCTCCCTCAAGTAGTATAACGTAGCCAGAGATTTCTCCCAAGTATTAGGTAAGCAGAGGTGTCGTCACTCAGGGGTTAGGTAGCCAATGATCCGAAAGTATTAGGCAGCCAGAGTTGTCACCCAGGTATTGAGTAGTATGTTGCCCCCCAGTATTAGGTAGCTACAGGTGTCATCCATGTGTTAGGCAGCCAGAAGTGCCCCCAGGAAGTAGTTAGCCAGGGGTGCCACCCAGGAACAGTAGTCGGTAGACAGAGGTGTCACCCAGGTATTAGGTAGTTGGAGGCACCCCTAGGAATTAGGTGATACATTTCTAGCTCATCTTCTAGCTTATTATTACTAGCACCTGACCTGGGCAGTTTAATTCAGTGAATAGATCTACTTTTGAGATAAAAACTGATAAAAACTGTTCAAACAAGTAATTTTCTGCAATGCCAGGCAAGTTAATATTTGTCTGGCAGGGCATAGACAATTGAATCAGGCACTTAACACTGGCAAGTTTTTAATTGCATATGGTCCCTTATCTGTTCATCTCATTATTAATTGCTATTTAGCTATCTTAAATCTATCTATCTTAAATTTAGAGTTTCTCTCATTGCCATTGGCTCTTGTTCAATGCACTTTGGCCTGATCCAATTCACTTTTTCTCCTAAGTTTTCTCCTAGGAGATGCTTAAAGGACACCCGAGGTGAAAATTAAAGGAGAACTGTAGGGGTGTAGGGGAAAAAAGAGTTGAACTTAACCGGGGCTTCTAATGGTCCCCCGCAGACATCCTGTGCCCGCGCAGCCACTCACCGATGCTCCAGTTCACTTCTGGAATTTCAGACTTTACAGTCAGAAAACCACTGCGACTGCACGGCCATGTTCTCGCTCCCGCTGACATCACCAGGAGCGTACTGCGCAGGTGCAGACCGTACTGGGCCTGTGCAATGCACTCCTGGTGACGTCAGCGCTATCAAAGGTGTGGCCGCACAGGCACAGTGCTTTTCTGACTTTAAAGTCGGAAATTCCAGAAGTGAACTGGCAACGGGGACTAGAGCATCGGTGAGTGTTTGCGCAGGCACAGGATGTTGCGGGGGACCATTAGAAGGCCCTATCAACTCTTTTCCCTCCTACCCCTCTACAGCACTCCTTTAACTGATGTGATAAACAATTGCATCTATCCTCTTTCTACTAGAAATGACCTTTTTTTTAGATATCCCACAGATATATTTTATATTTAAATTTACTTTTTAAGTTTTTACTGTTTAATTGTTTCTGCTCATTGACACCTTCATTGAAGTATGCCAGAGCTCAAATCTATGAAGTTTTGACCCCCTTTATCTATTTTCTGCTCTTAGAAGCCATTTTCTGCTAGGAAAGTGTTTTATGGCTGTATTTCCTTATCAGTGAAGGTTATGCTTGTAGTCTGGCCCAGTCCAGATTGACAGAAACTGTCACTTGCATAACTGATGTTTAAACCATTCAGGCAGAGAAAGAAAAAAAGCAACACATCCTAGTTATTAGTGTGCTAGGCACCGTACATACACATGTCTATTTCATCATGTCACATGTCACCTCGGGTATCCTTTAACCCTTCGCCATATCTGGACGCATATATCCGTCCAGATAGGCAGTGGTGCTGCAGCCGTGTGGTGCGCGCGATCGGGCGCGCACCCGCGCGCGCTCCCGCTGCCTCCCGCTGCCCCCCCGATCAGTGAATGGGAATATAATTCCCATTCACCGATCTAAATCCCCGGTAGAAATACCGACGCTTTCTCATCAGAGAGTGTGGTATTTCTGCCCCCAGGAAACTTCTTCTCTTCTTTTTAGTTCCTAGATGCGACATCGTTCGCATCTAGGAATTTTTTGAATGTGGCCATCTTGTGGCCAAATAGTAAACTGCACCCACATACCTGTACTGAATAAAAAAATACATTACATTACATCTAAAATTGGCTATTTATCTCCCAAACTAAAATTACCCAAATACAGTTTTGTATTAAAAAAAAAATAAAAAAAATTACAATTAAAAAAAAAAAAAACTACATAAATAGTTACCTAAGGGTCTGAACTTTTTAAATATACATGTCAAGAGAGTATCTTATTAAATTTTTTAAAATTATAAGCTTGTAAATAGTGATGGACGCAAATTGAAAAAATGCACCTTTATTTCTAAATAAAATATCGGCGCCATAAATTGTGATAGGGATGTAATTTAAATGGTGTAATAAGCGGGACAAATGGGCACATAAAATGCATGGGTTTTAATTACTGTAGCATGTATTATTTTAAACTATAATGGCCAAAAACTGAGAAATAATGATTTTTTTCCATTTCTATCGTAATCTTCCTGTTAAAATGTATTTACAGTAAAGTGGCTCTTAGCAAAATGTACTACCTAAAGAAAGCCTAATTAGTGGCGGAAAAAACGAGATATAGATCAATTAATTTTGATAAGTAGCGATAAAGTTATTAGCGAATGAATGGGAGGTGAACATTGCTCGGATGCATAAGATTTTCGAAGCTGTAGGCTGAAGTGGTTAAAATAACTTTTCAGCACCCTACAATTAAAAAGGACCAAAAAGTAGGTGAAAAAGTATTGTAAAAAGTATGCTGAGTATTTTCTCACTTGCTGGTGGCATTTTATTGGCCCATATGCAATTAACTTTTTATTTAACTTTAAAAAAAATTTATCCTAGGAGATCATTTTTCATCTTCCATTTAACCACTTCAGGACCACAGTCTTTTCGCCCCTTAAGGACCAGAGCCTTTTTCTCCATTCAGACCACTGCAGCTTTCACGGTTTATTGCTCGGTCATACAACCTACCACCTAAATGAATTTTATCTCCTTTTCTTGTCACTAATACAGCTTTCTTTTGGTGCTATTTGATTGCTGCTGCGAGTTTTAGTTTTTATTATATTCATCAAAAAAGACATGAATTTTGGCAAAAAAATGACTTTTTTAACTTGCTGTGCTGACATTTTTCAAATAAAGTAAAATTTCCTATACATTTGAGCGCGAAAGTACATGTCTTTGATAAAAAAAAAACCATTCAGTGTATATTTATTGGATTTGGTAAAAGTTATAGCGTTTACAAACTATGGTGCCAAAAGTGAATTTTCCCATTTTCAAGCATCTCTGACTTTTCTGCGCACCTGTCAGGTTTCATGAGGGGCTAAAATTCCAGGATAGTACAAATACCCCCCAAATGACCCCATTTTGGAAAGAAGACATCCCAAAGTATTCAGTGAGAGGCATGGTGAGTTCATAGAAGATTTTATTTTTTGTCACAAGTTAGCGGAAAATGACACTTTCTGACAAAAAAAAGAAAAAAAAAAAGTTTCCATTTCTTCTAACTTGCGACAAAAAAAAAATGAAATCTGCCACAGACTCACTATGCTTCTCTCTGAATACCTTGAAGTGTCTACTTTCCAAAATGGGGTCATTTGTGGGGTGTGTTCACTGTCCTGGCATTTTGGGGGGTGCCTAATTGTAAGCACCCCTGTAAAGCCTAAAGATGCTCATTGGACTTTTGGCCCCTTAGCGCAGTTAGGCTGCAAAAAAGTGCCACACATGTGGTATTGCCGTACTCAGGAGAAGTAGTATAATGTGTTTTGGGGTGTATTTTTACACATACCCATGCTGGGTGGGAGAAATATCTCCGTAAATGACAATTGTTTAATTTTTTTTACACACAATTGTCTATTTATAGAGATATTTCTCCCACTCAGCATGGGTATGTGTAAAAATACACCCCAAAACACATTATACTACTTCTCCTGAGTACGGCGATACCACATGTGTGGCACTTTTTTGCACCCTAACTGCGCTAAGGGGCCCAAAGTTCAATGAGTACCTTTAGGATTTCACAGGTCATTTTGAGAAATTTCGTTTCAAGACTACTCCTCACGGTTTAGGGCCCCTAAAATGCCAGGACAGTATAGGAACCCCACAAATTACCCCATTTTAGAAAGAAGACACCCCAAGGTATTCCGTTAGGAGGATGGTGAGTTCATAGAAGATTTTTTTTTTTTGTCACAAGTTAGCGGAAATTGATTTTAATTGTTTTTTTTCACAAAGTGTCATTTTCCGCTAACTTGTGACAAAAAATAAAATCTTCTATGAACTCACCATACTCCTAACGGAATACCTTGGGGTGTCTTCTTTCTAAAATGGGGTCATTTGTGGGGTTCCTATACTGCCCTGGCATTTTAGGGGCCCTAAACCATGAGGAGTAGTCTTGAAACCAAATGTCGCAAAATGACCTGTGAAATCCTAAAGGTACTCATTGGACTTTGGGCCTCTTAGCGCACTTAGGGTGCAAAAAAGTGCCACACATGTGGTACCGCCGTACTCAGGAGAAGTAGTATAATGTGTTTTGGGGTGTATTTTTACACATACAGTGGAGGAAATAATTATTTGACCCCTCACTGATTTTGTAAGTTTGTCCAATGACAAAGAAATGAAAAGTCTCAGAATAGTATCATTTCAATGGTAGGTTTATTTTAACAGTGGCAGATAGCACATCAAAATGAAAATTGAAAAAATAACCTTAAATAAAAGATAGCAACTGATTTGCATTTCATTGAGTGAAATAAGTTTTTGAACCCCTACCAACCATTAAGAGTTCTGGCTCCCACAGAATGGTTAGACACTTCTACTCAATTAGTCACCCTCATTAAGGACACCTGTCTTAACTAGTCACCTATAGTATAAAAGACACCTGTCCACAGAATCAATCAATCAAGCAGACTTCAAACTCTCCAACATGGGAAAGACCAAAGAGCTGTCCAAGGATGTCAGAGACAAAATTGTAGACCTGCACAAGGCTGGAATGGGCTACAAAACCATTAGCAAGAAGCTGGGAGAGAAGGTGACAACTGTTGGTGCGATTGTTCGAAAATGGAAGGAGCACAAAATGACCATCAATCGACCTCGCTCTGGGGCTCCACGCAAGATCTCACCTCGTGGGGTGTCAATGGTTCTGAGAAAGGTGAAAAAGCATCCTAGAACTACACGGGAGGAGTTAGTGAATGACCTCAAATTAGCAGGGACCACAGTCACCAAGAAAACCATTGGAAACACATTACACCGCAATTGAATAAAATCCTGCAGGGCTCGCAAGGTCCCCCTGCTCAAGAAGGCACATGTGCAGGCCCGTCTGAAGTTTGCCAATGAACACCTGAATGATTCTGTGAGTGACTGGGAGAAGGTGCTGTGGTCTGATGAGACCAAAATAGAGCTCTTTGGCATTAACTCAACTCGCTGTGTTTGGAGGAAGAAAAATGCTGCCTATGACCCCCAAAACACCGTCCCCACCGTCAAGCATGGGGGTGGAAACATTTTGCTTTGGTGGTGTTTTTCTGCTAAGGGCACAGGACAACTTAATCGCATTAACGGGAAAATGGACGGAGCCATGTATCGTGAAATCCTGAACGACAACCTCCTTCCCTCTGCCAGGAAACTGAAAATGGGTCGTGGATGGGTGTTCCAGCACGACAATGACCCAAAACATACAGCAAAGGCAACAAAGGAGTAGCTCAAGAAGAAGCACATTAAGGTCATGGAGTGGCCTAGTCAGTCTCCGGACCTTAATCCAATAGAAAACCTATGGAGGGAGCTCAAGCTCAGAGTTGCACAGAGACAGCCTTGAAACCTTAGGGATTTAGAGATGATCTGCAAAGAGGAGTGGACCAACATTCCTCCTAAAATGTGTGCAAACTTGGTCATCAATTACAAGAAACGTTTGACCTCTGTGCTTGCAAACAAGGGTTTTTCCACTAAGTATTAAGTCTTTTATTGTTAGAGGGTTCAAAAACTTATTTCACTCAATGAAATGCAAATCAGTTGCTATCTTTTATTTAAGGTTATTTTTTCGATTTTCCTTTTGATGTGCTATCTGCCACTGTTAAAATAAACCTACCATTGAAATGATACTGTTCTGAGACTTTTCATTTCTTTGTCATTGGACAAACTTACAAAATCAGTGAGGGGTCAAATAATTATTTCCTCCACTGTACCCATGCTGGGTGGGAGAAATATCTCTGTAAATGACAATTGTTTGATTTTTTTTACACACAATTGTCCATTTACAGAGAGATTTCTCCCACCCAGCATGGGTATGTGTAAAAATACACCCCAAAACACAATATACTACTTCTTCTGAGTACGGCGATACCACATGTGTGACACTTTTTTGCAACCTAGGTGCGCTAAGGGGCCTAACGTCCTATTCACAGGTCATTTTGAGGCATTTGGATTCTAGACTACTGCTCACGGTTTAGGGCCCCTAAAATGCCAGGGCAGTATAGGAACCCCACAAGTGACCCCATTTTAGAAAGAAGACACCCCAAGGTATTCTGTTAGGAGTATGGTGAGTTCATAGAAGATTTTTTTTTTGTCACAAGTTAGCGGAAAATGACACTTTGTGAAAAAAAAAACAATACATATCAATTTCCGCTAACTTGTGACAAAAAATAAAATCTTCTATGAACTCATCATACACCTAACAGAATACCTTGGGTGTCTTCTTTCTAAAATGGGGTCACTTGTGGGGTTCCTATACTGCCCTGGCATTTTAGGGGCCCTAAACCGTGAGGAGTAGTCTTGAACCCAAATGTCTCAAAATGACCTGTGAAATCCTAAAGGTACTCATTGGACTTTGGGCCCCTTAGCACAGTTAGGCTGCAAAAAAGTGTCACACATGTGGTATCGCCGTACTCAGAAGAAGTAGTATAATGTGTTTTGTGGTGTATTTTTACATATAACCATGCTGGGTGGGAGAAATATCTCTGTAAATGACACATTTTTGATTTTTTATACACACAATTGTCCATTTACAGAGAGATTTCTCCCACCCAGCATGGGTATGTGTAAAAATACACCACAAAACACATTATACTACTTCTCCTGAGTATGGCGATACCACATGTGTGACACTTTTTTGCAGCCTAGGTGCGCTAAGGGGCCCAACGTCCTATTCACAGGTCATTTTGAGGCATTTGTTTTCTAGACTACTCCTCACGGTTTAGGGCCTCTAAAATGCCAGGGCAGTATAGGAACCCCACAAGTGACCCCATTTTAGAAAGAAGACACCCCAAGGTATTCCGTTAGGGGTATGGTGAGTTCATAGAAGATTTTATTTTTTGTCACAAGTTAGTGAAAAATGACACTTTGTGAAAAAAACAATAAAAATCCAATTTCCGCTAACTTTTGACAAAAAATAAAATCTTCTATGAACTCATCATACACCTAACAGAATACCTTGGGGTGTCTTCTTTCTAAAATGGGGTCACTTGTGGGGTTCCTATACTGCCCTGGCATTTTACGGGCCCAAAACTGTGAGTAGTCTGGAAACCAAATTTCTCAAAATGACTGTTCAGGGGTATAAGCATCTGCAAATTTTGATGACAGGTGGTCTATGAGGGGGCAAATTTTGTGGAACCTTTCATAAGCAGGGTGGCCTCTTAGATGACAGGATGTTTTGGGCCTGATCTGATGGATAGGAGTGCTAGGGGGGTGACAGGAGGTGATTGATGGGTGTCTCAGGGGGCGGTTAGAGGGGAAAATAGATGCAATCAATGCACTGGGGAGGTGATCGGAAGGGGGTCTGAGGGGGATCTGAGGGTTTGGCCGAGTGATCAGGAGCCCACACAGGGCAAATTAGGGCCTGATCTGATGGGTAGGTGTGCTAGGGGGTGACAGGAGGTGATTGATGGGTGTCTCAAGGTGTGATTAGAGGGGGGAAATAGATGCAAGCAATGCACTAGCGAGGTGATCAGGGCTGGGGTCTGAGGACGTTCTGAGGTGTGGGCGGGTGATTGGGTGCCCGCAAGGGGCAGATTAGGGTCTAATCTGATGGGTAACCGTGACAGGTGGTGATAGGGGGTGATTGATGGGTAATTAGTGGGTGTTTAGAGGAGAGAAGAGATGTAAACACTGCACTTGGGAGGTGATCTGATGTCGGATCTGCGGGCGATCTATTGGTGTGGGTGGGTGATCAGATTGCCCGCAAGGGGCAGGTTAGGGGCTGATTGATGGGTGGCAGTGACAGGGGGTGATTGATGGGTGGCAGTGACAGGGGGTGATTGATAGGTGATTGACAGGTGATCAGTGGGTTATTACAGGGAATAACAGATGTAAATATTGCACTGGCGAATTGATAAGGGGGGGGGGGTCTGAGGGCAATCTGAGCGTGTGGGCGGGTGATTGGGTGCCCGCAAGGGGCAGATTAGGGTCTAATCTGATGGGTAACAGTGACAGGTGGTGATAGGGGGTGATTGATGGGTAATTAGTGGGTGTTTAGAGGAGAGAAGAGATGTATACACTGCACTTGGGAGGTGATCTGATGTCGGATCTGCGGGTGATCTATTGGTGTGGGTGGGTGATCAGATTGCCCGCAAGGGGCAGGTTAGGGGCTGATTGATGGGTGGCAGTGACAGGGGGTGATTGATGAGTGGCAGTGACAGGGGGTGATTGATAGGTGATTGACAGGTGATCAGTGGGTTATTACAGGGAATAACAGATGTAAATATTGCACTGGCGAATTGATAAGGGGGGGTCTGAGGGCAATCTGAGCGTGTGGGCGGGTGATTGGGTGCCGGCAAGGGGTAGATTAGGGTCTTATCTGATGGGTAACAGTGACAGGTGGTGATAGGGGGTGATTGATGGGTGATTGATGGGTAATTAGTGGGTGTTTAGAGGAGAGAATAGATGTAAACAATGGATTTGGGAGGTGATCTGATGTCGGATCTGCGGGCGATCTATTGGTGTGGGGGGGTGATCAGATTGCCCGCAAGGGGCAGGTTAGGGGCTGATTGATGGGTGGCAGTGACAGGGGGTGATTGACGGGTGATTGACGGGTGATTGACAGGTGATTGACAGGTGATTGACAGGTGATCAGGGGGGATAGATGCATATAGTACACGGGGGGGGGGGGGGGGTCTGGGGGGGGTCTGGGGAGAATCTGAGGGGTGGGGGGTGATCAGGAGGGGGCAGTGGGCAGGGGGGGGATAAAAAAAAAATAGCGTTGACAGATAGTGACAGGGAGTGATTGATGGGTGATTAGGGGGGTGACTGGGTGCAAACAGTGGTCTGGGGGGTGGGCAGGGGGGGGTCTGAGGGGTGCTGTGGGCGATCAGGGGGCAGGGGGGGGGGAAATCAGTGTGCTTGGGTGCAGACTAGGGTGGCTGCAGCCTGCCCTGGTGGTCCCTCGGACACTGGGACCACCAGGGCAGGAGGCAGCCAGTATAATAGGCTTTGTATACATTACAAAGCCTATTATACATATGTGCAGCGGCGATCCGGGTGCTAGTAACCCGCCGGCGCTTCCGAACGGCCGGCGGGTTACTACGAGCGGTGGGCGGAGCCAGTCCCCGGCGGCTGATCGCGTCACGAATGACGCGATCGCCGCATAGCCACTCCCGCAGCCGGCCCCGCCGATGGGCGTATTGCGGTCGTTTGGGCCCGGACTTTGCCGCCGCCCATCGGCTGGGGGCGGTCCTCAAGTGGTTAAAGAGAATCTGTACTGTCCAATTTGTACAATAAAAAACATACAAATTGAGTCACTGTGATCTCCTGGATCCCTCTTTGCCATTTCCACCGCTCCCCATTGCAATCCTGGTTTTTAATAGCCAGTTTTAGGCAGTGTTTACAAAAAAAAAACATGGCCGCTAACCAGGAAGTGATGTATGTATGTATATATATATATATATATATATATATATATATATATATATATATATATATATATATATATATATATCATGTTACAGTATACTACAAGTTTTTATTACATAGTGAATTTTCTGCACTCTAGTCAGGCATTCTTAAACAGTTTCTTAGCGTGGGCAGCACCCTCCCCCCTCAGACAAGCTGAAATTGAGAACAGTGACCTGTCTGTGAGGGATAAACAAAGCACACACACGGAGCCTGCAGGAGGCATGCAGGGGGTGTGCATAACTTCTCCCTATCACAGCAGAGGCAGTGCATTCCTCTCTGGGTCGACAACGCTTTACAAAGAAAAGAATATTAGATATATTACAGAGACAGTGCAACTAGAAAAGGCTGCAGTAATTCAGACCACATTAGAACAGGTATAGAAACTTATAGGATAGAAGAAATAAGGCTGAAAATTGTGTTACAGAGTCTCTTTAAAGAGAATCTGTATTGTTAAAATCACACAAAAGTAAACATACCAGTGTGTTAGGGGACATCTCCTATTCCCCTCTGTCACAATTTCGCCGCTCCCCGTCGCATTAAAAGTAGTCAAAAACAGTTTTTAAAAGTTTGTTTATAAACAAACAAAATGGCCACCAAAACAGGAAGTAAGTTGATGTACAACATGTCCACACATAGAAAATACATCCATACACAAGCAGGCTGTATACACCCTTCCTTTTGTATCTCAAGAGATCACTTGTGTGTTTACCTTCTGTCCCCTGCAGCTCTCATGCACTGAATACTAGTGACAGGCTGTGACGCTGATCCTTTCTTCCTGTCTGTAATTCCTCAGTATGTGTCAGCCCAGCTCCTTTCACAGCCTATAACAGAGGAGGATTTTTATCCAGCTCTCTTCTATCACTGATAAGATAGCAGAGACGCTGCTGGCTTATGTAAATAACACACACACTGGAGTGTGCATGGCCTGGAGAGGGGTGTGCATAAACAGACCAGCACGGAAGAGTTGGCAGCCTTCCAGACACAGGGCGAAAAGTCTGACAGGGGAAAGATACATTGATTTATTACAGAGATGGTGATAGTAGAAAGTGCTGCAGTAAGCCAGAGCACATTAGAACAGGTTTAGGAACTTGTAGGATGGTAGAAAAAACTTTGTAATTTTTGTTACGGAGTCTCTTTAAAATACCTTTTCAACACTTTGCAACTGAAACAGTACTAAAAATTAGGTGAAAAAAAAGTACTATCAAAATATTCTGAGTATTTTCTTGCTTGCTGGTGGTTTAAAAAGTATTTTATTGCCAATTTTGAGAATATCAACTAAGAGAAAACGTAGGAAAAACAGTGACTTTATCTATCTCAACTCAGGATATCTCTACTTATACAGTATAATCTCATTATATTAAACTCCAACGGACTGGGAAAAGTGGTTTACTATATCAGAAATTGTCCTAGAAATGGCCCAGCATGCCCTGGTACATTCTCTGCTGCAAATGAGCAACTCTGTCCTCCCATTGGAGGCACACTACAAGGACCTGCACATTTGGGGTACTACAAGGTTAAGTATACCTTAGGGCTCTTTCACATCTAACAATGTGTGCGGGAGCCGTTCTTCTGCACGCGTTATATGGCCTGTGGAGTGTCATCGGGATGTTGCAGTGCAACATAATCAGCGGCGGTAGCTAATGATTCACCCGACGGGAAAACGCCAGCTCCCGACAATTAAAAGCTCCGGGATGCGTCGATCTGCAATGCACTGAAATGCAGTCGGGTGTGAAAGGTAAAAATGAAAGTCTATGGACTTGGTTAACGCAAAGTATTGACTTTGCGCTAAACCGCTGGAAATGAACTCTATTGAACATTATTTACAGCATATTATATGCAACCAGCATTTTTTTTTACTAGACCAGCATTGGAAGGGTTACACACAGAGCTTTAAAGCTTTAAAGCCTCCAATACTTTTAGCTGTAGCTCCTGAACAAGCATATGCAGCGTATCAGATGTTTCTGACATTATTGTCAGATCTGACAAGATTAGCTGCATGCTTGTTTCTGGTGTGATTCAGACACCACTGCAGCCAAATAGATCAGCAGGGTTGCCAGGCAACTGGTATTGTTTAACAGGAAATAAATATGGCAGCCTCCATATCCCTCTCATTACAGTTGTCCTTTATCCTCTATTATAAAATGTAAACATTTTGCTCCTTTTTTAAAATAAAAAAAACAACAATAATCGCAGCAGCAATTAAATACCACCAAAATAAAGCTCTATTTGTGAGAAAAAAAGTAGATAAAATTCATTTGGGTGCTAAGTTGAATGACCGAGCAATAACCAGTTAAAGTTGTGAAGTGCCGAATTGTAAAAAATGGCCTGGTCACTGGGGGGTATAAACCTCTGGGGCTCAAGTGGTTTAACAGAATATTAAAAAATTATCTCCCTGAAGAAAACTAAGGAAAAAAAGGTGAATTTGATCAAGCCCAGTATGTTGTTGCACTAGTGCAATGTGCAGAGTGTTTTTTCCCAAAAGCAAAAATACTGTATGCACCATTAAAGTTAACCACTTGAGGGCCGTAGGCTTACACCCCCCTAGTGACCTGGCCATTTTTTACAATTTAGGCCACTGCAGCTTTAAGGGCTAGCTGCAGGGCCGGACAACCTAGCACACAAGTGATCCCCCCCCTTTTTCTGCCCACCAACAGAGCTTTCTGTTGGTGGGCTCTGATCCCTGCTGTCCTGTTTGTTTATTTTTTTATGTATGTATTCGTTTTTATTTTTAAAATAAACTTCACAATTTTTTTTTTTTACTTTTGTAGCCAGCCTTCCCTCCGTTCCCCCACCAGCCAATCACAGCGATCGCAGCGCTGTACAGTGTAAATAGTCGGCGATTTCATCGTCTAACCGCCTTCTAGCGGCGATTGCCTCTGGGAGACTGATAATGGAGAAGAGCTCCGCCATTCAAGCGAAGATACTGCGCGCTCATTGGCACGCGCGATCTCCTGCAAAGCCCCGCCCCAGGACTTCACGCCTGTCAGCAAGTAGTTAAAGTCAATGGAAGCAGACAAAAAGCGTACACAAGCACTATGTTATGCAGTTGTTTATAGTAGTATTTATTTGTTTCTAAATCAGAATGTAGGAGTTTAAAAAGGCTTTGGGTCCTATAGACCCTTCCTGTTTCTCTGTTTGAATCTCCCACCGCGGGAGACTTCAGAAGTCTTCAGAAGCACTCGGGCTCACAAGGACCCTTGGCTCTGTACTGCGCACGCGTGAGTGCGTAAGAGTGGGCGCTCACGCTAGTGTTGGGCGAACATCTAGATGTTCGGGTTCGGGCCGAACAGGCCGAACATGGCCGCGATGTTCGGGTGTTCGACCCGAACTCCGAACATAATGGAAGTCAATGGGGACCCGAACTTTTGTGCTTTGTAAAGCCTCCTTATATGCTACATACCCCAAATTTACAGGGTATGTGCACCTTGGGAGTGGGTACAAGAGGAAAAAAAAATTTAGCAAAAAGAGCTTATAGTTTTTGAGAAAATCGATTTTAAAGTTTCAAAGGGAAAACTGTCTTTTAAATGCGGGAAATGTCTGTTTTCTTTGCACAGGTAACATGCTTTTTGTCGGCATGCAGTCATAAATGTAATACATATAAGAGGTTCCAGGAAAAGGGACCGGTAATGCTAACCCAGCAGCAGCACACGTGATGGAACAGGAGGAGGGTGGCGCAGGAGGAGAAGGCCACGCTTTGAGACACAACAACCCAGGCCTTGCATGAGGACAAGAAGCGTGCGGATAGCATGCTTTGTACCACCATGCAGTCATAAATGTAATAAAGATAAGTGGTTCAATAAACAGGGACCACGCGGCAACGCTAACCCAGCAGCAGCACACGTGATGGAACAGGAGGAGGCGCAGGAGGAGAAGGCCACGCTTTGTGAGACACAACAACCCAGGCCTTGCATGAGGACAAAAAGCGTGCGGATAGCATGCTTTGTACCGCCATGTAGTCATAAATGTAATAAAGATAAGAGGTTCAATAAACAGGGACCACGCGGCAACGCTAACCCAGCAGCAGCAGCAGCAGCAGCACACGTGATGGAACAGGAGGAGGCGCAGGAGGAGAAGGCCACGCTTTGTGAGACACAACAACCCAGGCCTTGCATGAGGACAAAAAGCGTGCGGATAGCATGCTTTGTACCGCCATGTAGTCATAAATGTAATAAAGATAAGAGGTTCAATAAACAGTGACCACGCGGCAACGGTAACCCAGCAGCAGCAGCAGCACACGTGATGGAACAGGAGGAGGCGCAGGAGGAGAAGGCCACGCTTTGTGAGACACAACAACCCAGGCCTTGCATGAGGACAAAAAGCGTGCGGATAGCATGCTTTGTACCGCCATGTAGTCATAAATGTAATAAAGATAAGAGGTTCAATAAACAGGGACCACGCGGCAACGGTAACCCAGCAGCAGCAGCAGCAGCAGCAGCACACGTGATGGAACAGGAGGAGGCGCAGGAGGAGAAGGCCACGCTTTGTGAGACACAACAACCCAGGCCTTGCATGAGGACAAAAAGCGTGCGGATAGCATGCTTTGTACCGCCATGTAGTCATAAATGTAATAAAGATAAGAGGTTCAATAAACAGGGACCACGCGGCAACGCTAACCCAGCAGCAGCAGCAGCAGCAGCACACGTGATGGAACAGGAGGAGGCGCAGGAGGAGAAGGCCACGCTTTGTGAGACACAACAACCCAGGCCTTGCATGAGGACAAAAAGCGTGCGGATAGCATGCTTTGTACCGCCATGTAGTCATAAATGTAATAAAGATAAGAGGTTCAATAAACAGGGACCACGCGGCAACGGTAACCCAGCAGCAGCAGCAGCACACGTGATGGAACAGGAGGAGGCGCAGGAGGAGAAGGCCACGCTTTGTGAGACACAACAACCCAGGCCTTGCATGAGGACAAAAAGCGTGCGGATATAGCAGCAATGCTTTTTGCCGCCATGCAGTCATAAATGTAATACAGATGAGAGGTTCAATAAACAGGGACCGGAAACGCTAAACCATCCCAGATGTTCATCGGTCATGTTACTTGGTTGGGGTCCAGGAGTGTTGCGTAGTCGTTTCCAATCCAGGATTGATTCATTTTAATTTGAGTCAGACGGTCTGCATTTTCTGTGGAGAGGCGGATACGCCGATCTGTGATGATGCCTCCGGCAGCACTGAAACAGCGTTCCGACATAACGCTGGCTGCCGGGCAAGCCAGCACCTCTATTGCGTACATTGCCAGTTCGTGCCAGGTGTCTAGCTTCATGCCCGGTTTCAGGTCCAGCGGTGCCAGCCACAAATCCGTCTGTTCCTTTATTCCCCTCCAA
Organism: Hyperolius riggenbachi; assembly: GCF_040937935.1. Taxonomy (NCBI): domain Eukaryota; kingdom Metazoa; phylum Chordata; class Amphibia; order Anura; family Hyperoliidae; genus Hyperolius; species Hyperolius riggenbachi. The sequence continues at coordinate 87,667,957 of NC_090648.1, forward strand.
ATTTCCTCCCCTGTGTGCTGCTTATCCCCAAGGCAGATCAGCTTCAGCAACGCTTGCTGACGCATGCCAACAGCTGTGCTGCACTGCTTCCACGATCCTACTGCTGCTGGTGCTGGGTTAGCATTTCCGGATGAGGTACAGCTTTGAGATGCGTTGGAGGAGAAGGAGTCAGAGAGGTAGGTGCTGCTGTTGTTATCCAGCTGTTTGCGGCGTGGGCAACACCCGCGCCGTAGCAGGTGAGGAATCGCTGCCAGGCTCCACAAGGTTCACCCAGTGCGCGGTAAGGGAGATGTATCGACCCTGGCCGAACGCACTCGTCCAGGTGTCAGTGGTGAGGTGAACCTTGCAGGCAACGGCATTCTTCAAGCTTCGGGTTATTTAGCTGACCACGTGCTCATGCAACTCAGGCACTGCAGAGCGCGCAAAGTGGTAGCGGCTGGGAACCACGTAACGTGGGATGGCCACTGACATCATGCCCTTGAAGCTGTTTGTCTCCACCACTCGATATGGCAGCATTTCGCAGGCCAGAAGCTTGGCTATGCTGGCTGGCTGTTACTGCCACGGCCCGGGGGTCATTTGCTGGCAATTTCCTCTTGTGCTCAAACATCTCAGAAACAGACAACTCAACCGTAGCGCTGCACACCGAAGGGCTGTTGGTTGTTGTGTTTGATGAACACTGGGAGACCTCAAGAGCACTAGTCCGGAAAGTGACAGTGTCAGCATCGTCTGATGTTTGTGAATGTTGTGAACCACGCAATGGCTGGGCTACTGCTGCTGCTGAGGCGGGTCTGGTGGTGAGTCTGGTGAACCCAAGGGAGGCAGTGTTGCTGGTGGTACCCTGTCCTGCCGCGTTTGCCCACAGAGTGGGATGTTTGGATAGAATGTGGCGGCTCATGCTGGTGGTGGAGAGGTTGTTAATACTTTTCCCCCTGCTCAGGCGGGTCTTGCACACCTTGCAAATCGCCATGGTAACATCCTCAGTGCAGTCTTCAAAGAAAGCCCAGACTTTAACTGGCTGAGGACTCGGACCTCGTGCGTGATGTGCTGGTGCTGCTTAACCCACTGCTGGACGCTTGAGAGGTCATCCAAGTAATTATCTGGTCCTGTTCTTTTGGATCTGTGAGGGTTGTTGTCCTGGACAACATGGGCAGTATTGAGTGGGTTTTCTTGGGTGCTCCCCTGTGGCCTGTACGTGAACCGTCAGGGGAAACACCTCTTCCCTTGCCCCTCCCTCTTTCACCGGATTTCTTCCTCATTTCACTTATCCTTAAAGTACACGCTGACTGGCAGCAGTACAGTGGCAGTACAGAAATGCTATACAGTGGTGGGTGAGCGGTGTACCACTATTGTCAGCAGTGACACAGAGCACAATGCTATACAGTGGCGGGTGAGCGGTGTACTACTGTTCCCAGCAGACACAGAGTGGAAGTAAACACAATGCTATATAGTGTGGCTGAGCCGTGTACACAGAGTGGCATTAAACACAATGCTATATAGTCTGCTATATAGTCACCCCGAACAGGGTGATGTTCTGCAGAACCCGAACAGTGGCAAACACTGTTCGCCCAACACTACTGGGAGGGAACGCAGATTTTAGTACCTAAACACACGATACAACATGTTTTCCGGGGTCGGACTCTGAGGCACATACAGATGGTCCCGATCATCATCCTCATCATACAACTCTTCTCCTGAGTCTGACCCACCCACCACCTCTGCCACCCCAACATCCCCAGACACAGACCCCTCATCGTCCTCAACATTAACTTGGGATGCTGGCCTGAGCCAGACCTCCTCCTCCACATCAGGCCCCATCATCTCCTCAATGGCAGCCCTCATTAATCGCTCTGGCGACGGACTGATGGACACAACGTTCTCCTCCGGGGAGGGCTGCTGCTGACCACTGGCTGCTGGGGTGGATGTTATAGCTTGCGTGGGGCGTTGGCTGTTGCTGTTGTTGGGAGTGCTGCTCACAGCGGAGGTCTCTGGGGAACTCATGTTGAGCTCATATAGTGGTTGACGGTGAGTGGAGTATTACTGATCCCAGCAATATACACACTGACTGGCAGAGTACGCAATGCTATATAGTGTGGCTGAGCGGTGTACACAGAGTGGCAGTAAACACAATGCTATATAGTCTGGCTGAGCGAGCGGTGTACTACTGTTCCCAGCAGAATCAGAGTGGCAGTAAACAATGGTATATAGTCTGGCTGAGCGGTGTACATAGAGTGTCAGTAAACAATGGTATATAGTCTGGCTGAGCGAGCGGTGTACTACTGTTCCCAGCAGAATCAGAGTGGCAGTAAACAATGGTATATAGTCTGGCTGAGCGGTGTACATAGAGTGTCAGTAAACAATGGTATATAGTCTGGCTGAGCGAGCGGTGTACTACTGTTCCCAGCAGAATCAGAGTGGCAGTAAACAATGGTATATAGTCTGGCTGAGCGGTGTACATAGAGTGTCAGTAAACAATGGTATATAGTCTGGCTGAGCGGTGTACACACAATGCTATATAGTCTGCTATATAGTGTCAGTAAACAATGGTATATAGTCTGGCTGAGCGGTGTACACAGAGTGTCAGTAAACAATGGTATATAGTCTGGCTGAGCGAGCGGTGTACTACTGTTCCCAGCAGAATCAGAGTGGCAGTAAACAATGGTATATAGTCTGGCTGAGCGGTGTACACAGAGTGTCAGTAAACAATGGTATATAGTCTGGCTGAGCGGTGTACACACAATGCTATATAGTCTGCTATATAGTGTCAGTAAACAATGGTATATAGTCTGGCTGAGCGAGCGGTGTACTACTGTTCCCAGCAGAATCAGAGTGGCAGTAAACAATGGTATATAGTCTGGCTGAGCGGTGTACACAGAGTGTCAGTAAACAATGGTATATAGTGTGGCTGAGTGGTGTACACAGAGTGTCAGTAAACAATGGTATATAGTCTGGCTGAGCGGTGTACACAGAGTGTCAGTAAACAATGGTATATAGTCTGGCTGAGCGAGCGGTGTACTACTGTTCCCAGCAGAATCAGAGTGGCAGTAAACAATGGTATATAGTCTGGCTGAGCGGTGTACACAGAGTGTCAGTAAACAATGGTATATAGTGTGGCTGAGTGGTGTACACAGAGTGTCAGTAAACAATGGTATATAGTCTGGCTGAGCGGTGTACACAGAGTGGCAGTAAACACAATGCTATATACTCTGGCTGAGCGAGCGGTGTACTACTGTTCCCAGCAGACACAGAACAGTAAACAGAATGCTATATAGTGTGGCTGAGCGAGCGGTGTACCACTATTCCCAGCAGACACAGAACAGTGAACAGAATGCTATATAGTGTGGCTGAGCGAGCGGTGTACCACTATTCCCAGCAGACACAGAACAGTAAACAGAATGCTATATAGTGTGGCTGAGCGAGCGGTGTACCACTATTCCAAGCAGACACAGAACAGTGAACAGAATGCTATATAGTGTGGCTGAGCGAGCGGTGTACCACTATTCCCAGCAGACACAGAGTGGCAGTAAACAGAATGCTATATAGTGTGGCTGAGCGAGGTACACAGAGTGGCAGTAAACAGAATGCTATATAGTGTGGCTGAGCGAGCGGTGTACCACTATTCCCAGCAGACACAGAACAGTGAACAGAATGCTATATAGTGTGGCTGAGCGAGCGGTGTACCACTATTCCCAGCAGACACAGAACAGTGAACAGAATGCTATATAGTGTGGATGAGCGAGCGGTGTACCACTATTCCCAGCAGACACAGAACAGTAAACAGAATGCTATATAGTGTGGCTGAGCGAGCGGTGTACCACTATTCCCAGCAGACACAGAACAGTGAACAGAATGCTATATAGTGTGGCTGAGCGAGCGGTGTACCACTATTCCCAGCAGACACAGAACAGTGAACAGAATGCTATATAGTGTGGCTGAGCGAGCGGTGTACTACTGTTCCCAGCAGACACAGAACAGTACACAGAATGCTATATAGTGTGGCTGAACGAGCGGTGTACTACTGTTCCCAGCAGACACAGAACAGTACACAGAATGCTATATAGTGTGGCTGAACGAGCGGTGTACCACTATTCCAAGCAGACACAGAACAGTGAACAGAATGCTATATAGTGTGGCTGAGCGAGCGGTGTACCACTATTCCCAGCAGACACAGAGTGGCAGTAAACAGAATGCTATATAGTGTGGCTGAGCGAGGTACACAGAGTGGCAGTAAACAGAATGCTATATAGTGTGGCTGTGCAAGCGGTGTACTACTATTCCCAGCAGACACAGAGTGGCAGTAAACAGAATGCTATATAGTGTGGCTGAGCGAGGTACACAGAGTGGCAGTAAACAGAATGCTGAGCGAGCGGTGTACTACTATTCCCAGCAGCGACACACAATGACTGGGGGGGACCCTGGCTAGCGTGGCTGGAGCGCGAACTACCCTGCCTGCCTACCCAAAGCTAAACCCACAGACAAATGGCGGAGATATGACGTGGTTCGGGTATTTATTTACCCGAACCACGTGACAGTTCGGCCAATCAGAGCGCGTTCGGGTCCGAACCACGTGACCCGTTCGGCCAATCACAGCGCTAGCCGAACGTTCGGGGAACGTTCGGCCATGCGCTCTTAGTTCGGCCATATGGCCGAACGGTTTGGCCGAGCACCGTCAGGTGTTCGGCCGAACTCGAACATCACCCGAACAGGGTGATGTTCTGCAGAACCCGAACAGTGGCGAACACTGTTCGCCCAACACTAGCTCACGCATGCGCAGTATGGAGCGGCCCATCTTCGGAAGCCTGAATACTTCCAAGGACTGCCCAAGCGCTCCAAACGTGGATGACAGCAATCCACGACCGAACGGTTGTAGACCGCTAACGGGAGCCTGTGGCGGAACGCGGAGACCGGGAGGAAAACGGGGAGGCTCTATAGGACCCAGATCCTCCCCTCTCCTTAGCTGAGTATCTGTTTTTTATTTTTAAATTCGCTTCAGACTCCCTTTAAAAGAACATGAGTACAGAATGTCTGGGCACTTCATGTTACCTTCCATGGTGTAAGTGAGAATGATAAACTTTACTGAATATAACTTACGGTAATAAATAATATTGCTTGTTTTTTGACAACATTCATTTATAGAATATTAAAGGGCATCCAAGGTGACCTGATGAGATAGACATGTGTATGTACAGTGCCTAACACACAAATAACTATGCTGTGTTCCTTTTTTTCTTTCTCTGCTTGAAAGAGTTAAACATCAGGTATGTAATAATAGTCTCGGTGTAGGGAGGGACCTAGTGGGTCTATAGTATAACCCTCACTGATAAGGAATGATGGAAATAAAACTCTTTTCTGACACAAATGGCTTCTGAGAGCAGGAAAGAGATAAAAGGGGCCAATAGACAATGACACAGTAAGATCTGAAAAAGTAGATTTAAATATAAAATAAAACTGAAAAAAAGTCATTTTAAGGAGAAGAAGGATAAATACAATTGTTTATCTTATCAGTTTATTTTCACCTCGGTGCCAATGTCCATATGCAATTAAGTTTTTCTCCTCAGTTTTCTCCTAGGAGAAAGTTCTTCATCTCCTCATTAAAATAATGTTTTCAGCACTTTCAATTTAAAAAAGAAGGTGAAAAAGTACTGCCATCATTTTTTGGAGTATTTTCTTTCTTGCTGGTGGTTTAAAGGCATTTCATTGACACCTCGGTAAAATATATCACGTAGGAAAAACGTCGGGAGAAAAAGTTAATAGCATATGGGCCTGGTGTCCTTTAGCAGTGTTCCCCAACCCTGTCCTCAAGGCCCACCAAGAGTGCATGTTGTGTGGAAATCCACAGAGGTCGTTAATTAGCTCTGCTGAGACACTAATTACCTCACCTGTGCATGTTTGTGGTTTCCTGCAAAACATGTACTGTTGGTGGGCCTCAGGGCCGGTCCTAGACTTTTTGCCGCCTGAGGCAAATTTATCAGAAGAATTGGTTCCAACCCAACCCCCCCCCCCCCCCCCCCGTGGGGGGCCGCCGAGCCGGGGGGGTAGCGGGCAGGACAGGGGTAAGCAAGAGGTAGTATGAGGCACGGGCGGGGAGGACTCACCTTATCTGCGTTCCAGCGTGCGCTCCACTGACGTCACTTCCTGCATTGCCGCCCACTGTAATGTAAGTGGAAAGCACGCTGGAACGCGGATAAGGTGAGTCCTCCCCGCCCGTGCCTTTTACGATTGAGCATCGGCTGCTTCCTATTACAGCTGGAGGGGAGCGCAGATCGGGGGACCCAGGCGAGGGAGGGGGCGGTCCGACCCCCCTCCCCACCGCTAGGCCCAATACCCCCGTCCTGCCCGCTACCCCTCCGGCTCGGCAGCCGCCCCCCGCACCCACAGACGGGCGGGTGCCACCCCTAGAAGTTTGCCGACTGAGGCAAACGTTTCACCCTGCCTCATGAGCGGGCCAGCCTTGGTGGGCCTTGAGGACAGGGTTGGGGAACTCTGCTTTAAAGAAACACTATCAATGCCCAGGTGTTCTAAAATGACAATATACAAATAATGTCTAAGTAGCTGGGTACACATTATCCTATTTTTCATGTCAAATATTAGAGGCAAAGGCTTCAATTCATTGGGCTTGATTCACTAACCGGCGCTAAGCCGGTTAGTGAGCCCAAATAGATAGTGGGCGCAAACCACAGCGTTAGGTGGATTGCGTCTATAGGACCCCACACAGTCCGCACAGCGCGGCAGTCTAATGTTAGAGGGCGATGCAACGATAACGTTGCACCGGGTGCCCTTTAAACGAAAACGGCGCATCGGGTGACACCAAAGCGGCAGCCACCCGATGCACCGTTTTCGTCGCTTAAAGGGCAGCGGGTACAACGTTATTGTCGCATTGCGCTGTAACATGAGGCTGCCGCGCTGCGCGCACTGCGTGGGGTCCTGTGCACGATGTAGCTTTGCCGGCTTTTAGTGCCCGCAAAGCTCAGACCAAAGGGGGCGGAATAATTACGCACACCCCACTTTGTTTGATTCATGTATGATTTTCGTTCCACTTCTCACATGTACACCACTTTGTATTGGTCTATCACGTGGAATTCCAATAAAATTGATTCATGTTTGTGGCAGTAATGTGACAAAATGTGGAAAACTTCATGGGGGCCGAATACTTTTGCAAGCCACTGTAGATATATATATATATATATAACAGACAGGATGGTCGCACAGGCACAGCACTGGACTCCGGAGGGGAGTTGGAGCACAGCTTCTGCTGCGCTACACTCTGCCTTTACCACACTAGACTGGGGGAGGGCAGGAGGGGGACAGGAATACATAATGGGACAAGGGGACAGACACAGAGCCGGATTCATCCACAAGGCAGTTTAGGAAAGTGCCTAGGGCCTGGGGAGAATCTAGGGGCCTGGTTTATGCTAAACCCCAACAAATCTTGCCAATATAGCTAGGTGGCCATCATGGGTGGGCCCAAAGTCGTTGCTTGCCTAGTGCATCATTTCACCTTAATCCATCTCTGGCACACAGGAGGGCAGGGGTGGCACAGAGAGACTGAAGGTGGCACAAGGGTACAGAATGAGGCACAAATGGGGACAGAAGGAGGCACAAACACCAGTGGGGGCATGGCTTCATTGAGAGGTGGGGCTTAGTTTAGGGGTGGGGCTTAATCAGGTGCATGACACCCCCCCCCCAGGACCAATGGCACCCCAAGCAGCGACCTGGAATGCTTATGACTAAAACCACCACTGAACTATACAACCATACAATAACACAAACTTGCTACACTATATTGGGCTCTCGGTTTCTCTCTCATTTTCCAGTCAATCTTATTCTGCAACTTTGTATTTCCCTTCACATAACGTCCAGAAATGTATGCAGTGCCTTTATAGGACAAGACACACATGAATCATTACCTAGTAGCAAGAGAGGTAACTTCAGTGTAAACATCTGATCCATGTCAGTTCTTCAGTTTCCTATTATATTGCAGTTCCCTTGTTCCGGTGATCTTTGAACTTCTTATTTCCTAAATGTCAACAACATCCACGATTTTAGCTGATGTTCTTGTCTACATGAGTTTTACTGGCGTACACATGCCACTGTAACTGTTCTATTATGATTGACTTGAGAGTTGCCCTTTATAAATACAATAAATAAATAAATAAATAAATAAATAAATAAATAAATAAATAAAGCACACCTGTACTGAGAGGGATATGGAGGCTGCCATATTCATTTCCTTTTAAACAATGCAAATCACCTGGCTGTCCTGGTGAGCCGCTTTTAGCTATAGGCCCTTAAAGGGAACCAGAGACGAAGCTTCCTCATGTATTTTACCATATATATCAATGAGAACATGACAGTAAACACCTACCCTGCTCTCTGTTTCATTCTTCTCTGCTAAATCTGCCTGTTATCAGCCCTGATAAGAATCCCCGACTGAACATTCAGTCTAGCTTTTCCCGGAATGATTATAGCTGAGTCAGTCTTCCGTGATGTCTTTTCAAGCCCAAGTCTGCCCCCTTGTGGATCTGCTTTGCTGCTATTTATCCTCGAAGCAAGCTTCGAGGACAAGCATGTTTCTGACACGTTAACAAGTTAATCTGACAACAAGTTAAATAATCATATTCAATCGTATTCAATGCCAAGCTGCTGCAGCTAAAGCAAATAATATTTTGGGATGCATTAAAAGGGAAATAAAAAACTTGGGATACTAGCATAATATTGCTCATTTAACTCTCTGGTAAAGCCGCATATGGAATTCAATTCTGAGCACCACATGACATTACAAGAAAGATATTGCAGTTTTAGAGCAGGTGCAGAGACAAGCAACAAAAATGATACGAGGGATGGAAGGTCTCACTTACCAAGAAAGGTTAGATAAAATGGACTTATTTAGTCTGGAGATAAAATGCCTTAGAGGAAATCTAATTAACAATGTTAATTTAACATGTATAAATACATCAGAGGGCAGATGAACATTTGCTAGGTAGTACTAGGGGACATGATCTGCGCATTTCTCATAAAAAGTTTAGGAAAAAAGTTTTAGCCATTTTTTTTACGGAACAGGTTCTTTACAGTAAGGGTGATCAAAATGTGGAATATATTTCCACAGGAAGTAGTTATGACAAATTCTATATCTTCATTTAAGGGGGATTTAGATGCTTTCCTTGCATTGAAAGACATCCATGGCTATAATTACTAGGTAATTCCTGGTCGTGTAGATCCAGGGATTTTATCTGATTGCCATTTGGAGCCAAGAAGGATTTTTTCCCTTTTTGGGCTAATTGGACCATGCCTTGTAAGGATTTTTCACCTTCCTCTGGATCAACAGGGAGGGGCAGGCTAGTGTTGTACTATATTTTCTGGTTGAACTCGATGGATGTATGTCTTTTTGTTCAACCCAAATAACTGTGTAACTACTGTATGTAAGATTGGCTGTATGCTTGTTTCAGGTGTGTGATTCAGGCACTATTAATGCGAAAAAACATCAGGACTGACAGGTAACTGTTATTATTTAAAAGTAAGTAAATATGGCAGCCTCCAAATACCCATCACTTCAGGTGTCCATTAAAGGAATACTGTAGGGGTGTAGGGGGAAAAAGACTTGAACTTACCCGGGGCTTTTTTCAGTGTGCAATTCAATGTTTCAGTCGATGGGGATGCAGAAAAAAAAGACATTTTGCACAAAAATATGAATTAATTAGAAACGCTTTCATCTCACTGATGTTATAAATGTGAAAGTTTGGATGTTTGGATGTTTGTTACTCAATCACGCAACATTGGCTGAATGGATTTGAATTGAATTTGGCACACACATAGTACATTACCTGGAATAACATATAGGAATGGATACATTTTATCCCCATAACCATAAAGTGGGCTGAGACAAATTATACTGGGAAAATGTAAACTGCAGCCATACTTACACTGTTAATGGCAGGGTTATCAAACTTTGCACAGTTGGTCACAGGGTGACAGGGATTAATATTCAGAAAAGTGGGTTGAGCCTACAAATGCCAATCAAAATTCTCCTATTGATTTTCAAGGGGGATATTCAATTGCTGCCATTCTTGCACTGGTAATGGCACAAGCCTCAAATCTGGTACAGTTGGTCATTGGGTGACTGGGGTACAAATTCAGAAAAGGGGTGGAGCCACAGCCAATCAGATTTGTTTCATTTCAATGCAAATTATTGATGCCAAAGACCGCAAAGCTCACAAACTAGGTCATTGAGTAACTGAGTAATTGTGTGTTAGTGTTAGAAAAAGTGGGTGGAGCCAAGACCAGCCAAATACATAAACGGACAATGCCGGGCCATCAGCTAGTGTAACATAATTTCATTTTATATTCACATAAAAATTGCACATGAAAATTTGCATACAAACGTAAATAAAAATCACAAACCCGAACACAAAAAAATCAACAAATAACCAGAAAAATCAAAAAAATGCATGCAGAAATCGCAGTGACAAGTGTTATTGGCCTCTAATCTATTATTTATTTTCCAATGCTGATACATAATTATACATGATTATTATAAATATGAAGCTTTTTTTATTACATTATTTTCATTAGAGTTCCTCTTTAACTAGCTAAGGACCACGTCACGCCAAGGGGTGTGACCGCGGCGGCAGCCCCAGGACCGCCTCACGGCAGTCTGCGTAAAGTCCTGGTGCTGGCTTTTGCAGGAGATCGCGTGTGCCGCTGCGCACACATCTCCGCTTGGTGGGCTGTCTCCCCTCGGTTCCCTCAATCGCTGCTTGAAGACTGTATTTACTACGTACAGCGATGCGATCTAAGGCAGCACTGTACAGGGGACAGCCGTGTCTCTCAACTGTGCCCTCCAGAGGCACAAAAGCGATCTGCTGTGATAGGCTGAAGCCTATCACAGCCGATCGCGCTGATTGGCTGGTGGGGGGAGGGAGGGAGGGAGGGGGGAAGAGGAAATATTTAAAAAAATAGTTAAAAATATATTAAAAAATAATGTATGTAAATATTTATAAAAAAAAAACACCTGGCGTGCGATCAGACCCCACCATCAGAGAGCTCTGTTGGTGGGGAGAAAAGGGGGAGGGGGGGGATCACTTGTGTGCTGAGATGTGTGGCCCTGCAGTGAGGCCTTAAAGCTGCAGTGGCCATTTTTGTGAAAAAATGGTCTTTAGGGGGTTAAAGCCTGTGGTCCTTAAGAGGTTAACTGCATCAGGCTCTCTATTACTTTCCAATACTAATATAGAGAAAAAGCAGTGATGAAAGAAAGGACTAGTGTGATTGTAAAAGTTAACATAAATACAATATATTCTGCATCATTAGTTACTGGGGGTGTGGCAGTCAGTCGCCTCTTTTGCCACTTTACTAAAAGCCGTCCTCTTCTCACCTCTGTAGGTATACAAATAGTTTGTGTGTTGCATGTGTACAGGTAGCTGGAGAACATGTTTCAGGTACCTACTAGTTGTGAGTCCCCAGCTTGCATTGTTTTATTATAGCTGTGTTCTCTCTAGTCTTAACATAATAAGCTAACATAGTAACGTAGTTAGCTTGGTTGAAAGTTCAACCCAAAAAAGAAAAACACCATCCTGAACCCGCTCATAGATTAATGGCCTCGATTCATAAAAAGCAGTGCGATAAAAAATCTTGTCGGGAAAATACTGCACTTGGTATTTTCCCGGTCTGTGTGCTAATTCATAAAGATTTCCCAAGCCGCCCTTGGAGGTCGGTAAATTACCGCAGCCCATTGAGCGGTACAGTAGAGCAGTGTCTCGATTCTCTCTTTGCCCTGCAGAAATGACTCGCACAGACGGCTCTCTGCACAAATAACTCAGACAGATGACTCACACGGTCTTTCCCTGCTTGCTCAAATGACTCACACAGACGGCTCTCTGGCTCTCTCCACAGATGACTCAGACAGATGACTCACACAGTCTTTCCCTGCCTGCTCAAATGACTCACACAGACGGCTCTCTGGCTCTCTCCACAGATGACTCAAACAGACTTCGGCTCTCTGCACTTTGCATTCATCAGAGCTGTCGGTAACTTGTTAACGCCTCACTAGAGGTGTCGGTAACTACCGCCAGGCTTACCGTTTTTGAAGGCTTTATGAATTGGCATTTGCTGACAATTTACTGACATGTGTTGGCGGTAACTACAGCCAAGTCGGTAATTTATCTCACTGGTCGGTAATGTCAGCTTCTCATGCGGTAACAGCCTTTATGAATTGACACTTTTCTAAGTGGTCGGGAAAGTCTGCTGTTTTCAGCATTACTGCATGAGGTAATGCTTTATGAATCGAGGCCAATGTCTTCTTTGTTAACATTACTCTATGTGCCTATAGCAAGTATTTAGTTTTATTTCCTGGGTTAAGTGTGCATTGTAGCCAGGGGCGTAACTAGAAATCACGCCCCCCCCCCCTGCAAAACTTTGGATGGGGCCCCTTCCCGCCCGCCTTCTCTCCATGCCCAGTCTCCTCAAGTATCACTACAGGACACAACAGTTGGGGAGGGGTAGAGCAGGCTGTGCACCAGACCCTGCTGAACACTGAATAGGGACTGTCTACAAATCTTTGTCTGCAAAACATTGTATGACAAAGATGCAGTCATCTTATCAGTGGCTGAGCAGATGCAGTCATTAGAACAACTGTGCAAAGAGCTGACATTTTTTCCCTCCTTGCCCGTAGTTGTCAGTCTCCCAGGAATGGGCCCCCTGTGGCTTCTGGGCCCCCCTGCGGATGCATCCCTTGCATGGTCTATTGTTACGCCCCTGATTGTAGCTACCTGCAGCATGGTGGCATAGTGGTTAGCGCTCTCACTTCACAGTGCAAGGTCCCTGGTTCAAAGCCAGAGCACTATCTGCACGGAGTTTGTATGTTCTCCGTGGGCCTGCATGGGCACTCCAGGCGCTCCAGTTTCCTCCCAAATTTCAAAAACATACAGATAAGTTAATTGGCTTCCCCCTACAAAATTGCCCCTAGACTACGATACATACGCTACACGATACATACGACAATGGTAGGGAATAGATTGTGAGCTCCTCAGAGGGACAATCAGGTGACAAGACAATATAACTCTGTACAGCACTGCAGAAGATGTCGGCAATATTTAAATACTAAATAATAATAATACCTGGATTTGCTTCTCAAGTTCTACATTATCTTCAAAGTACTCTTGTGTCCTGTGTCCACAGCACCCTTCCACTCTTCCTTACACACTAGATGAGAGTTTTCATAACAACTAAGTTGAATGCTTGAAAAGAGGTCACCAGGGCAGGCAGCACCACACACTCTATTCCTGGTATTCCTCAGTCAGACCAGTAAGATATCCTTTGAGGTACTCCTTGTTTCTCGCTGCCACTGCTCTTACGTGTGCCTTTCAGTTGCTGTGTGAAAGTGTGTAAGAGGAAGTAGAGATGTGGTTTATACATCCTATCTGTCTTGTTATACTGCTGTCTTCTTTTACTATGGCCACCACTCTGTAGAAAGGACATTGACCTTCTACAACAGGAACAAAGATGGGTAACAAAATTTATCAGGAGATAGAAGATCTTGCTTACCAAGAAAGGTTGGACAAACTAGGCTTATTTAGCTTGGAAAAAAGGTGATTGGGGGATGCAAATAAACTGGAGGCATAAAGTGCTTGAAAACATCTTGCGTGTGTATACATGGATCAGCTAGTGTAACTAGTGTACTGCTTCACACTGACAGACCAAACTCACTGGGTAACGTACTGCAAACAGATGGTCGTGCTGGTGCGCACGTTGGTGAGAGTGCAGGTGATGGCGGCTTTCCAGCCTATATGGTTGGGCTGAGGTAGCTCAATGACAGAACAACAATGACTGTCCAGCTGATCGAATTTAGTCTGTCCACAATGAAGCAACGACCTTATTTTCTTGGGTGTGCCCCCCAACACACTCATATAGGTCATTGCTTCATTGTGATATGCAAGCCCCTTCACCGCAGCAAGGTAACGATCATGAAGGGGAATTGACACTTGTACATGCTTTTTGTTTTGTTGTTGCAGCTGCAGTGCAGCCAGAAAAATTAGGCAGGCATGTACACGCACCAGAAAAATTATTATAGCGGCCGCGGCTAGCAGTGGCCTTAAAAATTCAGGAATCCACCTGGAGTCCTGGACCCTGTTAGTGGTGGCGGAGAAGGCAGTCAAGCGGCCTGCTGGCAGAGATGCTGTGTGGGGACTGACTTAGTCTTGGGGCAGGCAGTAGCGGCCGGCAAGCAGGCAGGCAGGCAGGCAGAGATGCTCTGTGGGGACTGACTTAGTCTTGGGGCAGGCAGTCACACGGCGTGCAGGCAGAGATGTTGTGTGTGGGGACTGACTTAGTCTTCGGGCAGGCAGTAGTTCTCCGGGATCCATGACTCATTTATTTTAATAAAGGTGAGGTATTGAACACTTTTTTGACCTAGGCGACTTCTCTTCTCACTGATAATGCCTCCAGCTGTGCTGAAGGTCCTTTCTGACTGGATGCTTGAGGCAGGGCAAGCTAGAAGTTGGATGGCAAATTGTGACAGCTCTGGCCACTGGTCAAGCCTGCGCACCCAGTAGTCCAGGGATTCATCGCTGCTCAGAGTGCCTATATCCGCACTTAACGCCAGGTAGTCGGTTACCTGCCGGTCGAGGCGTTGGTGGAGGGCGGACCCGGAAGGGGTAAGGCGAGGTGTTGGACTAAAGAATTTCTGCATGTCCGACATCACCATGAGATTGCTAGAGCATCCTATCCTTGCCTGCCTGGACATTGAAGGAGGTGGAAGATTACTGGCAGTGGCACCTTTGTTCCGTTGTGCTGTGACATCATCCTTAGACGCACTGTAAAGCGTAGTTGCCAGCATGTTGTGCAAGTGCTGCATCCTTTCTGCCTTTTGGTAATTTGGTAACATCTCTGCCTCTTTGTGCTTATACAGAGGGTCTAGTAGTGTTGCCACCCAGTAGAGGTCATTCACCTTGAGGTTTTTTATATGGGGTCCCTCAACAGGCTGGACAGCATGAAAGACCCCATCTGCACAAAGTTGGATGCCGACCTACTAGCCATCTCGTCTTGCTCTTCCTCAGTGATGTCAGGTAAGTTCTCCTCCTCCCCCCAGCCACGAACAATACCACGGGAAAAGTGAGCAGCACAAGCCAATATCGGCCAAGCGCGCCATGGCCGTGTAGGAATGCCTGAAATGCCCACACACCTTCCTGGACTGCTTCAGGGCCTCCTGTAAGCCTGGGTACTTACACACAAATGTTTGGATTATAAGATTGAGCACATGTGCCATGCAGGGTACATATGTCAACTTTCCCAAACTCAAAGCCGACAAGAGATTTCTGCCGTTGTTACACACCACGTTGCCGATCTCCAGTTGGTGCGTGGTCAGACACTGATCCACCTGTTTGTTCAGAGCAGCCGGGAGAGCAGCTCCAGTGTGACTCTGGGCTTTGAAGCAAGACATGTCCAAGATGGCGTGACACCGTTGTACCTGGCATGCAGTACGGTGACCATACGTCCCGCTTTACCCGGGACGCGTCCCGCCTTCGGAGGGCGCTGTCCCAGGCTGCATGAGGTCCCGGGAAACATCCCGCTTTCAGCAGCGGGACGTCCCGGCCTCGGGACTCTGGCCACCGTACATGAACTAGCCGCAGCGTCTCATAGACGCTGTGCTAGTTCATTCCCCGCAGCCCCGCTCCAGCAGCCTGCATTGTCCTCCGGCAGGCACAGGCAGAGCGGGGCTACGGGAAGATGGCGTCCGGAGGCGGAGCCCTATACTGGAGACTGTGTCTCCAGTACAGGGCTCCGCCTCCGGACGCCATCTTGCCGTAGCCCTGCTCTGCCTGTGAGAGGAGAGCGGGAGATTGAAGGAGGATCGTCCGGAGGAGCTGCACACACCAGAGGCCGGCTGCGTGAGGGGACCTGTCTTATGTCAGGTGAGTACATGCTTTTTTTTTTCCAGGTGAAATGTGCCCCCATTGCGTATTTGTGCTGACATGTTTGCCCCCATTGCGTTTTTGGGCTGACATGTTTGCCCCCATTGCGTATTTGTGCTGACATGTTTGCCCCCATTGCGTATTTGTGCTGACATGTTTGCCCCCATTACGTTTAATTTGTGCTGGCATGTTTGTCCCCATTGCGTTTAATTTGTGCTGGCATGTTTGCCCCCATTGCGTTTTTGTACTGACATGTTTGCCCCCATTGCGTTTTTCTACTGACATGTTTGCCCCCATTGCGTTTAATTTGTGCTGACATGTTTGCCCCCATTGCATTTAATTTGTGCTGACATGTTTGCCCCCATTGCGTTTAATTTTTTTTACTGACATGTTTGCCCCCATTGCGTTTTTGTACTGACATGTTTGCCCCCATTGCGTTTTTGTGCTGACATGTTGCCCTTCAATGCGTTTATTTTGTACTGACATGTTTGCCCGCAATGCGTATATTTTGTACTGACATGTTTGCCCGCAATGCGTTTATTTTGTACTGACATGTTTGCCCGCAATGCATTTATTTTGTACTGTCATGTTTGCACGCAATGCGTTTATTTTGTACTGACATGTTTGCCCGCAATGCGTTTATTTTGTGCTGACATGTTGCCTGCAATACGTTTATTTTGTGCTGACATGTTGCCCATTGCGTTTATTTTGTGGTGTCCGGGGTAACTGTTACTGCATTTATTATTTAATGGTCATAGTTGGCTATGTTTGCTGCTTTGGGGTTACGGTATACTATTAAATAGCATCACACAGTTTCTGCACACCCATGATGCGAACCCTCGTTTGACCACATCACGGCGTAAACACTGCTTTCTTACACTGCTTTCTTATGCCTCGCTGTTACATCATTAGGTTAGCTCCGCCCATAGAATGTCATGGCCAAGCCCATTTTTCGGCGCGCCGCTTGCACCACATTGGTTAGCGCAGCAGTCCCCCATTTTTGGGCGCCGCCCCCCCGCCACCACCCTGTCCCAGGTTGAGCCTACAAAAATCTGGTCACTCTACATGCAGAATAGGCCCTGGGGAGCTGGGGGTGTGTAGTTGGAGAGGAGATTGCAGCACCAGTAGAGTTGCACTGCCACTCAACCGAGGAGGAGGAGGACGACAGCGAAGAGGATGTACCAGGAGGAGTGGGAGGAGAAAGAGAAGAGGTGGCAGCAGGCCTGCCTGCAAGCCGTGGAGGTGTCACAAGTAGGTCCGCTGCACAGTCACGTACTCCCTGCTTGCCAGCAGTCACCAGGTTGACCCAATGTGCCATATAAGTAATGTACCTGCCGTGACCGTGCTTTGCAGACCAGGCATCTGTGGTCAGATGGACCCTTGACCCAATGCTGTGTGCCAGAGATGACACCACTTGCCTTTCAACATCACGGTACAGTTTGGGTATCGCCTTTTTTGAAAAATAATTGCGGCCTGGTATTTTCCACTGCGGCATCCCAATCGCCACAAATTTTCGGAAGGCCTTAGAGTCCACTAGCTCGTATGGTAACAGCTGGCGAGCTAACAGTTCTGCCAAGCCAGCTGTCAGACGCCGGGCAAGGGGCTGACTGGCAGACATTGGCTTCTTCTGCTCAAAGATTTCCTTAACGGACACCTGGCTGCTGTGGGCAGAGGAGCAGGAAGCGCTCAAGGTGAGAGGCGGAGTGGAGGAGGGTGGCTGTGAAGGTGCAAGGGATAAAGCGGCTGAAGATGCTGCACCTGAAGGAGGAAGACGAGGTGCAGGGTGGCTTTGCGTTTGTGTGCTGCTTTTCCTTAGGTGGTCATCCCATTGGTGTTTGTGCTTTCTCCCCATGGCCCATATGCAATTCACTTTTTCTCTTGAGTTCTCTCCTGGGGATAATTTTTCATCTTCGATTTATAATAACTTTCTAGTATTTTGCAATGGAAAAAGTACCAAAAAGAATGTGAAAAAGTACTATCAAAATTATTTTGAGTGTTTGTTTGTTTGCTTGCTGGTGGTTAAAAAGACATTTTATTGACAAGTTTCGAAAATTCGAAATTGGAGAAAACTCAGGTGAAAAAGCGAATTGCATATGGCCCCATGTGCCTTCGTAAGGCAGTTGTCCCTTACGTCATTCCATG